>NC_084821.1:599682-1199682 GCF_958449725.1 Rosa rugosa
ATCTTTTAGACTACTCAATCCTGTGTTCTGCACTTATGATCTATCTGATATTTTGTGATTGCATGAGTGCACACTTATGCTGTGTCTGTAAGTTTAAACATCTCATAAATTGGACGGGCTTTTGGGTGCACAGAATGCAAATTATAGCGATTAAATTGTTCATAGCCTTAAGGTGGTCTTGCCCCACTGCGTAGTTTGTCATGTTTGATTTGTTTATTCAACCAAATAAATTGAAATTGACACGAGCACAATTTGGTCCCAATATCTGTCAATTCCCTACCCCCATACACTTCTTTTTTTTTGGGTAGATTGTTAGGAAAACCAAGACTAATCAGAAAAACAGTGAATAATTCATTATATGGCTTGAAAATAGTATTTATTGTGCTGGTCACCATGTATTCTTGAAGTAGTTTTATTCATTGCTTTTATTTATTTATCTTACAGAAGCAATGAACAACTATCCCTTCTTTTGGCCTTGGTGAGCATGCTTTGGTTGTTGGAAGACTTGGCCTCTCTTTCGAGTCTTTCTACTTTATAGTATCCTAATTCTCATTTTCTTATATGTCCTGGACCCATTGTTTCTTATTCTTTGAGTGCCATTATTATGATTCTTCAAATGTGGTCATGTGCTTCTTGGAAAGACAAGTCCTTAGTCCGACTATCTTGAAACTTCTCTGTCAAATGTGGTCATGTGCTTTCTTGGTTAGAGTACAATATTAAACTCTGCTAGCAAAAGTACTCTGAAGAAATTAGCAGAAATGTCTTGGTCTTAATTTGTGTAGTGCTTAAAATACTTGTGTTGCAGGACCCAGTAATCAGGCCACTACATGAACTGGAGAAAAGTAACTTGGAAGATATTCTAATTAAACGACCAGCAGAGGAATGTCTTGTCTCAGTTGCTGCGTCTCTTTTTCCATGACTGCTTCATTGAGGTAAAGAACTCAGATTCTTCATGACTTTGGTGTGAGTTTTTTAGTGATATGGCTTTAATTTCTGGTTTGAAGTATCGAAATATAGGGATATATGGATTCTTGAAATTACGGATTTCTTGATTGTTTGTGGCTGATCAGCTTGGCATTGAATGTGGTTTGGGTTTTTGCCCAAATCGGTTTTAGTTGCTCTGCTCTTAACCATTGAAAATTATTTCTTGACTCTTGTAATTTAGGGATTTCTTGACTCTTGAAATGCGTAAAATGTAGCTTGATTCTTTGGATTTTCCTATATGGGTGTTGTTTGAAACCTTATTTAAGTATATTCATATTATTTATAAATGTAGTGTATTATTATAATAATTACGGGAAAGGCGGTCACCTCAACGCCTTGAGGCACTCGCCTCGCGAGGCTCTAGGTGGTCGCATTCGCCTTCGCTTTCGCATTTGAAAACATTGGAAAATACCATTATTTACAAACATCAAGAATCTGGTTACTAAGAATTTTGACATTAAAATGTACCATTGAAGCTGAGGATACTATATAAGTTTTTTTTTTCTTTTGTTGTCATTTAGATCACTATGCCACAATATTATTTACTCTCCTGCTTAGTGCACAAGAAACAAGAAACTTCTAGGGCGCCATGTGAAATATTATCTGTTGCAAAGTAGTATTTGCTTACTGTTATCATCTATTGTTGTTACAGGTCGGCCAACTATGCCTCTTTGGTGACTGATCAGCTATCTTTGGTGGGAATTACACATGGTTCTGTATTTCTTCTCTATTTATACTTTTCCTGGCACCTCTTAATTATTTCCTTAATTTACTTTTTGTAATATGAGCATAAAAGACTAATAATAACAAATTTGGTTTATATCATCATGAAGGTTGGACTAGGACTTCCTGATCTTGATGCATGGTACATGATTGAAACAATAGCTGAGAAGAACAACATTGGATACACACAATTTGTAAGTAAATTTTTTGTTTCCTTTTGGTTTCTACTCAAGTTACAGTAGTATCCTTGTGTTTTTTATTTTATTTTATTGCCCCTTCCTCTTCTTTCACTTTTCCACTTGAATTCATAAACTGATGATGTTCCTTAACTTTTTCACTGGTTTTCAGATAAAGCTGAGGGGGTTATTGTCGCATGTTCAACAACTACAAATTGGTTACTGGGGAATCAGTTCTTTCAAGGCCCAATCCATGTCTCATGGATTAGCATCTCCACGTTCAAAAGATGCTGCAGTTGAGAGTCAGCAACCTGCCGAGGCCTCCGGTGTTGGGAGGAGTTGGGTTCAGAGCATGTTCAGCAGGGATAATTCAACCAGATTAAACTCTTTCAGTCGTGTTCGCAAATGGACTTCTGATGGTGGCTCTCCAGGTATTTCAGTTGCTAAAATTAGTTGCTTGCATTTTATGTTTTTTCGATACATCACCATAATTTCTTGTCATGAAGCTACAAATGAAAATGGGACATCTCGTAAGCGAGAATTATCTGCAGCTGGACAGAAGAAAACCCAAACCAATGTTCGAGTACTTAGAGGCCATACTGGCCCTATCACTGCTCTACATTGTGTAACAAGGAGGGAAGTTTGGGATCTAGTGGGTGACCGTGAAGACGCAGGTTTCTTCATCAGTGGGAGCACAGACTGCACGGTGAGCTTCGCATTTTTAGTTGCTTCTACCATACAACTCCATTCACAAGAGTCTATCATGTAAAGAGTTATATTAATTCTTTCAGCAATCTTTCAGGTTAAGATCTGGGATCCTAGTTTACCCGTTGATTATGACTTATGCTATTGAATATATTCATAGTGGGCAGCGAAGACTCAGAAAGTATACACCCAAGAGGAACTTGACGAGGTCCGCATTGAAGTAGCTGACTATTTGCAGACTTTGCTATAGACACTACTAGAAAAAACGGATTTAAGGACACCAAACAAGGACACATATTTTATGTGGAGTCCTTGAAGGTTTTTAAGGACACACAGTGTTGAGTTGAAAATTTTTAATGGGGGGATAGACTTTCAAGGACACCCGGTTTAGGGGATGCCGTGTCCTAATTTTGGGAAAAAATTGAAATTAGAAAACGCGCTACACTGCAGCTATACTTTGGATTTTCGTTTCCCTCCCCCAATTTCACTTCCCTCTCCAAATTTCACTTCCCTCCTCCCCCACATTTCGATTTCCCTCTTCAATTGAAACCCTCCCCAAATAGAGAGAGATGATTCATTCACTCTATTTCCAGTTCTTAGTTGTGATAGGAAAAAGAAAAAAAGAAACTCGAGCCGAAAACTGATTCGATCTGATTCGACTCAGCGGAGGGGGCGGCGACTCATAACAAGGGTTCAAGCAGCAAGGAGTGTACACATGGAGTAGCGAACAGATTTCGGTCATTTATACGCCGAATAATTCGAAGCCTGAGAATCTGAGATGGTTGAAGCTGAAGACGAAGGGCCTGCTGTAAGAGCCCGGATCTCTGTTGAAGCTCACCGAAGTCTTCCTCTGGTACGTTTTTGTGTCCTCTTATGGATTTAATGACTCCATTTCCAGAACTTTGAGGATATAATTTGTGTCCTACTATAGAAAAGAGGACACGTATGAGAATGTATTTTGTGTTCTCTTATGGATTTAAGGACTCCATTTTCAAATATTTGAGGACACTAATTGTGTGTCCTAGTATAGAAAAGAGGACACATATGAGAGTAGTTTTTTATGTTCTCTTATGGATTTAAGGACTCCATTTCCAGAGTTTTTAGGACACAATTTGTGTGTCCTCGTATAGAAAAGAGGACACATATTAGGTAATACGAGGATGCAATTTAGGTGTCCTCTTATAGATATAAGGACACCTCTTCCAAAGCTTTTAGGACACACAAACTGTGTCCTCATATAGAAAAGAGGACACATTTCCAGTGTCCTTGTTTGGGACTTATGATGACTCCCGGATAGAGGACTCTTTTTTAAAGAGTCCTTATATGTATTTAAGGACACGGTTTCAATGTCCTTAAATCATGTTTTTCTAGTAGTGAGATGCTGACTCTACCAAAGTGATTTTGAGTAAGGCTAGCTAGATTTTGTAGAACCATTTTGAAGTAGAACGTTGTACAGTTGCAGGTGAACTAAACTGCATGTAGTTATTTCAATGGTCTATTTTGGGCTAACCTTGATGTAGGTTGGGGTGTTTTTGCCTATTTTTGGAACTATTAACAATTCTGCTGTTCTACAGAAATTAATGCAATGCCCCATATTCAGTTAATTCAGAATGTCATGTTGTCGAATGTGGATTACAAGCATTTTAGCAGCTATAATTAATTTCTTGGACATCATTTCATATAAAGGATATGATGTATATACGTCTGTTTCAAATCAGTGTTAAACTATAAAAATGATGTCAATAAAGATATAATACATCAGTTTCGAAACTAAAATCGATGTCTCGTTTTTCATGGATAACGACGTATTGAGTAAGAAGCGATGTTTAAAAAACTAATCGACGTCGATGTAAACTATAGGGAACGATGTCTAGCATCAATGTGGACATCGATTTACAATTTGGGAAATGATGTCTGGAATCAATGTGGACATCAATTTTCAATTCGGGAAACGATGTCTGGAATCAATGTGGACATCGATTTACAATTTGGGAAACGATGTCTAATATTAATATGGACATCGTTGTTAACCTAAAATCTGATGTAATATAGTAAAATGGACATCGCTCCATAAAAGGAAAAGATGTTTATTATAATAATGCACATCGTTTATTATATACTAAGGAATGTAGATTGAATCTTAAATAGTAGGATATATGGAAAATATGCGTGAACCTCACAAACGGTAGGCAAAATGAAAAGAATCCGATGTCTGATACCATATAAAACATCGTTTCTAATATGAGTAACGATGTTAAAATGAATACTTATGCTATTGGACCTATACTTCATTAAGCATTAAATGCCAAAATATGAAGGTTTAACAATATCTAAACACACTAATATGTCATCATAATAACTGTTTTACATCGGTTCCATAAGCTTATTCGATGTCTATTGTTGAACTGGACATCGGTTTTTGACCGATGTCTTTTTGTTCGTGATCTTTAACATCACCCACTAAGACATCGGATGGTTTTTTTTTTAACATCGGTTTTTGGCCGATGTCTAAGGCAAAAATCCTAGTAGTGAGAGCTCATATGAATGTAGAGATTTCGAAATATTCCACCAAGGCATCTGCAAAAACGTCACTTCCCCATAGAGGTAATATAAGAGGGCCAAATATCATCATGTTGGGCCCAATCTTCAATATAAACTTCCCTTGAACTCTAGTGAAATGGACAAAGGCCAAATTTTTCTATAGTGGGCCTTCAATTCAAAGCAAACTCCAAGATCACTAAGTATGGGGTATTAAAGTCCATAAACATATATTTTTCTTTTTCTTTTTAGCCGTATATATTTTTTCTTTCTTTTCATTTTTCACGGCTTTCACATATCTTTTCTTTATGGACAATTATACCCCCACACTTGAACTTTCACCTCTTCTCAATCTTCATCTTTAACACCAAACCCATGTAATATGTCTCAAAAGTTAGCTCCACTAAGTTCTTAGAACAAAGGGTAGGGTTGTAACTATACTAAGCTTCATGGTTAAGGATTTTAAAGGTGATGAACGAAAAGGCTTAATGTAGGCTCAAAGGGGCTTATCTAGGGGGGTCCCACGACGGGCACAAATGGGGACACAAGTTTATATGGCAATGGTGGTAATTCCTAGAGAACCTCTATCCCTTCCAGAATCAGGGTCATGTATTGATATCACGTCTCAACAAGCACAAGAGCGAATTCTAGCATCTCTAGTCCATTAAACTTAATCTATGGCAAGCAGTTAATCAAGATGAAAGAATAATGAGATCATCAAAACATCGCCAAGAAATTAAGAATATATTTTCATTTCACTCCAAGAAAAAGGAACATGGCTCAAATATCTCACATGGGCTTTATGAATCAAAACTCATCTTAACATGCTCATATTCTGTACCAAGGTCATGCAATCCATATCCACTACAAGGCACATATTTTTCACACATCTCAATTAACCAAAGAATACCATGTAAAAATCATCTCAATGTTGTGATCCTCTTTTAGTCATGATTTTAGAGATATAGAATCATCCCAGACAGTTGAAAGGCATCCTATGACTCAAAACAAAAATAAAAGCAACGAAATTTTTTTTATTTTTCTGACACTTTCCGATTTTTTTGTATTTTTTTCAATATATGACTCAAAATAAAAGACTCAAAAATATAAATCCCTTCCCCCACACTTAAATATTGCATTGTCCTCAATGTAATCAAGAATAAGCATGCAATGAAACACTTAAGCATACAGGGATGAAATTTACGAAAATAATCACCAAAACAAAGAGAAAAAGGAGAAGTAAAAGGGGAAGAGAAAGCAAATCTGCGTTGAAGGCTCCTCCACAGCTACTTCTGAATTGGGTTGCCTCCCAAGCAGCGCTTAATGTTTATAGTTTTTCAGCCTAGACTGGTACCACTACACCAATTTTTCAATCAGACGACAGTTTTTCACTGTCGTCTGATTATACAGTTTGCTGTTGTCTATCTCAATGCCGTCTGATACATAATCAGACAATACGAAAAAACTGTCGTCTGATAAAGTTTACTACGACAGCGACTACACAATTGTCTGTTGTCTGAATACCACGAAGAACAACAGCAATAATGCCAAAAACTGTCGTCTGATAAAGTTTACTACGACAGCGACTACACAATTGTCTGTTGTCTGAATACCACGAAGAACAACAGCAATTGCAACTTAACTCTTGTGCAAAGTAATTTCAGTTGACAGACCCTAGAAGAATATGGACGTGTAATGAAAATTTAGAGAACATTGATTTGTAAAAAACTGTTGTCTGAAGGAAGCTTGTACATCTGCAAAGTAATTGAATGCTATTGACTGACTTTAAACAAGACAAGAGCAAAACTATTAAAGCCATTGTGTATCATTGCTTCAGACAACAGTTTTTTCTTTCTTTTTTCTTTATGTTCATTTGTTAGACAATAGTTTTTGATTGGTATTGAATTGTCTGAGATAGGAGAGAAGACATACATTCTGTACAATTAAACAACACATCTTTGATTCCAAAAACCATTTCATTCCATCAGCGGTATTCATCCCAACATTTACACAGGAATTAACCTTGCCCAAGTGCCTATATCTATTTCATTAGCTTAACAGGCTTTCAAGTTTCATGAGCTTTACATGATAATAAAAAAGAATACAATTTGCTCCATCTCCCAAGATAGTTGTAAGCAAAATCACTGCAAGCTTGAAGCCCATTCCTTTGGTATTGTACCACTAAGATAGTTGTAAGCAAAATCACTGCAAGGAAAGAAAAGTGGATGCAATTAATAAACTATCAGGGTATTGAGAGCATCATGATCAAATACTAAAGATCTTATAAAAAGTAGATTGACACAAGTCAATCAAATAGTTTACGTACACTCGGGACTGATAAACTGGGGAAATCATATAAAAAAAATAACACAAAAGCCCTTGATCGTACAATGCTTATCAGTTTGTGCTAGCTGCCTGGCCATTTTGATAATCACTTCCTGGCCAGGTGCAAGCTTTGATACAGAAGGGATAACACCAGAACTGCTTGAACAGAATGGGCAAAAAGGGCAGTGTTTTTACACATTAGGAAACATAAGAAACATGAAAAGAAGCAAGTGGTGGTGTGGATTTCATCTTCTGAGAAAAAATTATTGAGATGCACCGACATTCACATAAGTTGATAGCAACAAACTGAAAAGGGAAATATTGAGGAAAAGAAGAGTCTACATAAAGGATAAAGAGAAAGCATAATTAAATCATTCATAGACCGGAGTACAAGTAGTTCCTAAACTCATCTTTCATAAAATACCCCAGAATTGGCTGGCCTTATCAATTATACGGTGAAGGAAAACACTATGCCAGCACAGAAAACAGATCCAAAGCATGACGGAAACAAACAACTGCGTACAGGGTTTATTACCTGTCAAAAGTTGCAAGGACTGCAGCAGCTGGCAACTTAAATAGATTTGAGCTACCAGAGCTTCCAGTTTGAAACAATGGGGCAACACCTTCAGAAGAACGAATAACTCCTACATCTCCTGGCACCAACAAATCTCCACAACCCTTAATGGTATCTTCTGGTGCACATAAAAGAAGCATATAATCACCAAACACTAAAAGCCTGAAAATTTTCAACCTCCTAATGCAAATCAGGCAGTGCATCCAAAATAAAACTCTAGTGCTCCAAAGGAGAATGAATAACTGTACCTGAAAACAAGAGATTAGAGTTGATGAAACATTGCTTCACCACTGGGGCCTACAGAGATCGGTGACCAATAGCAAGGATCGAAAGCCTTCTGCTGGAAATCCTGCAAATATATTTACTGGAATGTCAGAAATGTTCACAAGTTAATATATTCAGTCCCCAAATCCTGAAAATTAAGTAGAAAAACCACCAAAAAAGTTCAATTCTTTTCTGTCCCCAATCACAGATATATCAAAATTATATGAAACAAAACGAAATGAAAACAATTTAGATCTCCTTATCTTCTTAAAAAAATGGAAAACATTCTTAGCAAAAACTCAGATATTACCCATCAACAATCTAAATCCAAAAATAAAACAGAACCCATTAAACCCTTCAAGAACCACACTTTCTAAGACCCTCTAGAGCAGCAAAGTAAGAACCCCAGAAACCTTACCAATCTATTAGAAGTACTATTTCTAGCACTCAAAGGAAGTTTCAGCTTGCAGTGGATATTGTCGGGGCCATAGTTGTGAAACTTTATCTTGCCCAACCTGAGTTTCACCCGAAGAGCGAGCACTGCATCAATACTGTAAATTCCGGCAGCAGTCTCCTTGTTAAACTCGGAAATCTCCTTTTCCCCAAACTTCACCACCTGCTGCCCTTGAACAATTATGTCACTCAAAAAGGTGGTGTTCTTGTGGCCTTGGTAAAACGGTACTGTAGTATTAGACAAAGTCACGAGGGCAAACCTCTTCTTTTGGTAGTTACCAATGACTCGGATGCGACGGTAGTGATAATGTTCTGTAATTCGAAGAACTACAGAAAGGCAAAGTCCCGAATCAATATTGATAACAAATTTATTATTGTTACAAAATCCAAATAATTTGATACACAAAGCTAATATCAAACTATGAAGAGCATATCACTTAGCCAAACACAAAAGCCTCTTGAAACTATAAACACAATGGCTACAGAAAACTAAAATTAATACTGGAAATGAATGATGTAAACAAGAAAGCCATTTCACACAAAACCGAAATCGATAAAAACATTACAGTTTATGGTCGTCATCGATCTCCAACTTCTTCTGGCAACCGGTGGTGAGGTTGGCGATGTTGAACTGCAAAACACAAACGAAGGAGGTTAGATCAGCGATACCCAGGAAGAGGAGAGAGAGAGAGAGAGAGGAGAAATCGAACAAAGAAAAGCCTTCATCTTGGTGGCCGCAACAGAGAGAGACGCTGAAAGTATCAGAATAAGAATCAAATAGTTACCTGCACAGGCGGAGATGAGGAAATGGGCGACGACCATTGCGGCCAAGGTCGAGTCCGAGGAGGTGACCGTGGTGATGGGCTCTCACACTTCTTCAACACCAGATGCACATTCTTCCTCAGATATGAAGGAATTTGAAAAAAAAATCAGAAACAAGCTCCAATTGAGTTTTGGGGGAGATGTGAGAGAAGTACTCACTCACCTGATGACCAGCTTCCTTTACACCAATGGGACGGCATTCAGCGAGGATGAAGGCGGAGAGGGCGAGGGAGAGGTAGAGAGAGAGAGAGAGAGAGAGAGAGAGCGAGCATGAGGTTTGTGTAGGGAAACGCCATCGGAAATTCGAAGGTGGAAGATCCGAGGATTACATGGGTAGGTGAATTTGGGTGTTTGCTATGATGGATAGAGAGGGAGGACGAGAGAGACGGGCTTTGGGAGAGTTTTTTTCATTTCTTTTTTCAGCTCAATCTCGTGGGTTTTCATAGCAAACTTCAAAAAGAGGGAAATTAGAATTTGAGCCAAAAATAATAGCGGGGTCTTCAAATTTTTTTGGCATTTACGGGGCACATTAAAAACGCGCCGTAAAAGATTAAATTGGACAAACGTTTATACAATAGTTATACTACATTACAAGACATATAAGGATTATGTGAGATCCAAAAATTTTGAAATGAAAATCGATCAATCGGAAAATTCTTATATGTTTATACAATAGTGATAGGTATTGTGTAAAGAAATTAGACCGATCCGCCTTGAGTAAGGCACCTAACGGAGCGGTCAACGCTTTGCACAAGCAAACTTCCCTAAGGGGAGCGGCACCATGCGCGGACAAACGTTGCAGAATTTTGACATCCGTAAGTAGACCCCCTACCCATGAGAGTGTGGGAGCTGAAAGATCGAAAAAAGTGAATTGCCAAGGACCGGTTAAGAGCATATTTGTTTTATGTTCTATTTAGGGTATTGAGTTGACCGGGTAGATCGAGGTCCAACCGAATGCGGAAATTGTTGAAATTTCTACCACTAACATATATTCATATGCAAACAACATCCAGCGGTTCATTTTAAAAAATTCCATTTCGTCCCCCATTTTGCTCATGGAGGGTAACAAGCCTATAAACTAGTTATACTACATTACAAGACATATAAGGATTATGTGCGATCCAAAAATTTTGAAATGAAAATCGATCAATCGGAAAATTCTTATATGTTTATACAATAGTGATAGGTATTGTGTAAAGAAATTAGGCCGATTCGCCTTGAATAAGGCACCTAACGGAGCGGTCAACGCTTTGCACAAGCAAACTTCCCTAAGGGGAGCGGCACCATGCGCGGACAAACGTTGCAGAATTTTGACATCCGTAAGTAGACCCCCTACCCATGAGAGTGTGGGAGCTGAAAGATCGAAAAAAGTGAATTGCCAAGGACCGGTTAAGAGCATATTTGTTTTATGTTCTATTTAGGGTATTGAGTTGACCGGGTAGATCGAGGTCCAACCGAATGCGGAAATTGTTGAAATTTCTACCACTAACATATATTCATATGCAAACAACATCCAGCGGTTCATTTTAAAAAATTCCATTTCGTCCCCCATTTTGCTCATGGAGGGTAACAAGCCTATAAACTAGTTATACTACATTACAAGACATATAAGGATTATGTGCGATCCAAAAATTTTGAAATGAAAATCGATCAATCGGAAAATTCTTATATGTTTATACAATAGTGATAGGTATTGTGTAAAGAAATTAGGCCGATCCGCCTTGAATAAGGCACCTAACGGAGCGGTCAACGCTTTGCACAAGCAAACTTCCCTAAGGGGAGCGGCACCATGCGCGGACAAACGTTGCGGGATTTTGACATCCGTAAGTAGACCCCCTACCCATGAGAGTGTGGGAGCTGAAAGATCGAAAAAAGTGAATTGCCAAGGACCGGTTAAGAGCATATTTGTTTTATGTTCTATTTAGGGTATTGAGTTGACCGGGTAGATCGAGGTCCAACCGAATGCGGAAATTGCTGAAATTTCTACCACTAACATATATTCATATGAAAACAACATCCAGCGGTTCATTTTAAAAAATTCCATTTCGTCCCCCATTTTGCTCATGGAGGGTAACAAGCCTAATAAACTAGTTATACTACATTACAAGACATATAAGGATTATGTGCGATCCAAAAATTTTGAAATGAAAATCGATCAATCGGAAAATTCTTATATGTTTATACAATAGTGATAGGTATTGTGTAAAGAAATTAGGTCGATCCGCCGTGAATAAGGCACCTAACGGAGCGGTCAACGCTTTGCACAAGCAAACTTCCCTAAGGGGAGCGACACCATGCGCGGACAAACGTTGCGGAATTTTGACATCCATAAGTAGACCCCCTACCCATGAGAGTGTGGGAGCTGAAAGATCGAAAAAAGTGAATTGCCAAGGACCGGTTAAGAGCATATTTGTTTTATGTTCTATTTAGGGTATTGAGTTGACCGGGTAGATCGAGGTCCAAAAGAAGGAGGAAATTGCTGAAATTTCTACCACTAACATATATTCATATGCAAATAACATCCAGTGGTGCATTTTAAAAAATTCCATTTCGTCCCCCATTTTGCTCATTAAGAAGTTAACATTACATTGGTAAAAAGGTTTCAACTCGACCAATTGATTATTTTTAGTTATGTTGATTACTTGATTTAATTTATTTCAAAATTGGTATTACATGAATATATTGTCCAATTTGAAATAATAGCTTTGTAATTATTACAGTTAATTAGTTAACAGTAATTATTGGTAAATATTAAAATACCCATATGATTATATTAAAACGGCGGCGTTTTTTCCGAATTAACGGTTAATTCTTTAAAAAAAAATTATTTTTTTCTTCTCAAAATATGGCTCAATTTAAAAGACTCATTTCCTAATATGGCAGATTGAAATAATTTTCTACACTTCCATAGTTTTATACATATAACACATGTAATAGAAAATAACAAAAATAAAATATAAATTTTAGGGCCGGGCTTTAAGGGCCGGGCCGGGCCTAGCCCTTACGGTCTCAATCGGGCCGGGCCGTAGGGTAGGGCCGGGCTTTTTTCGTGTGACCCATACCCTACCCTAAATAAAAAAGGGTCGGGCCGGGCGGGCTTAGGGCCCAAGGGCCATATGATGAGGCCTAGGGGAATCTAACTTCAGACAACAGCATTTAGGGTGCATTGTCTGAAGATAATGTGACAACAGATGAATAAAAACAGTTGTGTGAAACCAAATCAGACAATAGAATTTTAGCAAGTATTGACTTAAAAGTTATTGCACAACAGACAATGAATAACAGTTGTGTGATTGAACAATCAGACAACATCAAAAATCAACCATTGTCTGAATAAACCTTGGACAACATTGAAATAATAACTGTTGTCTGAATTGATCCATTCAGACGACATCAAAAATCAACCATTGTCTGAATAAACCTTGGACAACATTGAAATAATAACTGTTGTCTGAATTGATCCATTCAGACAACAGCAAAAATAAACCATTGTATGAATGAACCTTGGACAACATCACATAATAACTGTTGTCTGAATTGATTCATTCAGACAACATCAAAAAAATGAACCATTGTCTGAAATGATTTTGCACGACAGCCAAGAAAAAACTATTGTTGGATTCGAAAACTCAGACGACAGAATATTTCTTGCTGTCGTCTGATTATTTCAGACGACAGTTAAAATGTTTGCTGTTGTCTGATTCCGAAATTGGTGTAGTGTACCTCCATTTAATCCTCAGAGTGTGGGACGTTTTGGAGGGGTACATCCTCCACAAATGCTCCACAAATGCCTCATAGTAAGGCTTCAAGCGATGGCCATTCACTTTGAACTCGTTACCTGTTTGTTCACTCTTTATCTGCACAGCTCCATGGGAGAACACATTAGTGATAACAAAAGGCCCAATCCAACGAGAACGAAGTTTACCTGGGAAGAGTTTGAGACGAGAATGGAAGAGAAGAACTTTTTGGCCCACAACAAAAGTCTTCCTTCGAATCATTTTATCATGGAATGCCTTAGTCTTGTCCTTGTAAATCTTAGCACTTTCGAAGGCATCATTCCTAATCTCCTCTAACTCTTGCAGTTGCAACTTCCTATGAAGCCCAGCTGCATCAATATCCATGTTGAACTGCTTCACAGCCCACCAAGCTTTGTGCTCTAACTCCACAGGTAAATGGCAAGGTTTGCCATAAACAATTCGATATGGGGACATTCCAATGGGAGTCTTGTATGCAGTTCTGTAGGCCCACAAAGCATCCTCCAAGCGTAGGGACCAATCCTTCCTGTTAGGGTTCACAGTCTTCTCCAATATCCCCTTGATCTGACGATTAGAGACCTCAGCTTGCCCACTTGTTTGGGGGTGATAAGGTGTAGAAACCTTATGTGTAACATCATATTTCTTCAACAAGGCCTCAATCGTCCGATTGCAAAAATGGGAACCACCATCACTAATGAGGACTCTAGGCATTCCAAACCTGCTAAAGATGTTAGACTTGATAAAATCTGCAACAACCTTAGAGTCATTAGTTCGAGTGGCCTTTGCTTCCACCCATTTGGAAACATAGTCCACTGCAAGTAAGATATATAAACACCCAAAAGATGAAGGGAAGGGTCCCATGAAATCTATACCCCAGACATCAAATATTTCAACAGTTATGATATTAGACAATGGCATTTGATCTCTAGAACTTAGATTTCCAGTTCTTTGGCATCTATCACAAGTTAAACAATATGCATGTGCATCCTTAAATAACGTTGGCCAAAAGAACCCAGACTCTAACACCTTAAATGCAGTCTTTTTAGACCCAAAGTGACCCCCACATGCTTTAGAATGGCAGAAAGAAAGTATGGCATTATGTTCATGTTCAGGTATACATCTCCTAATCAGTTGATCAGAACAATATTTCCATAGGTAAGGTTCATCCCAAACATATTGCTTAACAGTTTTCTTTAGCCTATCTCTATGAGCACGTGACATGGTATCAGGAATTTTTCTAGAAACAATGTAATTCACAATATCTGCATACCATGGTTCACTTACCTGAATTCCAAAAAGCTGCTCATCTGGAAACGTCTCCACCAGAGGGAGAGGGTCTTCTGCATGCACCAAACGACTCAAGTGGTCAGCTACCACGTTTTCACTACCCTTCTTGTCCTTGATCTCCACATCGAATTCTTGTAAGAGTAGTATCCATCTAATGAGCCTTGGTTTCGCCTCCTTCTTGGTCATCAAGTACTTCAAAGCTGCATGGTCAGTATAAATAATAACCTTGGTACCAAGTAAGTAAGAACGAAACTTTTCAAGAGCAAAAACAACTGCAAGGAGCTCTTTCTCTGTAGTGGAGTAGTTCATTTGTGCATCATTCAGAGTCCTTGAGGCGTAGTAGATGGCATAAGGTCGTTTGTCCTTCCTTTGCCCTAAAACAGCTCCAACTGCGTAGTCAGAGGCATCACACATTAACTCAAAGGGCAAGGACCAATCTGGGGGTAACATGATGGGGGCAGACGTCAACAACTCCTTAAGCTTGTCAAAAGCTTCTTGACACTCCTTGTCAAAGTGAAACGTCACATCTTTTTGGAGAAGTTGGCATAAAGGTCTCGAAATCTTTGAGAAATCCTTGATGAACCTCCTATAAAAACCTGCATGGCCAAGGAAGGAACGAATCTCTCTCACAGAAGTGGGAGAGGGTAAGTAACGCACAATATCCACCTTGGCTTTATCAACCTCTATTCCCCTAGCAGAGACAATATGTCCTAGAACTATTCCTTGTTTAACCATAAAATGGCATTTTTCCCAGTTTAATACAAGGTTAGTTTCCATGCAACGTTTCAAAATTATCTCCAGATTATTAAGACAATCATCAAAATTCTTTCCAAAAACTGAAAAGTCATCCATGAATACCTCTATGATTTTCTCAATATAATCTGAAAAGATACTTACCATACACCTCTGAAAGGTACCTGGAGCGTTGCAAAGGCCAAAGGGCATACGTCTATAGGCAAACGTCCCAAAGGGGCAAGTGAAGGTTGTCTTCTCTTGATCTTCATTGGCTATGGCAATCTGATTGTAGCCTGAGTAGCCATCCAAGAAGCAGTAATAGTCATGTCCAGCTAGGCGCTCAAGCATCTGATCAATGAATGGAAGAGGAAAGTGATCTTTCCTTGTTGTTGCGTTGAGCCTCCTATAATCAATGCATACTCTGTGGCCTGTGACTGTCCTCTGGGGCACCAGTTCGTTCTCAGCATTCTTCACCACAGTTACCCCAGATTTCTTGGGCACAACCTGAACTGGGGAGACCCACTTGGAGTCTGAAATGGGGTAGATCACCCCACAATCTAGGAGTTTGATAACCTCCTTCTTCACAACTTCCATCATTGGAGGGTTGAGACGACGTTGAGCCTCTCTAGTGGGTTTAGACCCCTCCTCTAGAAGTATCCTATGGACGCAAGTTGTAGGGCTAATTCCCTTGATGTCCGCCAATGTCCATCCTATGGCGGTCTTGTGTTGCTTCAGCATTTCCACCAACTTCTCTTCTTGTGGAGTCGTAAGTGCAGAGGACACAATCACTGGTAAGGTCTCCTTGTCCCCTAAGTAGACATATTTCAAATGGTCTGGAAGAGGTTTAAGCTCAAGTTCTGGGGCCTGGACCACTGAAGGTAAAGTCTTGTTAGTAGATAACTGAATGGACAAAGGAGAGTTAGACTTACCTATATAAGGGGATGCTTCAAGGAAGGAGACGTTTTCAATGATTTTCTCCTCACAAGTGTCCTTCAAGTCATCCTCTGAAATAGTGACGCCACCTTTTGTGTACCCTACTCCTTGTTCAAGCGTCGTGGCTAAGGTATCCTCATGCATGGCATCAAACATTTTCTGTGCAAGATCGTCCAAAATGTCAATAGAATAACAATCATTAACATCAAGAGGATACCTCATGGCTTCAAAGATGTTGAAGCCAATAACTTCACCATCAAATTCCATGGTGAGAGAGCCTGCATACACATCTATCTTTGTCCTAGCTGTCCTTAAGAAAGGATGTCCCAAAAGCAATGGAGTGGAACTCACAGGGGAGTCCTCCATTTCTAACACATAAAAATCAGCTGGGAAGATAAGATGGTTAACCTGCACAAGCACATCCTCCAACAAACCTCTAGGGTATGCATTGGATCTGTCAGCTAACTGAATGATAACATTGTCAGATTTAAGCTCACCTAGACCTAGGGTTTCATAAACAGAATAGGGCATAACATTAACAGATGCACCTAGGTCTAGCATTGCATTTTTAAATCTGGAATTACCAATAGTGCATGGAATAGTAAAGCTTCCAGGATCCTTACACTTGGGAGGAATTTTCCTCTGAATCAAGGCAGAGACATTCTCACTTACCTTTACCACCTCCTTTTCACGGTTTACTCTCCTAGTGGTGCAAAGTTCTTTGAGGAACTTGGCATACTTAGGGACTTGCTTGATGGCCTCTAGGAGGGGTAAGTTTACTTGCACCTTCTTGAAAGTTTCCAAGATAGCTTGGTCATTCTCATCCTTCTTAGATTTGGCAAATCTGCGTGGGAAGGGCATACAAGAAGAATTGTTAGCAATAACCGAATTTGAAGAGTTGGAATTATTACCTTTATGTTCCGGATTTGCCTTAGGAGATGAGGATGTCCCAATTTCTTCTACCCTGGACGTTGCAGGGTCCTTCTCAAGTCCCAACTTGATGGGCTCTTGTTCCTTTGCAATCTCAACACTTGCTTGGGCTTTCTTGGGTTGCTTGGGGTGATCCACGAATGGTCTTCCACTCCTTGTAGTCACAACTGAGGCATTTTCCACATTACCCTTGGGGTTAGGTATGGTGACACTAGGGAGCTTCCCAGTCTCATGAATCTTTCCCATGAAGTCCACAACTTGGCCCATCTGCTTCTTAAGGTCTGCAATATCCTTAGTGTGGGTCTGTTGTCCTTGAATCAAAGCCTGAGTAGAATTTGTCAAGGCTTGTGTAGAAGCAGTCAAGGCCTCCAATGTCTTATCATAATGGGAATTTGAATTCCCAGAGTTCTGTTGAGGAGGAGGCATGTAAGGGGCCTGAGGACGTTGAAAAGTAGGCCCTTGAGGACGTTGGAAGTTCCCACCAAGAGGATTCTGAATGTTGTCATTGTTGGTCCACTTGAAGTTGGGATGGTCCCTCCATCCTGGATTGTAAGTATTGGAATAGGGGTCATGTCTAGGACGTTGAGGTCCTCCCTGGTATCCTCCTTGATATCCTCCTTGATATCCTCCAATAGCATTTGCAGATTCCCATCCTCCATTTTCATTGAGTTGAGGGCATTGATCAGTAACATGCCCTTGCATAGAGCATACCCCACAAGCTATGGATGCACTAGGTCCCTTGGAACTTATGACTTGGTTCATGAGCAAGGTGAGCTTATTCAGTTGGTCTTCAATGGCAGAATTCCTGCCCACTTCATGTACCTTACGAATGGGATGTCCTATACCCTCATATTGTTGGGTGTTTAGGGCACGATTTGCTATGAGTTCCTTTCCAACTGCAAGTGACTTATCCACAAATGCTCCTCCAGCTGCAGCATCAAGCATCTGCCTTTCTAAAGGTAAGAGCCCTTCATAAAAGCATGTGAGTAGGGTCTCATCCTTCATCTGATGTTGAGGACATTGTGCAAGTAAGGAATTGAACCTATCATAGTAGGCAGCATAGGACTCATCATGTGCTTGCTCAATCCCACTAAGCTTCTTCCTGAGTGTGATGACCTTAGAAGCTGGGAAGTATTTTTCCAAGAAGGCCTTCTTCATTGTGTCCCATGAAGTGATACGTCCTGCAGGAAGCTCATATAGCCAATCTTTGGCTCTGTCAGCTAGGGAGAACGGAAATGCTCTCATCTTAAGAAGGTTTTCATCTGCTCCTTGTGGTTGCATGTTGATACATATGGACTGAAATTCTCGAATATGCTTGTTAGCATCCTCCATATTAAGTCCATGGAACATAGGGAGCTTATGCAACAATCCACTCTTAAGTTCAAACTCTGCTTGTCTTCCTGCTGCAGGGGCAGGGTATATGATGCCTGAAGGAGGTCCTCCTTCCACTGTTGCTGTAGAGAGTTCTCTAATAGAAGCCATTCTCTCTTCCTTGACTTCTTCAGGTGGTGGTGTAGGGTTGGACGAAATCACTGGTGAAGGTGAACGTGAAGGAGGAGATGGAGTAGGTGTAGGTGATGTAGACTCCTCAGAAGAATAGATCCTCTTCCCTTGCTCGTTAAATTTGTAGTCTTTGAATTGCAAGGGAGAAGGTCTTCTGTACTCAAGTTGTGGAGGATTTGCCAAACGAGCGAGTCTTTCTTCAATCTCTTGTTTACTTGGAACTTTAGAAGACTCGGTCATTCATGGAATTCCTGAACAACATTGAAAATTACACAAGTTAGTAAATTGTAAAGTATAAGAAATACAAGTTAATATTTTATACAAAAACGTCACTATTCACAAGGCAACAAAAGAGACTTACAAAGTTTGTACAAGTAAGAGAAGTATGAAACAAACCAATTTACATGTGAAGGGTATGTACAAGTATATTTTTTTAGAACTTATAAACATAGTTAATAACTCAATTGATTCCAAGTTGTAAGTCGAGCCCAATAGAAACCACTACTATTGGTGAGCTACGATATAGGGATAGTCGCCTAGACATGAGTCTCTTTCCGTGGTTTCAGAAGGCCAGATAGCCAGATTAAGAGGTAAGTGAGAGGGAGGACTCATTTTGGTGATACTACGGAGGCTACTCCCTCATTGAGGTTTACGCCCCTATTGGCTACTTCCACATTGTGGTTTACGCACAGTCTATAGTATCTCTGAGATCCAATTTGAACCCATCACCCAGGGTCTCAACCTAAGACACCATCTGTAATGCCCCTTACTCAGTTTGGAAAGTACTCATGTGTTAGACTGTTCTCCAAATGCTAATAAAGGCCGCCCTCAACCTCATAAGACCTTAGAAAGGTACAAATGAAGGGTTAAGGCCAATATTAACAAAAGGGCCCTTGTCTACTCATACGATTTTACACACTTATAACAATCAAGTAATTAACAATATTCATAAATCAATTGTTTTCCTCTTATTTTTCTTTACAAGTAAAATTAGACAAAACTTTCACACCAAACAAGTACAAAACGTCACTATTCACAATTTTTTTTTTTCTTTTCTTTTTCCGATTTTTTTTTTTTTTTTTTTTTTTTTTTAATTTTTATTTACAATTATTTTTTCAATACTTAGGTACGGGAACAGGGAATCTCGTTGTGCAATGGGGCTGAAACAGCTACCCTTCCAAGATTATGTTTAATCCAATATACCTTAAGTGTCACAACAATCTTTTTACATTTTCTTTTGTTATAATATTATTGATATCAAATTTAATTCCAAGCGGTAAATCAAGTGGACGTGCGGCCCAAGTATAATCGTCTAGACACAAAGTCCCTCCTACATCCTTTGGGCAACCTTACTGAAATGGCCAGGTAGGGGAGGGCGAACACAAGAGGTAGGATCCATTTTGGCATAGGCTACTCCCTCATTGAGGTTTACGCCCATTTGTCAGCACTTCTGGATCCAGAACCCGTTATGAACGTTGTCCCCTTCCTAGACACCATCCCACATAGGCTATACTTACTTGGATATAGAAGGTCCTAAGTGTGTTAGACAGTTCAATGAATATTAATAAAGGCCGCCCTCAACCTTAAGGGACCTGAACTAGGTACCAATAAGGGGTTTAGGCCAATATTAATAAACACGACTTCACCTATTCCTTCTTTAATTTACAACTCACAATTAAACTAGTATTCAACAATAAAAATAACAACCTAAGTAAATAATTAACTAATTTTCGACAATTACAAAAATTAACAAGTAATTTTTTTTTTTTTTTTTTTTTTTTCGGTTACTATATAAACAAAACATATTATTCACAATATGGCAAATGATTTTTCAATCCCCGGCAACGGCGCCAAAAATTGATACGCTCAAAGCAAGCGCATAATTTAACCCTGAAAACATCGTTAGTAGTATAAGCAAATAGGGATCGTTCTATTCCGGGGATTGAGGGTACACCTGTCATTTTCAAACAATTAAACAATTAAAATCAAAACAAGTATAATATTCACACATATATACATATTTACGAAAAAGGGGGTGTTTTTGGTTTTTGGTTTTCAAAAATAAACTAAGTTAAGAAAACAAATAAAACATAAGTAAACGAATGGAATGAGAAAACAAAGATCAAAACCGAACATTATGATTAAAATCGATTCAAACTCTAACATTGTTCATCAAAGTCATGCAAGAGGAGTTGATCATGTGAAACGTTAAAAGCAAACAATTTCCCATATTTTACTTTTCAATGCTAATTAATCTAAGTGAAAGCACAAAGACTAATCCTATCAAACATGCATTCAAGCCCTAGAAAGCTAGTCAATCATACATGGTTAACGCAATAAGCACCTAGAAAGGCTATCAACTCAAGTGTGCAACTTAGTATGAAAAAGTCCACCTAATTGCAATTCTCTTTGATTAAATCCGATTTTTGCACAAAACCTTTACTACTTTTCGATTTAAGAACACAAAACCAAAAAGTTGATTCATGTTCTTAAATTCGTAGCACCAATTATATCAAAACCCTAAAAGTTTCGAACCCTTTAAGATTAAAATACAAGAGTTATCTATCATACAAATTTAATCAAACACTCACACAAAAGCAACAATGAATCGCAATATATGAATCTGAAAATTCTCAATTAATCATAAAAATTCCAGAAATAATACTTTGTTCAAACACATATTGTCAACTAGAACAAAACCAACGAAATCAAAGCTAAGGTTACAAAGGAAAATCGGATTACACCGTGAGATGGAGATGGTGATGAACGATTGATGTGGTGGTCTCTTGAATCTCGAAAGCAAGCTTCAAGGATGGTGGTGGATGATGATGCTCACGGCAATTCTTCTTCTCCCTTGGCCTTGCTTGAGCTCGTGGCTTGCTCTAGAGGATGGAAGAACTCACGGCTATGCTAGAGAGATTTTCTGATTTTTTCTAAGTTGTGAAACGTAAGGAAGAGGAACCTTTGACGTTGAGAAGAGGTGAGTATATATAGGGGACGCATCCTTGCTCTCCAAGCCGTGTAAACCTCTTAATATCCCATGGAATTAATCTGAAAATGCCACATAATTTCCTCCAATAATAGCTTGCCAAATAAGCCCTATGACATGGTTCAACCAATCACAAAACTCCATTTTAATTCCCTAATATTTTGGCCGAAATATATAGAGATATATTCTGATTTTGTAGTTCAATTTCGGCCAAACTTCCTTAGAGAATATAGGGAACGAACCTAGACTCCTTTTTGGCCGTTTCTTGGTCTCCACACTTTGGCTTTCCTTAAAACTCTCCCCTAGAATCTCTCTTGGCGTCATCCTCTAGGGTTTCACGTTAATCCTCCTCTTTTCTCTCTTAATTCTTCACGGCAACAACACAAAATAATTCTCCAAGAATATTTCATTCCAAGAAAATCTCCCTAGAAAATCTCCACCGAAATCTTCTTTTATATTTCTGATTTTCCACGGCAAAACTCCTTGTTTCTCTCTTGCTTTGGACGGCAAACTCTCTCTAGGGTTCTTCATTGCGTCACAAACCCTAATTGCATGGGCTTTATGGGCCTTTGATCCATTTTGCCGAAAATCCAATAAGTCTTGAGAGTTCTTGGGCCTTGTTGCTTCAACTTCAAGCCTTTATGCATTCCAACGCCATAACACTTCATTCTTCCATTTATTGTTCAAGGTAACGTTGGAAACTTCATTGGTAAGCTTTCCTCCTTTTCGCAGGGTTTCCTGGTTGAAGCAGGAAAACTTCTTTTCTTCATTTCTGCTCATTTCTGTGGTCCATTGTTCCTCATTTTTGCTCCCCTTGATGTTCGCAAGCTCCTCTTTCCATTTATGAGTTCATTTCCACTTTTTAGCTCCGAGGTCCTGAAAATAGAAACTAATAAGAAAAATAGAAACTTTCCTAAAATGAAAAATGGCAACTTTCCTAAACTGAAAATGGGAAACTTTCTAAAAATGAAAAATAGAAACTACCGAAAATGGAAACTTACTAAAAATGATAAATAGAAACTACAAAAATAGAAACTTTCTACAAATAGGAACTTTCCCAATCAAAGAATGGAAACTTTCCTAATCAGAGTTTTATTAAGGAAATAACGCAGAAAATGTAGGGAAATGCAGTTAAAACGTCGCATTAAAATGCTCCTATCAAGCCTCCGAGCGGTTGGTGTGCGGGAGTGATTCCGCCTCCTGTTCTAACATTAGTTGGGGTATGGGCGGTGGTCCCATTCCCAACAACTCAGGTGGGTTCAGCGGTACATGCATCTGTATGACCGGCCCTGGTACCAATGTGCCGGTGCCGGGTCGACTACGCCTGGTGCTACGTGACTGCTCGCTCTATGCTGGGCGGGCGGTGGCCTCCAGCGTCTTCTTTAGTTCCTCAAAACGCGTCATGAGCGTAGCCACCTGTCTTTGGGCTTCAGCCTTTTCCTTGCGTTCCTCCTCACGCTCTCTGTTTGCCTTATGAAGATCCGCGAATGCCAGCTCGTACATAGTGACGAGATCTTGGCCCGGCGGGCGGCTGCTGCTTGGATTTACCTCACCGCCGGGGTTGGCCGGGGTTGTGAATAGTGCGCGGTTAACGCCTACCGCTGGGTCGGAGGGTTGGGGGATGGCGGGATGGTCTGCCTGCTCTTCAGCGTTTCCCCCACTACCGTTAGTCATGGTGATTGTGGTGGGATGGCCTTTTGTTCAAGGGTTCCCACAGACGGCGCCAATGTTAATGTCTAAAAGTTCGGCGGTAGCTGAACCTTCGTTAAAGCTGATCCGGTGGGCGGATCGATACTTGCGATGTTCTCAAAGCTTCCACTACCTGTCAAATAAAATACACGGGGCGTCAGAGGGAGACCGCGTTGGGCGGTCTTCAACTCTCCGATGCCTAAGTTAGTCAATGTATTTATGTCGACAAAGTAACAGTAGGTAAGTATTGAATGCGTAATTAATGAGGAGAGAGGAGAGGACCTTTTATAGGTGAGGAAGAGGTTGATCTTCTCTTTGTTTTCGATGTGGGACTGATATGCTTCAGTTCCCAGTTTCAGAAGCTTCTGATGCCATCTTGGCGCGGCGCGTGGCGGCGCGTCGGCGGCGATCTGGAGGTGGTCCGACGTTGGGACTGTAGCCCGCCTGGCGGTGTGTCTGCATGTCATTCCTTTGGTTGGAATTAGTACCTTTGGCGGTTCAATGAGCGTAGCCCATTAGAGCTAATTATGCTTGCAAATGTACATGTATGTACATTCAAGCACAGGGCCCTCGGCTTCGACGGTTGTCTCATTTATTCGCGAGACTTGGGGGGTACCACCACCATCAGTATCATTTTCCATCTCTGGGGCGACTGTCCCGCCGATAGGACCCTCAGCGTTCGTAGCCACCTCCTCGGTACAAACAGAATTCTGGTCAGATTCAGAAAGTCAGAGAACGAGTTTGGATCAAAAAGGGAAATGGAAAGCATTGGCCAACAGTGGCTTACCTCTCGAGTTGTCGGGTCAATATCTGGTACGTGGTCACCAAGAGGAAGAGGCCTCACTTCATTCACCTCTTGGACCTTTAGTGCCGCGAGAATCTCTGTCGTCATCAGTTCCTCATAAGCGGCAGAATTCTCAGAGTGGCTTTCCACAATTTCATGCTCCGAGGAGTCGTCATCGGAGATCGTTATTAGAATGGTAGGACCTTGCAGATGCTCTGTAGATGTGGGAGACGGAAGAGGCGCCACGGGGTTAGTTGATGCTTGAATTAGCGAGAGAGTTGGCTTTTCTGCAGCGGCTGAGGATCCAGCCTCGCTCAGGTGAGAGGCATCAGTGGTCCTCTGACGGACCTGTCAAAAGATACATAACGAAGATCGTGCCCAGATTCTAAAATTTAAATAAAATAAAATAGGGCCAGAGCTTACCAGCCGCATTGACAGAGGCTCGTCATCCTCAAAGTCCTCTTCAGCAATTTGGGCGCGACCGCGTTTGCAAGTATGAGCAGCAATTACCTGCACAGAAGAGGAATCACAACTCAGAAAACAGAAGGGGTCTGGAAAGCCAAATGTGCAAAGTCAGAATTAGTCTGGTGCAGTTTACCTCAACAAGACTCACATCGTCATCATCAGAGGATTCCCCTTCAGGAGGCTCCTCGGCTACTGCCTTCTGTTTCCCAGCCTGAGTAGAGGCTGCCCTGCTCCAGTTGGTACGCTAGAAATAAAACAAATGTACTTAGCAATAAGGATTGATACTCAAGCCAAGGAAAAGAAATGGTGAGGGAAGTTGGAAACTTACTGACGCCCCATGTTCACGAATCTGTATTCCCGGTTGTGCTTGCCGCGAGGGCCTTTGTGGCTGCGGGGGCGGAACAGGTTGATGTTGCGGAGGAGCAGGAATAGGAGGCGGAGCCTCGCCAGCATAATATTGTTCAAGGATGTCGCTGTCCACGGCAAAGGGATGTTCCAAGTCGCGGAAAAGGATGGCGAAAAGGTCACAGTTATTCATGCCCCAACAGTTCACTGACACTTCTTTCCACCAATCAGCATAGTCATCATCGATATCGTTGAGGGGGTATAGCGCTCTGACCCAAGGGGGAATCACTATCAAAGTAAACTGACTCTGAAAGGGGACAGACCCAGGCGGAGCTAATCTCCGCCAAGAGGTGTAGTAATTGGCAGAATCAACCAGAGGCCAGGGTACCAACTGGGCCAACCCAAATTGACGAGCAAAGTGATTGGGTGCATAAAGTTCGTAACTTAGTTCATCCGTGGCCAATTGAATGTCGGAGCAAGAAATAGTGTGGCGAAACATCATCATAGCCTCTTCGCGATGACCCGGGCGAGGAAGAAACCCATTTGCCAATATCGCAGGGAATCTTCTATTTACCACCAACATCACATCCGGCATCTCATCCAGAAGATACAAAAATGAGAAACACTCGGAAAATGCCGGAGATTCATACCTTCCCTCGCGGCAGAGCCACCGGCCCAACAGAACGTCATTTGGAGGCACTGCTGGCACGTTTGGTCGGCGAAAATGGGGGAAATAAGTCTGGAGCCAGAAATCCAGAATCCAGAAGGGGCCTGAGGATTGGACTTAGAATGGATGCATAGCGACTTGATAAAGGGCTCGATAAAGCGAACCCAGAACCGGTTGACCAAGGCCAACGACTGTGCCATTATAAAGAGCAGTGGTCAAAAAGGACCAAGTGCCAGTTGGTTTACCAGCAGAAGTACAAAAAATAAACTTACAGAGCCACCACTCGAGGAAGGCAATTCCCCCGGTTTCTTCATGATGTCCGCGGTAATAATTTCGCCAAGACGGGTAAGATCTGCTATGAATGCTGCGACCAGTCTGAGTCATCTGCAGCGGGAATTTCTCGTCATCAAATTGGCCTTGAACATACGGTGCCGCATGGATGGGTAGGCCCGTGATAGCGAGAATATCCAATAAGGAAATACTCATCTGCCCAAAGCGGAAATCAAAAGTGTTGCTAGCGGTGTTCCAGAAGCAAAAGGCTGCGGCGAGAGGAGCGCGATTAAGGCCGCCGGGAATTTGAAGACATAAGTCAATAGCATCCGCAATGCCTACTGCGCGCCAGCGGGCCAAATCTCGGGCACGAACCTCATTGTACCAGGCTACATCAGGAGGTTGGATTGAGGGCCAGAAACCAATTTTGACTCTATGATGTTTCTGGCCCCAACCTCCAAGATCGGCAGGAGACCGCCGAAGAGCCGCTATGGGACAGCGGATGGGAAACCCATAATAGGCCATAGCATCATCTGGCAAACGATCGCGAGGTGTGGGACCCAGACTCGCTTGACTATCACCGCCACCAAAGCCCATCAGTCGACTTCTCTCCTCTCCGGTCTGACTTCTACATCGAACACTCATGTTAGTCCGCCAGGTGAATGCGGCTTTCTCAGTGATTTCATCTGCCTGATCGATAACGAATGGTTTCTTGGATACCATTTCTAGGTTGTGAGGAACACTTCTCCATTACACCTTGATTTATAGCTCAGATAATTCTGGAGATTAATTTATTAGCTGGGCCAGTGAGTGGCCCTAGTTGATAATTAATGAATCATTATTCCATCTTGAGAATCGCATTTAAGGCGACAGTGAAGATATTCCACCTTTTCCTACCACCGCAGGGCCAGCATAGTGACCTGATGTTTTTTAAATAAAACATGATTAAAACCGATGCGGTTTTAGATGCTAAAGTTGCAGCAAATATGGTGGTTTCACTTGGTCACACGTCATGATGTCGATAACCAGGATCCAATCATCCTCTTCGGCATAAGACTCGCGAAGGATTAAATGATAGCAAACAGTTTGCTATTCTGCATCTTATTTCGCCAAGTACTATAGGCCTTGATCTAGCCAGGAAAACGGCTCCAACACCTACATTTGAGAAAATCAACAGAGAGCCAGCGAACAAGGCAGATACTTGTTGCTATACACATGGCGAAACTACCACCAAGGAAGAGAAGGATCCTCATTCGCGATCAAAAGCAGTCTCCTTCGCATGGGGGGCACGCTAAAGTTCTGATCTCCTACAACCTGCCCAAGTTTCGCCAGATCCATGGGGGGCAATAAAGTTGGCAAAGGAAGCGTCAGTTCATGACAAAGGCAATTCAGTAGTGGCATTCAAGCTTTATGGCCTATTTAGAGGCCTATATGGAAACAGTCAAGCCAATACAAGTGGCTTTGGAACAACGACTTTGAAGCAACGACATTATAAGAGCGGTACTGATTCAAGACCTCTTTAGTCAAGACGAAGACCTTTGACTTCGAGGTCTGGGGGGCAATGTTTGGACCCAAAATGAACATTTTGGCCTGACAAGGCATGTGTTGGAGAAATTGAGCCAATGTCAGTGGCTCAAGCTATATATTGTCGACAAGCTCGAAATATATATTTAGAGGCTAAATAAAGCCTACTATGAAAGCATGGAAGCATGAAAAGTTAACTTTAGCACATTTTCCTACTTCGGCTAGGAGAAACCGAGCTAAACAAGGAAGGAGGGGCGGTAGACTAACCAAATGAAATCTAAATGAGCTAAAACTTTCCAGATTAATACTAGACATCCCAAGGATAATTTCTTATGAAGAGTGACAGAGCTAGTTTTGAGTGGAAGGCCTTCAAACAATCAGTCCAATTTTCTACAGAAGCAAAACTGGAAAACTGGACCTGTAAGAGGTCCAGCAGCATTTCCGGCCCAAACGCATGGAATAAAGCTCTGAAACTTTGTCAGGATGATCTAAACTCATAGTGGAACATTTTTTATGAAGAAGTCAAAGGCTCAATCTGAAGTCTTGTTGGAGAAATAATTGAAGGAATAAAGGGGCAGAAACTGACCTAAAACCAGCTTAATATTCACATGTTCATGTTTCCTACCCACATGAAGAAAGCTAGATGCTTTTCTTTTTTTCCTTGGATATATTTTTCTACTACAATCTCTTTAATAGATCATCATCACTTCCATGTTTCTGCACCTTCATGCTTTGCTTTCATTTCATCATTTCTCCATCTTTTCCATATTTTACAAATCACTTTCATACTCCACTTTCATTATTTTTCTTCCACTCATCATTTCACTCTTCTTTTTCTTCCCTATATAAACACCTTCTCCTCTCACTCTAAGAGACACATTCACAACATCAAAACATCTCTAAGATGATCTAAGTTCTCTCTAGAGCAACCTCTCTAAGAGCAACTCCTCTCCTTCTCTTTCTCTTACCGGTGATCACACTCCTAGTCCTAGTCTTCTCAGAAGCCGACTTTCAGTGCCACCAAACCCTCTGCCAACGTACTTCGGTCCTAGTCTCCTCGGGAGCCGACGGTAGTGCCGCAACCACAACGGTTACTGTTAATGTCTAAAAGTTCGGCGGTAGCTGAACCTTTGTTAACGCTGATCCGGTGGGCGGATCGATACTTGTGGTGCTCTCAAAGCTTCCGCTACCTGTCAAGTAAAATACAAAGGGCGTCAGAGGGAGACCGCGCTGGGCGGTCTTCAACTCTCCGATGCCTAAGTTAGTCAATGTATTTATGTTGACAAAGTAACAGTAGGTAAGTATTGAATGCGTAATTAATGAGGAGAGAGGAGAGAACCTTTTATAGGTGAGGAGGAGGCTGACCTCTTCCTTGTTTTCGATGTGGGACTGATGTGCTTCAGTTCCCAGCTTCAGGAGCTTCTGATGCTATCTTGGCGCGGCGCGTGGCGACGCGTCGGCGGTGATCTGGGGGTGATCCGCCGCTGAGGTTGTAGCCCGCCTGGCGGTGTATCTGTATGTCATTCCTTTGGTTGGAATTAGTACCTTTGGCGGTACAATGAGCGTGGCCCATTATAGCTAATTATGCTTGCAAATGTACATGTATGTACAGGTCCCCCAAGTCCCCAGTCAAGGAGGGCAATCTTGGTTGGGGAGTTGCTCGGCGGTTTGAAGCGTTTTCTTCCGCTAGACTTGCGAGAGCATAATTAGCGTCAGTGCGTTGTCAACCATGGATTTTGTGAGCAAACGCTTTATACCCTTTCGGGTGGGCCCCTGCTAGGCCCCCCAGGGAGTCCCCCACTCCCCGGCTAAGATAGACCTCCGGATGGTCGGCAAATTGTTTGTTGAGGGGGAGCTGCACGGAGCAGAGGGTGTTGGGTAGCGAACCCAATCTTAGTACCCGAGTGACGGGGGTCAACGTGCCTGATCAGGGCCGTCGTAGACTGTTGATAAGTCCCCGTGTCCCGTAGGGACGGTCTGACCGTAACGCCGTGTGGCGGTCGTTGTCAGAGTGAGGCGTGGCCTCGGGATCAGCCGCTGGCGGATATCCCCCCGCTGACTGCATCAGGAAGCAGCGTCCAGTAGACATGCCTGGCGGTACTTTATTGAGCGATATTGCGCTGAACAAAGCACGCAGCTTGAAAGATGAAAGGGGGTTCCGCCAGAGGTGTGTAGCGGAAGACGCCCCGCTTGCAGGATTGCAAGGGAGAAGTTTTGCTGGCGGGGTTTCTCTCAGCGGAGACTTCGTCACTTGGAGGATGACAAGGGAGAAGTTCCGCTGGCGGGGTTTCGCTCAGCGGAGACTTCGTCACTTGGAGGATGACAAGGGAGAAGTTCCGCTGGCGGGGTTTCGCTCAGCGGAGACTTCGTCACTTGGAAGATGACAAGGGAGAAGTTCCGCTGGCGGGGTTTCGCTCAGCGGAGACTTCGTCACTTGGGGGATGACAAGGGAGAAGTTCCGCTGGCGGGGTTTCGCTCAGCGGAGACTTCATCACTTGGAAGATGACAAGGGAGAAGTTCCGCTAGCGGGGTTTCGCTCAGCGGAGACTTCATCACTTGGGGGATGACAAGGGAGAAGTTCCGCTAGCGGGGTTTCGCTCAGCAGAGACTTCATCACTTGGAAGATGACAAGGGAGAAGTTCCGCTAGCGGGGTTTCGCTCAGCAGAGACTTCATCACTTGGAAGATGAAGATGACAAGGGAGAAGTTCCGCTAGCGGGGTTTCGCTCAGCGGAGACTTCATCACTTGGGGGACGACAAGGGAGAAGTTCCGCTAGCGGGGCTTCGCTCAGCGGAGACTTCGGACGGTTGGTGAAGTCATCCAAACGGTTACTTCCACCAGACGCTTCGTCTGGTGGTTGTTGACACGTGTCCAACCCGTAGAGGGTTAGCGTGCGGAGGCTTGCCTCCTAAGCCTGGCCGTCTTCTCGCCATAAATGATAGTAATTATGGATTTCGTAACCGAGGCGACGCCTCGGTTAATCCGGAGAGTAAGTGGAGACTTGCGACACGTGTACGGCTGGTGTGTGATGTCGTTTTTGAGCGGACGGCTTAGAACGCGTTGATGTTGACATAAAAGGGGGGGAATTCTGTCGAGATTTGACACTTTGTGAAAACTTCAAACCTGAGTCGTCGTCTTCAAGCTCTGCGATTTGCGAAGCAAGTTCCAGGGGACGAAATTTGTTGAGCCAACGGATCTTGTTGACGAGGCCTCTACCTGCGACAACAAGCGCCTTCAATCACACCAAAGATTTCGCCTTTGAGGTTGGTGCTCTGAATCTCATCCCTGTTCCATTGAATACATGTGTATTTGCCTCTGTCAGTTTTCTGGGTTTCGTGAATTTGGGGTGTTCTGAGTGTGTAAAGTGGGTTTTGGGGATGGGTTTTGGTGCTCTTGACACAGTTGGGATTTCTGGATCCACTAGATGGTCGAATCTGGGTTAAGTGTTTGTGGGTTGTTTGTTCTTGTTTTTGTGTTTTCTGGGTAAACTGTTGCTGATGTTCTTGGCTATAACTGATGTAAGAATAGGCTAGATCTGTGTTTGTGCTAACTGGTGTGGGTTTTAGGGTTTGGGATGGCTAACGTCATAGGGATTTCGAGCAGTGAGGATTCCGGGTCTGACGTGTCGTTCAGCGCGGCGGATAGAATATTTATTGACTCGTTGCGTCCTTCTGCCCATGCAGGAACCTCACTGCCAGAACCGCTAGAGGTTGAGCCGCTACAGACCATACCTTGGGAAGTAGTCATGGGTCGTGCTTCACGTCCAGAGAGCTCTAGGGCGGGTGAGGCCGCTGCGGCCAAAGCTAGGCGCGATGAGCGGTTGGCAAGCAACAGCGCTGCCAGCGGCTCCGCTGGGGAAGAGGAAACAGCGGGGGAGGACGCTGAGTCAGCATGGTTCCTCCAGGATGGCACCCCTGTTGACGAGGCAGGAGGGCGGATGAATGTTGCCGCCGTTAATAGGATGAAGCGGACGTTCCGGCTGCCGGGCTCGGTGAAACTGCGCCCGCCGACGGCGGATGAGAAGGCGTCGATTCTCCAGGAGGGGTTTGCCGCCGTACACGAGGCGATATTCCGCCAAGGAGTGACACTCCCGCTGGTGCCCAACCTTCAGATTCTGGTGTGCGAGTTTGGCCTTGCCTTTGGTCAAGTCTGCCCCAACATGTGGCGGTTGATGCTGGCGCTAAACTCTCTGTGGCGGTTGTCCGGATGCGAAGGGCCTACTGTGGCCGAGGTGCTTCATTTCTACGAGCTGGTCTATGTAAAGCGCCAGGGTTGCAGAGGGCAAGTGAACTTGAGCCGCCGCCAGGGAGCGCCCAAGCTGATCGAGAATCTAAGAGACTCAATGTCCTACTGGCGGGGGACCTTCTGCGTCGCCACAGAGGGTTGGGAGTATCACACTGGGTCGAACGAGGAAGGGCCGACATTTAGGATTAAGTCGGAGTTCCAACCCATCCGAGGTTGGTAACCGGTTTCCGCTGAACGTAGTTGGCGTGTTCTTGTATTTGCAGACTTGTATTTTTACTAACGACTATTGTGTTTGTGCAGCGGGACTGCGGTATAACCTAACGAGCGATGAAGAGTGTCGCGTAGCACGGGTCAGAGGTTGCTCGCGGAACCGTAACTTGCTGGACTTCCGACTTCTGACCGGTTGGGAGTTGCTGGTCGATCAGCGGCTAACTCGCTCCGTTGGTAAGAAATCTCCGCCACAGTGCTTTTGTTTTATAATAAGCAACCCAGGCTGACTGGTTTTTTTTTTTTTTTTTAGAACATCCGCCGGGAAACATTCGCAGTCGCGACGCTTTCGAAAAAGCGATGGATCGTGCGGAGATAGACAACTTCCTGGAGACCATGTACGCCGAGGGGCTGGCGGCCCAGAAGACACTGGTGAACCCCGAGACACTGGCGCTGAGCCAGTCCGAGGTTCCGGTGGTGCTGCCAATGCCGCACCATTCCCATCTTGGTGACGACGGCCTGTCGTCCAGGCGGGGGCTCCCGTGGCAGGCGGGAAAAAGGGGCCGCAGCAGCGGCTTGGCAGAAGGAGAGGGTACCCGCCAACAGGCGCGGTCCCCATAAAGAAAGACCTGTGCCGCCGGCGGAGACCGTCACCAGGCCAAGGGAGGAGCCGCCGGCGAAGGACACGAGGGTCGCTGCCGGCAATACAAGGGCGCTGGAGAGAAAGCGCCGGCAGATCGACTCCCCAGACGGGGAAGAGGGGGAGGATGTGGAGCCAATCCGGGTCCGCCACCAGAAGAAGGCCCGTGCAGCTCCATCGAAAGCTGCCGTGGTGGAGGGAGAGGCGCCCGCCGCCAGTGACTTGGACTCATTCGCCGAGTATGCGGAGTTCATGACGGATGGTGAGCGGGAGTTCCTCTTCCATCTCTGCGAACGGCTAGGGTTCGGCGGCCTAGCGGGGATCTCGCGCCCAACGGCTATTGACCAGTCGCCCTACAGCTCGGCGTTTGGTCAAATATCCGCAGGGCTGCACGACATGTTTGAGGCGGCGAAGAAGCAGCCTCTTGTCGAAGGGGAGCTTAGGGAGGAAATCCAAAGTCTCCAGAGGGAGCTGGCGGAGGCGAGGGAGAAGCTGGCGAAGACGGAGCGGCGTCTGGCAAAGGCGGAGTGTGACTTCGCGGACGCCCGAGGCAAGCTGACGGTGGCTATCGAGCGGGACTTGGAGAGGAACGACCGCGTCTCCAAGCTGGAGCAGGACATCGCCTTGTTGCAGGAGCGGATAGCCGCCAAGGACAAAAAGCTCATTATCGTGCAGCGGGAGTCCGCCGCCAGGATAACGGAGGTGCAGCGGCTAGAGGGTCAGGTTGCCCGCCTGAGGGCTGAAGGGGATACTGCTGCGGCCGCCGCTGTTGAAGCATTCAAACAGTCAGCGGAGTACAAGAAAGCTCTGACCGAGTCGGCGAAGGCTGGGGCCCTAGCGAACATAGACATGCTGAAGCGGAAGGGCGCCATCGACTTCGCGAAAGCGTCCCAGCCCGACGTGCCGCCTGCTAAGAGTGCTCCGCCGGAGAAAAGTGTCCTACCTGCCCCCGCGGAAGGTGCCCGCTCAGGTAGCGGAGAAAGTGGCGCACGACCGGCGGAAGGATCCCAGCAGACTCCTCCTCCTACCCAGTCGGAGGTGTCGCGTGCCGGCACAATAGAAACTCCAAGTCCCACAGCCCGGGGGTCCGATCAAACGAGCCGCGCAATTGTGCCGCCGCATGCTGAAGCGGAAGATGTCGAGGGCAACCCCTGAAGCTGGAACCTCACTATTTTTTATTTTTTCTTTTCTTGTGTAGCCGCTGAGGCACAACGATTTGTAACAACTATTTTGCAATGAAATGAAGTTTTTTGAATGTGTTTGTTATGATGTGTTTGTACCGCTAGTAGTTTGACTTAGAGTTTTCTTTTGTCAAGCAATGAAACATTAAAGGAATTAAGATTGGTCCAAGTGCACCACGTAGCGGACGTGGTCCGCTGACGATTGCTGGCGTTGCCAGTTGCCCTCGGTGCCAGACTTGGGAACAATGGTTTGAATAATTCCTCGTTTCATTGATAGCTGATTGATCAGCGTGTACAAAAGTGGGGTAGTACCCGTTGGGTAGCTTCCCTTAGCTAAATATTGAACAAAAATTTAGCTAAGTCAAGATGCTCCTGGGTAGCGGATGACTATTTGTAGTAATACCGAAGGTGTTCGGTATTCCAAGGGTGGGTCGACGTGACGCCATCCTTGTCCATTAAGTAGAAGGTGCCTGGGCTAACGACTTCCACAATTTTGTATGGACCTTCCCAAGTTGGGCGGAGTTTTGTTGGCGGTGGAATGACTTCCTTCATTACCCAGTCCCCCAATTAGAGGTTCCGGGCCTTGACTCTGGCGTTGCAGAAACGCGATACCCGTTGTTTGTTTTGCAAGTTGTGCAAATGGGCCTTGTGTCTTTTTTCTTCTAGGAGGTCCCTGTCCAGGTTGACGCCATCGCTGTTGGTCTCTGGGCAGTAGCCTTCGACCCTAGCAGTAGGCTGAGTTACTTCAACAGGTAGGACAGCCTCTGTGCCGAACATCATACAAAAAGGAGTTTCGCCGGTGGCGGTAGTTGGAGTTGTTCTGATGGCCCATAGGACTTCTGGAAGCTTCTCCGCCCACAAACCCTTGGCGTCGTCGAGCTTCTTTTTTAGCAGCTTCTTGATTATCTTGTTTGCTGCTTCAACCTGGCCGTTGGTTTGGGGATGGGCGACAGATGCAAAACTCAACTTGGTGCCCAAGTTGGCGGTAAAGGAGATGAGTTCCTTATTGTTGAACTGCGTGTCGTTGTCTGTAATGATTGTGTGTGGGACACCATAGCGGCAGTAGATGTTCTTCCAGAGGAAGTGAATTACCTTGGCGGTAGTTATAGCCGTCAGTGGCTCTACCTCTATCCACTTGCTGTTGTAGTCGATGGCAACAATGATGTACTTGAACTGGCCCTTGGCGGTTTGGAACTTTCCCATCAAATCAAGGCCCCATGTGGAGTGAATCCATGGGCCGATGATGATTGACAGCGGTTCTGCCGGTGCATGTGGGAGATCTGCAAACTGTTGGCATTTGTGGCAAGACCGCGAAATCCGTCGGGCGTCATCACCAAGTGTGGGCCAGAAGTAGCCCTGTCGCATTGTGCGGTTGGCCAAGGATCTGGCGCCTGAGTGGTTTCCACACTCTCCGCCATGGATTTCCGCTAGGACGACCTTTCCCTCCTCTGGGGTTAGACAGCGGAGGTTGGGATGGGTGAATCCTTGGCGGTAAAGCTTGCCATTCTGGATGTTGTAGCGGGTTGCTCTCCGCTTAAGTTGTCTCGCCTGGACCTTATCCTCTGGCAATGTGCCGCTGCGCTTGTATGCAATGATCTCGTCCATCCAGCTGGGGCTGACCTCAATGCTGAAGATCTCCGCCAGGGTCTTTGTGATACTTGGCCTGTCAAGGCACTCCACTCTTGTGTCCGCTGGACTTTGATGTGGTTGGGCGGTTGCCAGTCTCGCCAGTGAATCAGCTTTGGCGTTCTTTTCCCTGGGGATTTGTGTGATGGTGTGAAATTTGAACTTTTTGAGCAACGTTTTGACGTACCCCAAATATGCCGCTAACTGTTGGTCCTTGGCCTGGAAGCTGTCGTTGACCTGGTTAACGACTAATTGAGAGTAGCTGAATATGTTGACGCTGTCAGCCCCTGAGTCAATGGCGAGGAGCAGGCCGGCGATGAGTGCCTCGTACTCCGCCATGTTGTTTGAAGCTTTGAAGTTGAATTTCAACGCGTACTCCGCGTTCAGTCCCCCGGGTCCTGTTAAGATGACTCCGGCGCCGCTGGCCTTGGCGCTGGCGGAGCCGTCCACGTGCAGGTTCCAATCCGAGTGCGGGGGGGCTGCTTCCTCAGCAGTTACCATTTCTGTTCCGAGCTTTGTCTCGGTACCGGGTTCTGGCTGACGCTCGGTGAGTTCAGCGATGAAGTCCGCCACTGCCTGGCCCTTCATGGCGGTTCTTGGCTTGTAGTCTATGTCGAACTCGCTGAGGTCAATGGCCCATTTGCTGAGGCGCCCCGAGTGTTCAGGGTTCTGCATCACTTGCTTCAGCGGCTGACTGGTTAACACATGGATCGTGTGAGCCTGGAAGTATTGGCGGAGGCGCCTGGCGGCAACGATGAGTGTGAGAGCTAGTTGCTCCAAGGGAGGATACCTTGTTTCTGCTCCGTTCATGCCCCTGCCAGCGTAGAACACTGGGAGCTCGTCTTGGCCTTCCCGCCGGACAATGGCGCAACTTACCGCCGACACCGAGACCGCTAAGTAGATGAACAGTGTCTCTCCTTGCACAGGGACAGAAAGGAGAGGGACTGCCGCCAAGTATTCCTTCAGGCCCTGGAACGCCGCCTGACACTCTGGGTTCCAGTTGATGACTTTTTTGTGAGTCGTCTTGAGGAGTTTGAAGAATGGGGCACACTTATCAGTGAGTCTGGAGATGAATCGAGAAAGGGCGGTTAACTTGCCCTGGAGGCACTGTACGTCCACCTTGTACTCGGGGTCCGCCAGGTTAAGGATGGCCTGTACCTTGTCCGGGTTAGCCTCGATGCCTCGCTCGCTGACGATGTAACCCAGAAATTTGCTGGCGGTGACTCCAAAGAAACATTTTTCTGGGTTGAGGCGCATACCATAGGCCAGGAGAATGGTTACTATGATTTTGAGGTTTGCCACATGTCCGCTGGCCTTTATGCTCTTAACTAGCATGTCGTCTACGTAGACCTCAATAATTTTTCCCAGATGCTCAGCGAACATGGCGTTCATCAACCGCTGATAAGTTGCACCGGCGTTCTTCAGACCGAAGGGCATGACATTGTAGCAGTAGAGGCCTTTGTCGGTGGTGAAGGTGGTACATTCCTGGTCTCCGGGGTGCATCTTGATCTGGTTATATCCGGAGAAAGCGTCCATCATGCTGAGGAGTTCATGTCCGGCGGTTGCATCGACTAGCTGATCGATACGAGGTAGCGGGAAACTATCCTTTGGGCATGCCTTGTTGAGATTTTTGAAGTCGACACACATCCGCCACTTGCCGCTGGGCTTCTTGACCATTACCAAATTGGAGATCCACTGGGGATAGACGACTTGGCGGATGAATCCAATGCCCTGGAGCTTGGCAACCTCCTCTCCTATTGCCTGGTACTTTTCCTCATCAAAGGCCCTCCGCTTTTGCTTGATGGGATAAAAGGAGGGCTTGATGGTCAGCTTATGAGTGATAATTTCAGGAGAGATACCTGGCATGTCCGCATAGGACCATGCAAAGACGGCGGCGTTATCACGCAGGAATTGAGTGAGCTCCGCCGCTACCTCTGGGTCCAACTGGGCACCTATGCGGACCGTCCGCTCAGGGTGCTCGTCCGAGATGCAGACAACCTTCAACGACGTCTCCGGGTTGACCGGCTCTTTCTTGACGTACTTCTTCTCCTCATCCCTAGGATCCTCAAAGATGTTTGGTGTCTGATTGCCCACCGTCAGAATTTCATGGCGGCGCGCTGACCGCGCTACAGTTGTTGAATAGCATTCTCGAGCCAACTGTTGACTTCCTCTCACACAGCCCGTGCCGTTGGGTGTGGGGAACTTCATGAGAAGCATGTATCCGGCGATAATGCACTTAAGCTTGTTAAGCGCTGGTCGTCCAATGATGGCGTTGTACGAACTGAAACAATCGACAATAATGAATTCCGTATGTACCTCCGCCATGCATGGACTAGTACCAATAACCAGTCGCATGTAATCCGACCCCAGCGGTTGTGTGACGTCGCCGGAGAAGCTGAGCAGCGGCTCGTGATCCTGGAGTAGTTTCTTGTTCCGCTTGAGGTGGTTGTAGCATCCGCTGAAGATGACGTTGACAGCGGACCCGCTGTCCACCAAGATTCTCCCCACCGAGAATTTGCCAAGAATGGCGTCGACCAAGAATGGGTCGTCATGCTGTAGATGCACCCCGCGCTCCTCCTCCTCTGAGAAGGTAATAGGTTCCCAACCTGATTTTGGGAGCTTGGCGGACCTCTCGTAGCGGATGTTGCAGACCTCCTTTGGATGATTAGCGCGTGCATAGCGCTTTCTTGCTCTGTGAGACATGCTGGTGATTGGAGCACCGCCATCAATGGTGTTGATGCGGCCCAAGGTCTCAATGTTGGCAATTACTGGTGGTGGTTGGCGCACCCTGAACTGCTCCAACTTGCCGTCACGGTACAAGGTCTCAATGGCCGTTTTGAGAGCATTGCAGCTGTTGGTATTGTGGCCGCTGTCCTCGTGGTATTTGCACCACTTGCCGGTGTTCCTGGGCTTGCCTGTTTTTGGGTACTTTGGGGGGGTGGCGGTGGGATCTGATCCTTACACTGATTGTAGATGTCTTCATACGAGGCCGTGAGGACCGTGAACACTGCATACCGCTGTGAGGACTCCGCCTGCTTGTTGCGGTTATCCCCATGGGTTGGGCGGTTGCCCTTGTTGTAATGCTGGTCCCTCTGCCGCTTGTTCTGGTGGTGGCCCTGCTGCCACTCCCTCTTCTTGTCAGTTGGCGGTGCTGAAGGGGTCTTGATAGCGGTTTCCTGATGACTGGAGGATGGCTGCGTTGACTTTGTTGGAGTTGCTGGTGGCGGTGAGGTTTCTCCATATGTGAGGAATTCCGCCTGGGCATGGATGACCGCCTCACTCATGACGTGGTCATACGCCGCATTAGGATGATTGTAGTTGAGGTGATAGAGGAATGGCCCTTTAAGGAGTCCCTGCTTGAAGGCCGCCAATGCCATCGTTTTGTCTAGGTCACAGCACTGAGACGCTGCCGCCCGCCACCTTGTGACGAAGGCCTTCAGTGATTCGTCCACTCCTTACTTGACGCAGAACAGCTGACTTGTGTTGTGATGTCCGGCGGATAATAGGATGAACCGAGAGAGGAAGGCGTGTGATAGTGCATGGAATGAGTCAATGGACCCTGGCGGACACTCGAAAAACCAGCTCATCGCCTCACCGTCCAATGTTTCGCTGAACAAGTGGCACAGGGTGGCGTCATCAAATCCCTTGTTGTTGGTAACTTTCTTGAAGGTGTCCATGTGGACGAAAGGATCAGACATTCCGCCGTAATGTGACATCTTTGGGGTTTTTGCGTACGCTGGTCTGATAGCTTGCAGAATCGCAGCAGTGAAGGGCCCAGGTCTGGAAGCGAAAAGTGGATTCTGAGTTGGCGCTGGGGCGCCCGACTCCGCCCGGATCAACCTTTGCTCCAGTTGGTGCATCCTTTCCAATATCTGGGCAGTTGCATCTCCGGCGGAATCAGCCTGAGTACTCCGCTGGACCTGCCTGCGCCTTGGCGCAGGCGGATTGCCTTCAGTCCTCGTCCTATCCTCCGAGCGGTTGGTGTGCGGCAGTGACTCCGCCTCCTGCTCTAACATTAGTTGGGGGATGGGCGGTGGTCCCATTCCCAACAGTTCAGGTGGGTCCAGCGGTACCTGCATCTGTATGACTGGCCCTGGTACCAATGTGCCAGTGCCGGGTCGACTACGCCTGGTACTACGTGACTGCTCGCTTAGCGCTGGATTGGCGGTAGCCTCCAGCGTCCTCTTCAGTTCATCAAAACGTGACATTAGCGTAGCCAACTGTCTTTGAGCCTCAGCCTTCTCCTTGCGCTCCTCCTCACGTTCTCTGTTTGCCTTATGAAGATCCGCCAGTGCCAGCTCGTACATAGTGACGAGATCTTGGCCCGGCGGGCGGCTGCTGCTAGGATTTGCCTCACCGCCGGGGTTGTGAATAGTGCGCGGTTAACGCCTACCGCTGGGTCAAGGGGTTGGGGAATGGCGGAATGGTCTGCCTGCTCTTCAGCGTTTCCTCCGCTACCGTTAGTCATGGTGATTGTGGTGGGATGACCTTTTGTTCAAGGGTTCCCACAGACGGCGCCAATGTTAATGTCTAAAAGTTCGGCGGTAGCTGAACCTTTGTTAACGCTGATCCGGTGGGCGGATCGATACTTGTGGTGCTCTCAAAGCTTCCGCTACCTGTCAAGTAAAATACAAAGGGCGTCAGAGGGAGACCGCGCTGGGCGGTCTTCAACTCTCCGATGCCTAAGTTAGTCAATGTATTTATGTTGACAAAGTAACAGTAGGTAAGTATTGAATGCGTAATTAATGAGGAGAGAGGAGAGAACCTTTTATAGGTGAGGAGGAGGCTGACCTCTTCCTTGTTTTCGATGTGGGACTGATGTGCTTCAGTTCCCAGCTTCAGGAGCTTCTGATGCTATCTTGGCGCGGCGCGTGGCGGCGCGTCGGCGGTGATCTGGGGGTGATCTGCCGCTGAGGTTGTAGCCCGCCTGGCGGTGTATCTGTATGTCATTCCTTTGGTTGGAATTAGTACCTTTGGCGGTACAATGAGCGTGGCCCATTATAGCTAATTATGCTTGCAAATGTACATGTATGTACAGTTACAGAACCAGCCAAGCAAGGGTAACGCCCTAGCAACCCAGCCAAGCTAAAGTCACGCTTTAGCAAGTTCTCCTCACTTCCCAGTGGTTCTCGCTCTGCTCGATCTACAACATCGAGTATCGATTGTGATTTTCAAGAAGCTCAGCAAAAGTCCTCGCCACGAGGCACAAAGAATCCCGCGACGAGGTTGGTGCTCTCCTCGTCTACAATCGCTCAACAGAAGTCAGGTCAAGGGGCACCCCCGACGACCGCACCAGACGGTGCTGGCACGCCCGCGCAAGAAAAGAGAGTGTTGACCAGCTGCAACAAAATTGGAGCCAAACAGAAAGTTTTGGAGCTAAGCATTTATAAGCATACCATCATCTAGCTTCCATATCTTTAGATACATGCCTAATTTGGTTCTCAAGTTTGGACATGAAGAGTGGGGAAAATGTATTCTAATATTCTAAATTTGGTCAAAAAATATTTGATGTGTTCAAGTAAATCCAGAATATGTGTCTGGCCCAAACTCTAGGTTACTTGACCTAGTTGTAATAGGGTTTTGAATTAGAGATATTCTCGGAGATATTCATAGATATCCGATTAATTGTACGATTATCTTTCCTTGTACAACTCTGATTCTATGTCTTGTAATCCACTATATAAAGAGGCTCCTATTATCAATAAAAGCACGACTCAATTATCTCCCAATTCAGTTTTCCTTAAACACGTTATCAGCACGACGCCCTAACCCTAAAACCTAATAGCCAAAACCCTAAATCCGAATACAAAACCTTGAAACCCTTTCGGCCCCCGCCGCACACCTTGAAGCTCTCCACACCAGGAGTCCAGAACCGGCCGGAAACCTACCGAACCTGCCACCGGAAGCTCCAAACCACCCGCAGAAAATACTCAACCGGTTCACCGCCTTCCGGACCTCCAATTGCTACCAAATTTTGCCAGCAGCAGTGTCTTGATCCCAGAATCCGGGAACCGGAAAATTTGTTCTCGGAACCGGTCTCAAAGTTTCTGAACCGGCCACAATAGAAGCTGCACCCTTGAACCGGTAGAGAGAAGAAAAGAAGAAGAAAGAAAGAAGAAAGAAGAAAGAAGCAGGCCCAGAAGCCCAATTGAAAAAAGAAAAAGAAAAAAGGAGGTAGCAGACCCACTGCCACGTCAGCTCCAATGACCTACTGCTATGTCAGCTCCGGCGACAGGTCACCTCAGGCCACTTTCTGGTGACTTTTTCTGGCCAAATTTTCCGGCGACCTATTTCGAGATAATTTTTACTAAAAGTTCCCGTTTTTGAAGTTTTTATTCTTTTTCTCGGGGACTTGCAACCTCCCTTCTTCATAGGGGAGACCAAAAAGCCGAACTGTGGGGGTTCATGCTCACTCCAAGCTTGGAGTTTGTAGAGTCCTCCAAACTTAGAGTTTGTTGAGAAGTTATGATTGACCACAAACACATCATTGTTTCGATCTAATCCAATACCTCTTGAAATTGGATTTCTTGGAAGCGACTACGCTCAGAAATCCCTAATTTCTTGGAAGCGACTATGCTAAAAAAATTTATATGTTTTCGTGGTAGTTTTTTTCGCTCCAAAACTAACCCTTTTTTCTTGTTCTCTTTCAGGATGAGTAACCTAAACAAACTAGACTTCGCTCCATTGGGAACAACTGGCTTTGGATATCACAAGTGGGTTTGTGATGTCCGCCAGCATCTTAAGGCCGATGGAATCTTGGATACGATTCTCGAGCCTAGCCAGGACGCGCTAACTGTTGAGCAAGCTCAAGCTTTGGAAGCAAAAGAGCAACCTTAGAGGCAAATAAGGCAAAAACCATCATCCTAATGACTCGTCATATGGATGATTCGCTCCAGTACGAGTATATGAATGAAGAAGACCCCAGGAGGCTGTGGGTCTCACTCGAAGAAAGATTTGGCAACGTCCGTGACTCCCTGCTTCCTGAACTAGAAGTGAGATGGCATAGCCTCCGCTTCTGTGATTTCAAGTCAGTTATTGACTACAACTCGGAAGCACTTCGCATTAAATCCTTAATGGAATTCTGTGGAACAGATATCACAGATGCGATGTTGATTGAGAGGACTTTCTCTACCTTCCCCGTCTCTGCTTTGATGGTTGCAAAGAACTATCGAATCAATGTTACTGCAGGACGCATCACAAGGTTTCATGAGCTCATTGGAGCTATGAATGTCGCTGAAAAGCATGACAACATCCTTGTGAAGAACTATAATTTGAGACCTTTTGGGAACAGAGCATATTCCGGAGTCCAATTATAGTCGTGCCTCTGAGGAAGGGCGCCAAGAGCGAAACCCTAAACCTAGGGACAATTCTGGACGTTCTGGTCCATATTCTCGCTCTAATAAGGAAGGTAATCACCAAAATAGGCGAACACGGAACCGAAGAGGTCAACGTGGAAAGAGAGAGGGAGGCAACGCCTCTGGCCATGTTGGTGGCGCCACCAACACTAAGAGCCATCCAAATGTCGCTTTCAAAACTCCTCAAACAATGGAGTCTGAGCATAGAGATGTATGTTCTCGATGTGGATCATCCGGTCATTGGGCACACATTTGTAAAGCTCGTGAAGAAATTGCCACCGCCTACAAAGCATATTGTAAAGCAAGAGAAGCTCACTATGTGGAACAAGAAGATCAAGAAGATGATCTAGAGTGAAGGGTTGAAGACTACAAATCTGGCTAGGATCAATAGATCGCCAATTCTGTTTAAGTCTTTATTTTTCAAGAGATGTAATAGGCAATTGCCATATACTTTGTGGTAAATGCCATTGGTTTAGTTTTCTTCACATAGGCTCATCCAAAATGAGTATGATGTCTAGGAAGGTGTTGAGATAAGTGGTACTTAAGCGAGCCTTGCTCCACCGACATCTCTCTACTCACCTGGTCATATTTATTTTGGAGTTACCGAAAGAAGTCAAACGACTACCTTTGTTTTGCATTAGCTAGCATTTGGATTAGATTCTCTTATTGGTTAAGAGACAATGATGTACTCCGTTGGCTTATGAATAAAATTTCGAGTTCTTTTCCTGATTCCATTTTGATTCTGAGCATATGACTTTGTGACTACGATGGCTGGGCCATCAGTATTAATTCAAGGACATGGAATAGCCCAAGTTCCCCTTGCCAAATGGCACCTTGATTACTGTCACAGAAACTCTCTACGCTCCTAGGGCAAATCGCACCTATGAATAGCCAACAAATTCCATGCAGAAACGCATGTAGAGAACGAAAAATGAGTTCCTTTGCAAATTGCATCTTAGAGAAGTTTATGTGTCTCTTTAGTGGACTCTATGTCACTATTCGAGCTATTAAATCCAATAAAGTTATGAGAGAAGATCTCTTAGATTTAGACACATAATGGCTTTGTCACGACATGATAGGTCATCCTGGTCATGATATCATGATCCGTCTACTAAAGACTTTACAGGGACATCCATTTTCTCGAGCGAAACGAAGCATGAATCAAAAGTTGATTCCTGGACTAAGTGTGACCGCCGCCGCTGCCTCTAGCGTCGCCGCCGTCCACCACCAGCCTAAGGCTGGCACAGTCCCTATCCATGACGCCATGAATAGCATCCATCATGGTGATGGCGCCCTAGGTGATGCTGCAATCACCAACTTTGCTTCAAATAGCGTTTCAGACGCTCAGGCCCAACCAAATCCTTATTGGTTGCTTCTAAAGCCTCTCGCTCGTTTTACAAAGCCTGTTCCTTAGGGAAATTAGGACTGAGACAGTCCTATGCAAATGATATGAAAATACTCATTCTGTTCTTACATAGAATCCATGGGGATTCTGTGGACTGATTCAACCAACTTGTGGAAGCTTAAATATTTCATGATGTTGGTTGACACGCAAACACACTAGTCACGTGTTGTGCCATTGTCCACCCGTAAATGCTGCTTATACTACACTCCTAGAAAATATCATATGACAACGGGCTCACTCCCCGGATCATCCTATTCAGTCAATTGGATTTGACATTGCTAGAGAGTTTACATCGAAGACTTTCGATGGTCATGGCATATCACTGGGACTGATGTTGGACATCATATTCTCATGTATACACCCAAATGGTCTAGCGGAAACGACTACGATGGTAGCCCGGAATTTGGTAATGCGCACCAATATCCTTATATCCGCTTGGGGTGAAACAATATTCCATGCAGCTATGCTAATTCATCTACGACCCTCCGCCACTCAATCTACCTCTGCGTTACAGCTAGTGACTGGGTACCATCTTGTACTTACAGAAATTTGAGTGTGTCATTTATGTGCCAATTGCGCCGCCACAACGCACTATGATGGGTCCTTACAGACGAATGGGCAACTACGTTGGATTTGAGATTCCAACAATTGTCCGCCACTTAATGCCCTTGCTAGGCGATCTCTTTACCGCATGTCTTGAGGATTGTCAGTTTGATCAGACAGTCTTCCCGTCGTTAGGGGGAGATAAGAACACTAATGTTCAGCAGGAACGACATGAATTGTCGTGGTCTGTCCCCACTATGTCTCATCTCGATCCCTGTTAAAGTGACGAGATCACACATATCTGCTGCAAGGATGGATGTCCTTACAAGAGGACGAAACGCCACCCTACACGGAGGTAGGCATGGCACCAACGCCGTAGAGAGTGGCACTCTGGCGTTATAGGCCATGGCCCCAGCTAGGATGCGTAGGAGGCCAGTGGATTCGAAGGATACTTTGGCACAAACCAATCCTTGGGTCATCGACACTCAAAATCCGTCTCATGAGAATCTTCCGGATTATGGTTATCGTTGGGGGACGCCTCAAAGTCAGAACCTATTCTTGAGAATATAGAGCTCTATGAAAATTACACTAGTGTACATGAGACGTGGGATAGAAACTCCATCATGATTGATGATGTATTCGCGCATTTCATTGCGCATGAGTTCGTTGAGTCCAATGATATCGAACCACGCTCCCTTGATGAATGAATGCCAACGTAGAGAAAATTGGCCTAATGGAAAGATGCGATCCAGGTTAAGTTGGATTCTCTAACAAAGAGGAAGGTTTTTGAGCCAGTGATGCCAACACCTCCTGACATAAAACCTGTTGACTAATGGGTCTTCGTTAGAAAGCGTGATGAGAAAAAGATATAGTAATCTCGCCTTATGGCGCAAGGCTTCTCACAAAACGTCCTGGAATCGAATACGATGAGACATATTCTCTCGTAATAGATGTCATTGCACTCCACTACCCTGTTAGTTTGGTACTTTCCGAATAACTGAACATGCAACTTACGAATGTGGTCACTACGTATCTCTATGGGGATCTAGATACGGAGTATACATGAAGGTTCATGGTGAACTTCATTTACCCAAGTCAAGTGGCTCTAGACCACGTTGAAACGCTCACTAAAGTGACTACTTGATTGGGAAGGGATATGCCCACGCGTTTCCATAACAAGTTTCGGATTCTATCGCGGTTCATGTTGGACATGATCTTCATTGGAAACCCTTAAAGAGTTAAGGGAAACTGCTGAACATTTGAAATCCGATTTTGAGATGAAGGATTTTGGGAGAACACGATTATGTCTCAGTTTGGAACTTGAGCATCGTGTTGATAGATGCTTAGGCATTTTGACAAGGTCAAACCTTCAAGCACCCCCATGATCGTCCGTAGTCTTGATCCTCAAAAGGATCCTCTTTGTCCAAAGGATGATGACGAAGATGTGCTAGAGGCATAAATGCCTTACTTAAGTACAATAGGCGCATTATTGTACTTAGCTCAATGTACAAGACCGGACATCTCATTTGCAGTGAACTTGTTAGCTAAGGTATAGCTCTGCGCCAACGCGACGCCATTGGATTGGTGTAAAAGATATCTTTCGGTACTTGAGATGTACGATTGATATGGGCTTGTTCTATCCCTACAGAGAGACGATGGATTCGGACCCATTACACACCAGGAACGCCGCCAACACTGGCCTGCGTCCTCTATCCCCATCCCAAAATGATAAGTGTTTTGGAAGGTTTTGCTGATGTTGGGTATCTCTCTAACCCACACAAAGATCATTCCCAAACTGGTTAAGTGTTCACCATGGGTAAGACCGCGATATCTTGGAGGTCTATAGAACAGACCCTAGTCGCTATATCTTCGAACAATGCAGAGATTATTGCTCTTCACGAAGTGGTTCGTGAATGTATATGGATTGAATCCATAATTACGTATGTTCGAACAATTGTGGTTTGAAGTCTACCACAGATATGCCTACGAGCATTTAGGATAATGCTGCTTGTTTTGAACGAATGAAGCAAAGCTACATCAAAAGCGACAACACCAAGCATAATCATCAACAACAGACTCTCCTCAAGATCAAAGTGAATTAGGTTTGATTTGAGGATAGTATGACAGACTTGCTCACTAAGTCATTGCCTAAATTCCACTTTCGAGAAACATGTTGGTAGCATCGTTTGCAGAAGTTATCCAAACTCCTATGACCGTAGTCATCAGGGGGAGATGCAGACATCAGGGGGAGATGTCTACATGTATGGTTTCGAAACGTGAAGGGTGTGTTGTGCTCTTTTTCCCCTTCGACCGAGGTTATTTTTGTCCCACAGGGTTTTTGTTACTCGGTAAGGTTTTTAATGAGGCAACGAGAGGAGCACCACGTTTGGGTGACACAAGGGGGAGTGTTCAAGTAAATCCAGAATATGTGTCTGGTCCAAACTCTAGGTTACTTGACCTAGTTGTAATAGGGTTTTGAATTAGAGATATTCTCGGAGATATTCATAGATATCCGATTAATTGTACGATTATCTTTCCTTGTACAACTCTGATTCTATGTCTTGTAATCCTCTATATAAAGAGGCCTCTATTATCAATAAAAGCACGACTCAATTCTCTCCCAATTCAGTTTTCCTTAAACATGATGTTAATTTATATTTTCTTAATCACTCGGGTACATCGGCTAAGGCTCGATCAAAAGGAGAAAGAATTGTTTGTCGGCTGCCATCTAGTGATTCGGCAGCAGTAAAAGGCCAAGGTTCTCTATGATCATGGCTGGAAAATATTTTTGATGTTAGGCCAAGAGTAATTTTCTTCACTTGGCCAAGAGTTCACTCGACAACGAGGCCGACATTGTTCACTAGTTCCTTAACCACTCGACTCAAGCCGAGGCTCAAGGAACTGGGGCGGCTATGTTTGTACCTGATTTTGGTAAATCGGCCCTTAAATCTTTGGCTGATAGATGAGGAAAATATGCTGGTTTTATTGTTGATACTCAATAAAATTTCATATTTATGAGATTTTATTAGATATTAACTTTTGGAGAATAAATTAGAAGGACAATAAATAACGGCGATAATTATTTTTTAGAATAATTAATGCCGAAACTTAATTAAGTTTGAAGGCATTAGAGAGAATATTGCATATTTAAGAGCAAATCAATTATAATGCTCGCCGCAAGAAGGATGCAATTATGGTGCGATGAAGGAATTTATTATGCCAAATTTCAACAGTATTTTCTTTCCTAAATGTCATGTTTGTAATAGTATAAATAGGAGGCATCTAGCTCATTGTAAAAGGTCCCCGACCAACACAACTCAAAATCAATACATCAAATTCTCTACAATATCAATCTTTTCATTCTTTCTCTAGCCTACTTTAATTTTTATCGCTTTCTTTACCTTCCACACTTTATCTTTCCTGCAATTTACTCTTCAGTCTCTTTAAATTTCATGCAATTTAATTAATTTGCATTTAGATTCTTGCTCTTTCACTTTCCGCACTTTACTTTCTGCAACCTATATCAAAAAATCCAAAAGAGAAGCAACATCGATGAAGACGCCAAAAGTCCTTGCAACAAAGGCAAGAGAACCCAACGGCCGAAACGGTTCCTTTCTCGGCCTACAGTCACTTGAAAGAAGTTAGATCAAGCGCAAATCTTATCAAAACCTTGCTTGGCCAATTGGTCGCGAGTTGGCATGCCTGCGTATCAAGAAGGAAAATTGGACTTCAAATCCCTCGGCTACTAATTTGGGCTGAGACGATTTTGAGGCAAACAGGTTCGTTCATTGATTTAATCTAGTTCGGTACCTTAACGATTAGTAATTTGAAAGCAAATTTTCAGAAGTGATATATTTATGCATACATAAACATGAACAACTAAGATGAGGACTAGTTGAGGACTTTTGTGTGAGGCCCACTTTTCAATCATATTTTCGCAAATGGAAACATCTAACGGTTGATTTGCAGTAATGTAATCGAAAAGTGGGTTTCCCAAACCATTGATAGAAAGTCCTCAACTAGTCCTCATTCTATGAGAACCACTAAAATGAGGACTAGTTGGGGACTTTTGCGTGAGACCAACTTTTCAATCACATTTCAGCAAATCAACTATTACATGTTTAGATATTTATGTGTAGATCATTTATGCAAATTTTCAACCAAATTGAAAATCGTTAAGACATTAACTTGATTTATTAGTTATGAACATGAATGGTTCATGTTTGACAGATTTGGTTCATCCATTGATTTGATCTAGTTCGGTAAGATAACGATTAGCAATTTGGAAGAAAATTTTCAGAAGTGATCTACTCATGCATACATAAACATCTAAAGGTTCCCTTGTCAGTCAGCCAACAATGAGGTGATCCGAAATCATCAACAACAATGAGGTGATCCGCCAGCCAGTTATTAGTGACATCAATGTTACTGCTGCCAAGGGAAATGTCGAGGGGAATCTGCTAATGCCTTTTAACTATGGAGTTCAACAGACGTGACATATTGGTGATTCAATGAACGTTAGGGTCCTTGAACAAGAAAAAAAATTAGCCTTTAGGGTATTTCTTCATGTACGTACTATTCAAAAAATCCCCAATTATATAAGATTTTTGTTCACTCCACCTGATTTTGAACTTTGAAGGCAAACATAGCTCAACTGAAGCTGTAAGGTATCTCATTAGTTTGTTACTTTGTTCTGGTGATCAAGGAATGGCTTTATGCTTTGCTGAAAATTTGAAATGTCCCATAACAATCAAATTACTTGTGGCGTATAAAGTAGAAATGAGGGCTCGATCGTAATGAAAATAATTCAAACAAGTTATATGGTGGACAGTTTAGAATTTAACAAATTACATATAAGTTATTGACAAAAGATGACTTAACAAATACATCCTCTAAAGATTGAATTAAACATATAAAGGACTAAATCTTACAAATAAGGACAATGTGCTCTCCACTTACCACATGTCATGAGTTAATTTACTTTTTTGCCATTAACTACATCTTTTGACTTCTAATCCCTTTATAAAGATTAAATCTTACAAATAAGGACAATCTACTCTCCACTTGCCACATGTCATGAGTTAATTTACTTTTTTACCCTTAACTACTTCTTTTGACTTTTAATCCCCTTTTTTACTTTTTTTTTCTGAGAATAATCCATTTATATTACTTTTTTTTTTTCTGAGAATAATCTTTTTATGTTACTTTTTTTTTTTTTCTGAGAATAATCCGTTTATGTTACTTTTTTTTTCCTTGGGAATAATCCCTTTAGGTTACTTCACAAAACCTCACTCTCCTACTACTCTCATCTCATCGTCTAATCCTGCTACTGCACTCACTGCACTCATACTCGTCCAGTTCTGCTACTCGTGTTCTGCTCCTGCATTCGTCATCGCCTAATCCTGCTACTGCACTCATACTCGTCCAGTTCTGCTACTGCACTTATACACTCATACTCGTCCAGTTCTGCTACTCGTGTTATGCTACTGCACTCGTCATCGCCTAATCCTGCTACTGCACTCGCTGCACTCATACTCGTCCAGTTCTGCTACTGCACCTGTACTCGTGTTCTGCTACTGCACTCGTCATCGCCTAATCCTGCTACTGCACTTGCTACACTCATACTCGTCTAGTTCTGCTACTGCACTTGTCATCGCCTAATCCTGCTACTGCACTAGTTCAATCCTGCTACTACACTCGCTGCACTCATACTCGTCCAGTTCTGCTACTCATGTTCTGCTACTGCACTCGTCATTGCCCAATTCTGCTACTGCACTCGTCCAATCCTACTACTGCCCTCGTAGCAGCTTCATTTGCAGTAGCAGGAGCAGTAACAGTAGCAGGAGCAAGAGCAGGAGCAGTAACAAGAGCAGAAGCAGTAGTGTCATATAAGTATATACGACACTACTTTTATATTACGAACTTAACAGAGACTTCAGGGAGGATAATTGGGTGAGCTATATATAGACATTATTCTGTAAACCAGTATACTTCTCAGATAACGATTTATTGGACTAAATTTGGCACCTACAGAGTGGATATAAGTGTATACATACACGTGATTCATATTCGACTCTCATAAAACACAGATTAGATGTTATTTACAATCCGAAAGCAAACTCGTCCCTCTTTTTTTTATAAAAAAAATAAGATCAAGAGAATATGGAAACTTATAAAGAAAGAAAAGTATTTCATCCTCGGTAAATAGAGAAACGAAGCCTAGAGATACAATAATACTACTCTTAATTTAGAGGCAATATCCAAAGCACCTCTCACTGATCACCAGGCAGCGACTTGATAATATCCGAATCACCTGGATCAATAATGCTGAGGCATGAAACGTGGAAGTACTTTCCACATGTTGTCCCCAGATCAACATTGTTTCCATTGTAGTGGTGGACCCCAACCTTGGCAAGCATGGCATAGTATTCGATCTCGGACTTGCGCAGAGGGGGGGGCAGTTGTTGGAGATTATGATCAGCTTCCCTTTGGATCTGCGAAGAGAGTCGATGACGGTTTTGTAACCGAGAGTGTAATTGCCACTCTTCATGACGAGAGCGAGCCTGTTGTCTATACTCTCATGGGTCTTCTTCGTTTTCTTCACAACAACCATGGTGCTCTCTCTCTCTCGCGCACGCTCTCTCTGCGGCCGAGTCAGGGAGTGAGGTTTGGAGGCCAGCAAACTCGTCCAGCTTAAACACTCATTATAACAGAATATGTACACAGATACTTGTAATTTCTCATCTGAAATACAACTCCTAATCTCATCAATTTCAGTACAGCAAAAGCAGCAGAGAGAGAGAGAAAGAGAGCAACAGAGACGATACAGCTGGCTTAATGTAGCAGCCGAGTTCACCAGTAATCACACTCTCAGTCTCGACGATGTTGATGAGGACGTTGGCAATTCGCGGCAGCTCCGGTGGGCCGGAATCGAGTGTGATCCGAACGAAATCGAAGATATCGAGCTCTTTAAGCTTGGAATTGGCCTTAGCAGATGCCTCGAGAAGCTCCTGCATAGTCGTGGCCTTCCTAATCCCCTCCAGCTCGGCCTCGATCAGATACTCCTTGGTCTTGGTGTTCCCTCTGATCACAACATCATGCACCCTCAGATTGGACCATGACTCGGGTGGCGGAGTCAACGAGGACGGAGCCGTGCCTTGACCAGGCGGAGCGGAGCTAAGGCAAGGGACGGAAGTGGCGCGTGAGAGGGTTACAGACGACAAGGGATTCGGCGGGTCAGATTTGGATTAGGATGTGAACGGGTAAAACGGCGGAGAGAAAACGAGAGATTTTGGATAGTGGCATAAGCGTAAATATTTCATCAAACTGAGCATTTTGGTCATTTTTTATTAAAATTGGGAGTCAGGCTTGCATCATTCTACTTTTGGGCCTGAGCTCATGTCCTTATTTGTATAAATCTTTTTTAAAGTGGGTTTTCTGTGTTTACATCTTTGGTCATGTGCTACTATGTAATTTTCTATTTTCATGGTTAATACTTTTTCCCCCATTTTGCTTTACCCTTATCACATACAGGTGAGAACCTATGCACCTATACAAGGAAGGGCATAAATCCATTTGAGAATGATAAGAACTGCATATGTTGGTCATCAAACTAAATACCAACAACAAAATAATAACCAAATTATATGACACTGGAAATGTAATTGTCCTATGTCTCATTCTGCTATGATTAAGGAGTTTTAAAATTGTGTTGTGAGATAAGTGTATAGAGCTATAGATAAGTTTTTATTAAGCTATTAATGCCTGAAAAATCAAGTAATTAGGAGAGGATTTTTACCCAGCTGTGCTCTTGTTTCGCTTAAACCACATGAGTCCCTGAGATAACAGAGGCTTGGATTATATGATGCGAGCATACCCTCATTTGTCCCCATTCTTGTCTTCACATAAGGACCAGCATTTGTCCATAGTGCTGAAATTTTTCTATTGCCACTCATAGAGTAGAGAGCATCAAATATGTTTCTGTATTTGGCACGCTGCACTACTGATAAAGTCGTAGGATCAACCTGCGGGAGACATGCAGAAACAAATGGAAAACTGAAGTATGCCTCAGCCGCCCCCGGCAATCAACCCGCAAGCAGCTTCCTGATAAAGAGTTAATGCCATTCCATCATTGCTAGCAATTGCTTTGTTTCTTAGAGTCCTAATAGAATAAAGGCAATAAAATCAAAATTCAAATAGGACATTCTAAATCAGAAGAACAGTAGTTAGACTTAAACCAGATAAACAGCCATCTAAACTCATTAAACAACAAAGGTTATCACTTCTTAACCCGAATAACAAACATTTGGATTTCTCTATGTGTCATAAGAACTAGTACAAAATCAGTAAAGAATTACAGTGAATACTTGTATGTTTTGGCTCATTGGGCACTCGGAAACTTACTCAAATAATCCAAGTTGAAGGCTTGTAGATAAAGTACGAATCACAATCCCATCAGGACACGACTGCAAACAACAATGAAATTCACCCAAGTTTAATCTTGAAAGCCCTTGTCAGAATTCAACATCAAGAATTCAAGATGTTAACTGTTAATGTCTAAAAGTTCGGCGGTAGCTGAACCTTCGTTAACGCTGATCCGGTGGGCGGATCGATACTTGCAATGAGTAAAGAGAGAGAAAGAGAGAGAGAGAGTGACACAAGATGTATAGTGGTTCGTCTCCGCCTTAGCGGGAGACTACGTCCACTTGAAAGCTTATACTAGTGTGTTGAGCCTTGCGGCCCAAGAGGGATTACAAAGCATGTAATGGGATGAATGGTGTTTAAGTGGGAGGAGAGTTCCTTTTATAGGTGAAGGAATGCTTCTCCTTTACATTGTTTTCGATGTGGGACAAGTAACAACTATTCTAGTATAGAAATGCCTAGTTGTGAGGGCATGTTGGCAAGGCCGGAAAGGTGGCTTCCCGGCGACGGATTTGCGACTTCCGGATACCGTAGCGTAGCTTGAACATAGGGCTACAAGATGCAAGTAGCGGTTGGGCCTCACCATGGCTTGTGGGTGTCCCAAAGAGGGTGTTAATTATGCTTGGTGAGATAGCAAATACTCTATATTGTTGGAGGTATGTACAAGTCCCCGAAGTCCCCAAGTAAGAGGAGCTTCTTGGTTGGGGAGTTCAAATCATGAAGTCATCAAGCATAAGTAACATCTGAGAGACGCACGGCCCCTACAAGTCCCCGAGCTCCGCAAGCAAGAAGGGACTCGCCATCCTGCATCACAAAAGACAACAAAGTTCGTGTATGTAGTTACATCGGAGGTGCACTAATGTATGAAGTGCATGAGATAATGGGGCGTCGCCCTGCCGCACGGCGGTAGGTCGTAGACTATAGACTCGTGGAGCCCGGAGGCTAGACCATATGTAGGAAAACGTGAAAAAGTGTGGTGCCCGGAGGCTAGACCACATGTATGAAGCATTGTGAGCCGAGAGCGTAACTAAAGCATGTTGGATAAGCGGAGCGAGTTAGGTGTTCGAGCGAGTTGGGTGTAGGCGCTGTATGAGCGTGCGGGGCGTAGCCCAAGCGAGTCGCGGCCATGCTTTGATACCCAAGCGAGTCGTAACCGTTTCGCAAGCGTTTATCCGAGCACGTTTAATTGAGCTATAAGTGTCACAAGGTTCACAATGAATGTCACATGAAAGTGAATTTAAGCATGTATGTGTGTAGCATGTACTTGTAGGAAAGTTGCTAACTAATAACATGTTGTAGGCATGCTTAAGGGTTATAGAGACATGTATAGTCATGGCATCAGCGGTAGCTCAAATTGCAAGAGCGCAAGAGATAAGAGGAAGGCACTTATCTGGCGGATGCGGTGTTTCGATGTCGAAGTTGGGCGGAACTTCGAAGTTGGGCGGAGGCCTGCAGTGGGCGGAGGCCTGGGGTAGGCAGAGCTGTGCCTTACCGTTGAAGTTGGTTGGCGGTGCCTCAGAGCTCAGCGAGGCTACAGTTGGCGGTGCTGAGGTGACGGCCGGTGCTGGTGCTAGAAGGAGGGTTCCAGAAGAGGCTGGTGGCGGTTGTGATCCCTCTGGCGGAGGACTCGTCGGCGGAAGGATTGGCTGGCGGAGCGGAGGTTTGGCCAGCGTTGAAGCTCGGCGGAGCGGAGCACCTACGGAGAGGATGATCGAAGATGGAATGGTGGTGGCCATGGTGAACAGATGATCTCCATGGGTGCCCAGACCAGGTGGGGGATGCTCAGCGGAGATGGAGTTCGGCGGTGAACAGTCCAGCGGAGGAGAAGTTCGGCGGTGAACAGTCCAGCGTTGGCTCCTTGAGGGGCAGCGGAGGCTCGTGTCGGCCTTTTGCTGGCGGGGGTTGGCCAGCGGAGCGGAGCCTTGGCTAACGGAGGATGCTCGGCGGAGCGGAGCTCGATTTGGTCGGCGGAGCCTGTCAGCGGTGCTCTGTCCATGGCCGGCGGAGGCAAGCTAGCGAAGACAGTCTGGCGGGGTGGAGACAGTCCAGCGGAGCGGAGCTCGGCGCTTGGCGGAGTTGGCTAGCGGGGTCTGGATGAGTTTCCGCTGGAGATTGGCGGTGCTGCCACCTGGCGGTGTCTCAATCCGCTGGCGATGGTGGTGAAGTTGCAGGCGCTTGATGGGAGAAAGGAAGCTTGTTTGGCGGTGCCTGCTGGGCGGACTGCCCTTGTGCTTGCCGCTAAGGAGTTTAGCGGGGGAAGCTCAATGGTAAGCTTAGCGGGGCTGCCGATGAAGCTTGGCGGATGATTGCTAGCGGTTTATTGCTTGGCTGGTGAAGTTCAGCGGAAGTGGCTGCCAGCGGTGCATCCCGGCGATGAAGCTCGAAGTTCGGCGGTGAACTTCCAGCGGTGTCGCTCGGTGGTGATGAGGCTGGCCGCAGGTGGAGCGAAGCGTGGTCAGCGGAGATTGCTTTGACTTGGAGCTCGGCGGAGGCTCAGAGTTCGGCGGAGCTGGGGTGCAGCGGACCTGGAACTCGGCGGAGGACTCCGAAGAGGAGCTGCGGAGCGGCGGTGATGTTGATCAGACCTGTGCAGCGGAGCAGATCGTCATCTTCATACCCTGTTGGGCGTTGACCCGCCATGGTCAGCGGAGATCAAAAGTTGATCAAGCCATGATGGGCGTTGACCGACTCTGCCGGGCGCTGACCAGCCATGGTCGGCGTTGACTCGGCCGATGGCACAAGTTAAGATGGTTGAGATGACTTAACTCAATGGTAAGTGTGATGAAGCCTTTGTGTTGGCTTCCTACAGACGGCGCCAATGTTAATGTCTAAAAGTTCGGCGGTAGCTGAACCTTCGTTAACGCTGATCCGGTGGGCGGATCGATACTTGCGATGAGTAAAGAGAGAGAAAGAGAGAGAGAGAGTGACACAAGATGTATAGTGGTTCGTCTCCGCCTTAGCGGGAGACTACGTCCACTTGAAAGCTTATACTAGTGTGTTGAGCCTTGCGGCCCAAGAGGGATTACAAAGCATGTAATGGGATGAATGGTGTTTAAGTGGGAGGAGAGTTCCTTTTATAGGTGAAGGAATGCTTCTCCTTTACATTGTTTTCGATGTGGGACAAGTAACAACTATTCTAGTATAGAAATGCCTAGTTGTGAGGGCATGTTGGCAAGGCCGGAAAGGTGGCTTCCCGGCGACGGATTTGCGACTTCCGGATACCGTAGCGTAGCTTGAACATAGGGCTACAAGATGCAAGTAGCGGTTGGGCCTCACCATGGCTTGTGGGTGTCCCAAAGAGGGTGTTAATTATGCTTGGTGAGATAGCAAATACTCCATATTGTTGGAGGTATGTACATTAACTTTCTTGTTCAAAACTCAAAACCCAAAACCCTGAAAGTGGAAAAGATGGGACCTTGGCAAGAATGTTGAAGCCCAGAAATCTGGGACTTCGGCGAATGGGAGATAACAATGGGGAGTAGTAGATGGCAGCGAAAGGAACATAAAGGGTCAAGCCTTGAAGAAACGCAGCGAGTCCGCCATTGACGAAGGGCTTTAGCGACGGCCAACGCTCAATAAACCGCACGTCGTACTCTGGCTTGGTCTTCTTCTTCTTGTTCTGGTCTATGATGAAGCTCATATCATTTGCAATTCTAGTGGCTACTCTCTGATTCTCTCCCGCCACCTTCTCTCTATTGTGACCAAACTGGATCCTAAAGTTACAATGCCCCGTCCGTCTTTGCTCATCAGGCCCATGATTTTTCTTGCAAAAAAATTGGAGGAGGGTGCATCGTAGCTGTAAGCCTGTAATAAAGGTATGCTTTTTTTTGTTTTTTACTTTTTTTTGATCAGATAGTTAGTTGTTAGTAACTCACACACCCATGTAGTGGTATCCCAACGCCAGGACACCTGCACCGACATTGCGGCGAAAGCCAGGCAAAGCCAGACTACTCCACTGCACCGCAGACGCACGAACCCAAAGGGTCCCTCAAATCTGCTAATGAGGTCATATTTTACTCTTTGGAGTTTGGATGTAATATCCGAACGTTTTGAATGAAATTCTATATTCCGATAAAAAATAATAATAATATAATATATCTTTTGAATAAATTTATGTCGAATTTTGTTAACTCAAGTCATAATGACATATTACATAGTTACATATCTTTCATCTATTAATTATGGACAGATAAGAAACAAATGACATATAAATTAGCATCATCATCATTCAACAGTTCTATACTCACTTATTTAAGTAAGCTTACGCACTATGAGACACAATGACATAGTGAATATGCAAAAAAAAAAAAAAAAACAATTAGAAAGATAAGTGTAAATAACTAAAATTTAAATATTAAAAGTAAATCGGCAGTCATGATAAAAATTGGAAGGATAATTTAATCATTTTGCCGATAAATAAATGTACCTGAGTTTTTTTTTTTTTTTTTTTTTGGGTTGAGAATATTTATAGAATGACATGAGTTTCCAATTAAACCCCGATAGATAGTCCCGTCCCCCAAAACACAAAACACTGTAAAACCCTAGCAAAGTCTCTCTCTCTCAGTCCCTCTGCACCAGAAATCAGCCCCATGGCGCAGAACCTTCTCCGCCTCCGGCGAAGCCTAAGCAGCAGCAGCAGCCTCGTCGCAAATCTCCACCGTTCTCTATCGTCCACCTCCGCACTCTCCTCTGTCCCACGCTCCTCTTCCCCTTCCCCTTCCTCCTCCTCCTCCGCCGTTGTTCAATCTCTCCAATTCCGATTCCAATCTCGATCATTCAGGTCGTCCTCCTTCTCTTCTGCACGGCCGCCTTACGGTAGCAACAACCAAAATGACGAGATTGGCCCCGACACCATACTCTTCGAAGGCTGCGATTACAACCACTGGCTCATCGTCATGGATTTCCCCAGAGATAACAAGCCTTCTCCCGAAGAGATGGTCAGAACTTATGAGGAAACCTGTGCTAGAGGCTTGAATATCAGGTCACCTTTCTCTCTACATGTTTCTACTTCTTTTAGTGTAAACTTGCTTGCAAAATTGGGTTGGTTGGTAATGTTATTGCTGTTAGATGCTGTATTACAGAGCCAATTGAATGTTAGCTAGGGCCAATAACGGAGCCATCGACCAGTTTAACCGAATTGAATGATAGAGGAAATGAAAACTAATACCATTCAAAGCAAAGCAAAAGTTTCAGCTTATACATATCTTCTTTCTTTGGATTTTTTCTGCCTTGCCTACCATGCCTAGCTTTCTGCCAAAAATATTAACCTTGTGTTAGTTCATGTGCTAGTATTTCGTCACTGCTTGTAAATGGTGACTGGTTTTAGCCAGAGCTACCACCATTATTAGGCTTGAATACGATGAAATTGTTTTCAACTCACTTGTTGATTTCAAGTATGGTCTTGTTAAAAATGAGTCAAATGAAGTCGCTTGGGACACAAAGTCCCATTTGCACATAGTTAGAGGGGGACTCGAAATACGTATGTATAGGTGTGGAGTTGGAATGAGAGAGATAACTTCAGTGCTAGTGACTACATGCACACTGGATTTGTAAATACATACATTGGCTAGATTTTGTATTTTTTATTTCTATTTTTCAAAACAATATCAAACACACAGGCCAGAGCTCAAACAATCTGTGGGGCTGTTTGTTACACAGGATTAGGGACTGAATTAAATAACCCAGCTTTCCGGCATTTGCATCTGTTTACTCTGTAGCTTATAAAACTTTAATTGTTTATTATCTATCAGCTCAAAAGCTTTTCTTTAATTGGAGAGGATTAGGGTTAGTTAGCAGCTTGCTGCTATATGGTTCATTTTGCTTAAGAATGAACTGGGTCATGTGGTACTGTAACTAGTTATTTTGTTCTGTCTCTGGAATTTCTCTGTTGGGCTTGCCATCGTCTTTGCCATGTTGTCATGGACTTATGATTAATGCTTGAGTGCTGTGTTAATCATTGCAAGTTGATTGACGCCAATTGCCTGATTGGTTGTTTTTCTGGTTTAGTTTTGGATGTAATGTAATGCTTGGTTGTGTATGGTTCATTGTTTGTTTGATGCATTCAGTGATTAAAGCACATTGTTTTAGATTGCCAACTTATGCCTCATTGCTTCATTTTTCTGCTTTAATATATTGAACCATATAGGTTATTTGGTTATGGAACTTTAATTGGTTATTTTCTTTGTGATTCAGTGTGGAAGAGGCAAAAAAGAAAATTTATGCTTGTAGCACAACAACGTATACAGGCTTTCAGGTGTTGATGACTGAGGAAGAGTCTGAGAAGTTTAATGGTAATTTCACAGCACTTTATGTTACCTTCAATAATCCTGAGACTTTTCAAAAAGTCAAGATAGTCCTGAGACTGACTTTCCTTAAACAGGTGTATCTGGAGTTATTTTTGTGTTGCCCGATTCTTACATTGATCCACAAAACAAGGAGTATGGAGGTGTGTTTTCTTTTCCTCCAACTTTGATGTTTATTTTCTTTGAGAATGCTGAGGTTGTAATTTACCAGCAGATTCAACCAATTATGTTAATTTTTGGTTTCCATTTAGATATGTAAAATAATGAGATAGTTAGTAATATCTCAAGCAGATTAGTTTTCATTTGAAGTTATTTTATTTATTTATTTAATTTATAAATTTCAGGAGACAAATATGAAAATGGGAAAATTACACCCAGACCGCCCCCATTTCAGTATGAGAGGCAGGGCTCAAGATACCGTGATCGTAACAGATACGAGCGACAAGGACCAATGCCAAATCAGCAAGGGAATTCCTCGTATGGCCAACAGGGTTCTCCACAAGGTGGAGGAAACTATAGGACTTCACAAAATTATCCACCCCAGACTTATGCCCCACCAGTACAAGGGGAACACAGAGGTCATACACCAGTTAATTCCCCTGGAGGAAGGGACGCATATCAGCCAGGTAGAGGTCCAACTCCTTCATATCAGGGCAATTACAACCAACAGGTGCAAGGGAACAGACCACAAGGAGAGCAGAGTACATATGCTCCTCCTGGTCAAGGGGAATATAGGGGTAATGATGGGACTTATGGTTATGGGCAAGGTCCAAGCTCTGGAACTCATGGACATGGTTTGAGTGGGCTTCAAGGCCCGGGAACAGGTGGATCTTATGGGCAAGGACCCAGTGGTGGATCTTATGGACAAGGACCGAGTGGTGGAGGTTATGGGCAAGGACCGAGTGCTGCAGGTTATGGGCAAGGACCGAGTGCCGCAGGTTATGGTCAAGGACCGAGTGCCGCAGGTTATGGTCAAGGACCGAGTGCCGCAGGTTATGGTCAAGGACCGAGTGCCGGAAGTTATGGCCAAGGACCGAGAGCTGGAGCTTCTGGACAAGGACCTGTATCTAGTGCTCAAGTCCAAGGACCCAGTGCTGGCTACCCTGGGCATGGAGATCAGAGTTTCACCCAAGAGGAGCCAAGGAGAATGCAAGGAGAACAAACAAACTATGCATACATGGGACAGACAGGAACTGACCAAGTAAGATCTCCTCTGTATAGTAACTAGATGAACATTTAACTACTGAAGTATCATTACCATTTGATAATGAATGAGGAAATTTGTAGTGACATTTTATGAAGCTCATGCTTGTTTTTTGTCATTTTTTTTTTTTGCAGGGAAGATATTAGTGATGTGTCACTCGCAGTAATGCAAATATGGATCAAGGAAGGACTTATGACTCATTTCATACTATGTACCTTCTGATGAAAAGCAAAAATTTGAATGTTTTGGAGTCTTTCTGTGCCAAATAATCAATCTACTTTCATCTGTGCGTCCCTTTTGGACTAGTGTAGTCAGAAATTTTAGTTTTCCTCTGTTTCATGAGCTTGAACGGAATATTTACTAATTGAGTATATAAGTTTTCTAAGATGCCCATGGAAGTCATTTTAGGTATGAGAAATGAATAATGTTGGTTTAGGGGAAGAAATTTTGCTCATCCCCCCTTAAACTGGAGCAAATCTCCTCTCCAACTACTCAGTCTCTTATTTAAAACTTGCGATTGGTTCCTTTAGTCCACAGTTCTACAAGCTTATTAAAAATTATAAAAATTTGAACCTGCAATGCCCCAATGGTAGCAATTACTATAATGTTTAAATTTCAAACACTGACATGGAACAACATGTAGATGCAAGATAAACATAAGGCATAACAGTTTACTGACATTAATCCTGCATCCACATGTTGTAGGATAGACATTAATATGAAGTCCTTTTTGTTTATCCACTGAAGTAGTCAAGAAATGTATCATTGTGTGATTTGTGTCTAATAGACCAACTAAAAGCTTTTTGAGGTTTACAGTGTCTCCAATGTTACAAGATTGGAGTGAAAGGAAGGAAAACCCCAGAAAAACTTTGTTTCATTTTGATTTGTTCCATCAGCCAAAAGAAGTACAAAACTTGTGCAGAATTACTGCAGAGCGGCAGGGTGAGGCTTCTATATCCTGATGCCTCACAAATTGTCTTGTATCATCTCCACCGTTTTGCCTTCCATAAGGATTTCTAGGATTGATTCCATTTCCATGTCGAATTCCATCCACTCTGTGCATGTTCTTCCTGAACAGTGATGCACTGCTGTCTAAGTTGATATTTCCCTTAGGTGGATTAGAAAAGCAAAATGAAGAAGCAACAGCCTGTACAAACAACATCACATAGCAATTAATCAGAATTCCACAAAGTTTACGAGTTTGAAACATCCAAGGACTAGAGATAAATTTAGATTGTAGCAATCCTTCATTTTCGTTGGACAAGAAAACGACAAGTACCTGGAGATCAAGCCGGTGAACATTAAAGATGTCCTTCATAGAGTGTGTATTATATGCTAATAGATAAGACCTATGTGCATGTTTTGCTGCACGGTTCAGATGGTAGTTGTTGGCAACTAACTTCTCCTGCATCAGTTGAAGCAATTTGATCTAAATTCGTGAAATCAGTTATTATCTAATGTTAATTAACAATAAGGAACAGAAACGTTTTTTAGCTTCTTCTGATTAAATTCGTACTCTTTAACAGGGACTTTTGCTTTCTGAAAACAGAATGAAAAATGAAATATGAAATGGAGAACAAGTCCCCTAAACACTAAAGCTACAATACTTATTGTATTAAAATTTAAAAAGCTTCCACATTAGACTGAAACGGACCAAGTTAGTAGCTTATACTTGGATTCTATTTCAGTTTCTTTGTTTTTTTGTATTCTTTTCATCAGTATATGAACCATGCCCTCAAATAGCCTGCAACTCTTCGGGAATGAGGAAAAGTAGTGCTTTTCCTTTTCCACCTTCCCCACGAGCTGTTCGACCAGCCTTGTGGATATATTCCTGCAAGAACCAATTCCATGGCACGCAGTATTCAGCATATGGATTAACAAGAATAACAAGAAACCAAAATCAACTGAAGTCCGCTCAAGAAAAAATATTACACACCTTGGGTTCATCTGGAGGATCACACTGCATAATCCAGTCCTACAAGCACAGAAAGGAAACAGAAAGAAGCTTACAATTAATATGACCACTCAATACAAACATTTCTAATAAAGAAGCATAGTAGTATAGCATACTGTTCAATTGTTTTTCCTATTGTGTATCCACCTCATGCATAATAACGAGTGAGATCAGAGTGCAGGGCAACTAAAAAGAGAAAAAAGAACATACCACGGCAGGGATACCCAGTCCACGGGCACCAACCTCAGTACAAAGTAAGATTATTTTCTCTGCTTTGCAGTAGTAAAAAAAAGTACCCGTGGACTGGATATCCCTGCCAGAGTAAACTTGTCCACATTAACGTATCTAAGAAGGTCAGAGTGGAATTTTACTGAGTTGCAAGAAGAGAAGAAGACCATCACTTTCTTTGATAGATTCCTCGTCAGGAAAGAATATAGGAGAAAAATCTCTTGGCACTTGGCACAAGACAATAGCCCTGTTGCAGCCCTATGTTCGTGGCCTGTAGTGCACACAATCTTGTCAGGTTCTAAAGATTACGGCTAAAATACAAGAATAAATAGGTCTATATGAGTATGAAGTGGACTTAATATTTAGTGTGGAATCCAAAAGACCAGTTGGATTCCTATCTTAGTTCTCCCATCATCCACTTCTATATACATAGGCGTTGTCTGGAAGGAAAAACCAGCAAGATCTTCAACCTACAGGTTTAATGGGAAAAGAATTAATATAAGAAGTAACTCATGTAACATATGGGCAATCCAGTCATGTAAAGAAGAGACAAAAACATTTTAGAAACTACTGAACTATGGCAGCATGTTAGGTCAATAAGTTATGCTAAAACAATGAAAAATAATGTGGAAAGCAAGAGATTGACTGAATAACTGCTATGAGATAGAGATATAATGCACAAACCTTCTTAGTCTGGGTTGCAGAAAATAAAGCTGTTTGCCTATTCTGCACATTCAATAGAAACTTGATCAGCTAATGCATATAACAAGGTTAAAGTCCATTTGCAATTGCAACAAAAACCACAGAAGGAAAAAAACATAAAAAGTTATTTTGAACTGCTGCAGTCCTGCTACTAGAAAAAAAAAAACCAAAAACATATGGATGCATCATGGTTCATACTTGATGTCACTTCTTAAGTTGCAATACTACCCAAGTACCCAGTTTGTTCAAATTATTTATCCGTTAAAAATATAGCAAAATACATTAAGACGGCTAATGCAAGCCGTATAAACTCTGCAAAGGCAAGATATAAGTACTAAATCAGTTCAGACAAATATATAACATCTGTCACAGGTTATCATCCAGACAGTACAAAAGCACAGTGTATGGAAATCAGGAACGCATTAAAACAATTGAAATACATTGAACTTCAAACTACACGAGGGATAGCAATACATATGTAAATGGCATCAATGACTCCCAAAAAAGGTTTAATCAGTACCTAAAGGGTAATTAATAATCAACCAAATGGTACAAATGGCATACTTATATTAGAAACAAAATCAACCCAAATGTTACAAGTTGCACACTTGTATTAGAAACAAAATCCCTCAAAATCAGAAACATAACTTTGCTTTATTTTTGCTTCAAACTTGTTCAATTGAAACTACTAAGAAATTATTATTCCATTGAATTCCATTTGTAAAGAACTCAGCAAATGCATCGCCAATAATTCAACTGGCCCTGTTCATTGAAACAATTAGGTTTCACATGCAGAAAAGGTTTTGGCTTAAAGTTCTACAGATAAGGCTTTGAATTACTCATAAACCAACACTGTACCCGTGAGTATATCTGGCAAAGAGTGTCTGAATGCATACGTCACTGGCAGAACATAAACTAAACTACATATTCATTTTTTCTCACCTACACAACACTCGATGAGAAGATCTTGAGCATCTCTTGCAACGCGTACATGTGGAGGCAACATCTCCTTAATGATCTTGATCATGGTTTCTGTGAAGAAACAGTAAGTTTACATCATTCAGTATTCAACTTCAATATGAGAACTAATAAGGTGTAACACAGAAATGCTGATGCTCTGATTTGAAATGAAACCAGTAAAAGTTCAAGCATGCTATAGATTGTATTTGGAAACCTCCAAGATATTTGATTAAGGAATCATTTAATCTATATACTTAAAAAATGCATCAAGTGAAGTATAAAAGGTAGACATAGAGTGAAAGCAAAATTGCTACCAAAACCAGTGAGCAAATTAGATCTACTTAAACATCTCTTAGGCTTCAACAGTCCATGTCCATCCAACTAAAACTACAGGGAAAACCAATTGAAATCAAGTGGGAAATACATGAGGCAGTTCGATTCAAGAAAGTGGGAAAGCTATGAACTGATACATGTTTGGCCAAACCAACCTCAGTTGTCATATCAAAACAGCCAGAGTTAAGATTGCTAGGATTCAATTGATGGTTTGGAATATTTCTGGAGTTCTTCGTGGACACAGAGACCAGAAAATCCTGTTAAGAATCCAAGGGGTCCTCTTAATCTTATAGTTCTGCGAGTCTAATGTCTATCAGTCTTTGGTGAATGAAATCATGTACTGTGTGACTTTTCTGTGTACCGTTACAGTTTACAGATACTTTCTCTTTTCCTTGCATTTTTGATGAACAAACTAAAATAACTTGACGAGGTAAACTTACGCAGTAACTAATAAAAGATCATGATAATAGTAGTAATAGTGAAATGATAATCAAATGTGCAGTAAATCTATTTTCACAACATAAAACCTACCAGTGAAGTTTAATCTTGAAGCCCTACAGCCAAATGACACGATATATTCTAAATTAAACACTACTTTTTCATTAATCACTTGTCAAGTTAGAAATTGAAATTACAAAATGAACAACGGTATAATTAGAGGGATGAATCCAAGCATGGAGGAACTGAGAGTTGGACTAGCAGCATTGCTTGGAGTTGACAATGGTACGGCCCACCGTTACAACTCACAAGAAACTATAGCTCAAATGCCATGGATTCTCACAGAACGTAGAAGCACTGTTGTAAAACCTGTGCAGCAACCGCAACTAACGCCATCCCAGATTGTGAAGTACACAGATACAACCAGTGTATAAACTTTAACATCATTCCAGTCGTGGTGGCTGAAGGAGGCTTTTCTATTGTTTCCTCATTCTTGCATTGTTGGAATTTTTAGGGCTTTCAGGATATTTCTTTACCTATAAACTGGTTTTGAGATCAACGAAGAGCAGTTGCTATTTAAAGGGTATTGAAGTTGATGCTGAGGTTAGGATTTTGATTGGATATCCTTATATTCGTATATGGTCAAGATGTCCAAGACAGTAGACGTCGTCGCAGCCTCACAATTAATGTCATGGACTTATAAAGATGGTAGAGAGCATGTATGGATTAATTTATGGCTCTGTGGACCGCTTGGGAAAGGAATGGTAATGGGAATATGGCAAAAGACAATTAAGATGGATGAGCACTGGGGAATATGGCAAAAGCTAGATTCATATGGTATTTTTCCCACTCTCAACGACTTTTGCCATTCTATGAGATTTATTTTATTTGAGCCTTGCTCAAGCACGATAAGTGATCAGCAACTTACTATTTACTTGCAAACTAAGCAATGGAGAATCATGTGTCATCCTATTCGATATTTATCTAATGAATAAGGTAGTAATTGTTGAAGGAATATCGATTTAGTGTGCCTTATCAAACTAGGAGTAGCAATAGGAGAGAAGGTTCTAGATTTCCCAATCCTACACGGATTGGTATTTCTTGTAACATTAGAACTAGTACTTTGTAATCCCTATATATAGGGCTCCTATTCTCAATAATAATACACACTTCTCTCATCAATCTCTCTCAATACCAATATACTTAAACACGTTATCAGCACGACTCTAGCCACAAAAACCGAAACCAACTATTCTGCCTACCTGCGTGCCTACTGCCCCAGCAGCCCCTAGCCCGAGCTAGCCAAGCCTTCGCTGCAGCCTGCTCCTTGCGCGCCCAGCGCTACGCGCCCCTGCGCTCCGTGCTGCCCGCCTACGAGCCCGTGCGTCTGCAGCCCCGCGTCGCTGCACTGCTGCTCCTACAGCTCTGCCGCACATCTGCTGTCCCTGCAGCACCTACGCGCCCCTGCGCACGCATCCCTACTGCCCCTGCAGCACCAACGCACACCGACTGCACCTTTCCCCTTTCCTGTGCACGTCCGTCTGTTTGCAGGCTCCGAAACATCTAGTTCGGAACCTCGGATCAAAATCTTTTCTTCATCAAAGTTGTTCATCTCTGTCTCTTCCATCTGACCTCCGAATTTCAGCCATATCGGAGTTATTTTGAGACCAGTACAACAATCAAAGTGAAAACTGTTCAGAAGAGAATTTGCTCCAAATTTCAACAAGCTTGACCTTATAAACATTCGCTGCACGCCTCTACTCGGATTGCTTCGCTCCATCACGCCTGCATCGACACGCGCGTGATCCAAATACATGTAAGTATTCAAAAGAGTAAGTTTTGAAGTTCCTATAATTCGGAATTTATATTTCTTCTTCTTTTCTCGGGGACTTGAAAACCTCCCTTCTTCTACATCCCACCTTTCTTATAACGTGGGTTCGATCATTGAAAAGCGGAATCGTGGGGATTCACGCAATTAACGAACTAAGAGCGTTCGTAAGACTTCGGACTAAGAGCGTCCGTAAGCATCGATTTACGACCATACAAACATCATTGTTTCGGTCTAATCCAATCATTCTTGGAAATCTTATTAGTTTTCATGGAAGCATTGACTCCGAAACTAACTTGTCCCTGTTTCATCTTTCAGGATGTCAAACATGAACAAACTCGATTTTGTTCCATTGGATTATGCAGGCAAAAGGTACTTAATTTGGGTCACTGATGTCGAGATCCACCTTATTGCCCGTGATTTATTGCATACAATCCAAGAGCTTTGTCCTATAGAAACAGCTCCAGACCCTCAAACTGAGAAAGATAATTCCAAGGCACTTGCCTTCATGAAACGTCACATGGATAGTGACCTACAGTTTGAGTTCATAAATGAGGATAGCGCCATAAAGCTTTGGCATGCGCTTCGCGAACGATATGGCAATGTTCGTGACTCCATACTTCCGAATACAGAAGCAGAATGGAAAGATCTTCGCTTCTCTGAATTTGACACTGTCATGCAATTTTATTCGGAAGCTCTCAGCATCAGAGCAATGATGCGTCTTTGTGGAAAAACAATCACAGAAGACCAGTTGATTGAGAAAACCCTCAATACCTTCCTCGTCTATGCTATGAGGTCCTCTGACTTACTCCGGACTCATGTAAATGCAAGACGGATCACAAGTTTTCAACACCTTATTGAAGCTATGGCCACTACTGAAAGACGTGGCAATGAACTTGTGCAAAGAAGATTTGATAGGCTTCAAGATAGCTATCAAGAGCATCGTCTTATGGCTAGAGAAAGTCGCCATCGACGTCATGATCCATACGATCGAAATGCTCAAGAAGGTAATCGCTCAAGGCGACAATCCCACGACCGTAGGAGGCGTGATTTTGAGGGACATAGGGTTGGAAACCATGGAGCCAACGTTGGCCATGGGCACCACTTTCCAACGCCACCAGTCCTAGGGACTATGCATATTGCGCCAATGCGCCTCAATCAAGGGAGAATCATCTTTATGGTGTCTATTTCTGATATGGAACGTCTGATCAATGGACCTGAATTTGCAATGTACCTACGAAGGTAGTCGCATCAGGGTGATCAAGACATCGAGTTCACAAAGACTTTAACTCTGGCGATGAAGACAAAATGCCGCAGATTTTTATAGTCTTTATTATTTCCAAGAATCATGTAATGGCAATTATGCCTTAAATCAATAAAATGACTTATTGTATTAACTCTTTCCCTCTAGGCGTACTCAAGAGTAATTGTGATGTCTAGGCAAGGTTTGATCTGAGAGAACGGTTTTAAAAGTGAGCAACGCTCCACCAAAATCTCGCCTTACCTTACCTGGTCACAACTAAATTGAAATTACCGAACGGATTGAGTGACTACGATTTGTCTACGGTTTGATTTTTATATTGGATTAGATTTTGGTCAAGAAACTTTGATGTAATCATTGGCTATTATTAATAAAGTATCGATTTATTTTTCATGTCATGGACATATTTTTTTCGAACTTTATTACTTCAAAGATATAAGAGCCAATGGTTTTCATGTGGAAACACATTGTGAGAATGGACAAGAGTTCCTTTGCATCACCTCTAATGACTACGGACATAAACGAGTCTTAGAGAAATTGATGTGTCGCTCTAGTGGGTTGTATGCAACCACTATTCGAGTCATTGAATCCAACCATGTCATGAGAGATGATTTATGGGATTCCGACACATATAGGCTTTGGCACGACCGTTTGGGACACCCAGGTCGTGACATGATGATCCGTATATTAAAGACTTCACACGGACATCCCTTTTCCAGAACGAAAAGAAGTAAAACTCGGTTTTTTGGACACCGAAGGAGCCCCTGCGCCTCACGGCGCCGTTCACCCCCAAATCCGGCCATCCTTGGCCGGCGCCGCCTTCCCCCTGCGGCCTCAGGGTGGCATTGACGCCACCAAGGCTCCTTTGTCTCCAACTTTTACTTCTAAAGTCACTTGTGATTTTGTGGCTCAACCAAAATCCTCATTGATTGCTTCTAAAGCCCATCATTAGTTCTGCAAAGCCTGCTTTTTAGCAAAGTTAGGATCGAGACCATCTTATGCAAAGGACACCAAAGAAAATATACCATTCTTGCAAAGAATCCAAGGTGATATTTGTGGACCTATTCAACCATCATGCGGACCATTTCGATATTTTATGGTATTGGTTGATGCATCGACACGCTGGTCACATGTCATGCTATTGTCCACAAGGAACGCTGCATTTGCTAAACTCCTAGCACAAATAATTAAGTTACGGGCTCACCACCCTGATCATCCTATTAAGTCTATAAGATTAGACAATGCTGGGGAGTTTACATCAAAAACTTTTGATGAATATTGCATGTCCATTGGGATTGATGTTGAACATCCAGTTCCTCATGTTCACACCCAAAATGGTCTCGCAGAAGCCGCCATTAAACGACTACAAATGGTTGCTCGAGCATTGGTGATGCGCACCAATCTCCCTATTTCTGCTTGGGGCTATGCAATATTGCATGCAACTGTGCTTATTCGTCTGAGGTCCACTGCCACTCAACCCTTCTCTGCGTCCCAGATGGTTACTGGGTATGAGCCTGATGTCTCACACTTACGCATATTTGGGTGTGCAGTTTATGTGCCTATTGCGCCTCCACAGCGTACCAAATTGGGTCCTCAACGACGATTAGGCATTTATGTTGGATATGATTCTCCAATGATTATCCGCTACATAGAACCCTTGACAGGCAATCTCTTTACCGCTAGATTCGCGGATTGTCACTTCGATGAGACAGTCTTCCCGTCGTTAGGGGGAGATAAGAACATCAATGTTAAACAGGAACGACAGGAATTGTCGTGGTCTGTCCCCACTCTGTCTCATCTTGATCCCCGAACCGCACAGTCCGAAATTGAAGTGCGGAGAATTCTCGATCTTCAGAACGTAGCAGAATCGATGCCTGATGCGTTTTCTGATATCGCTAAAGTGACGAGATCACACATACCTGCTGCAAACGTGCCTGCAAGGATTGAAGTCCCTAAAAGTAGAGGACATGACGCCAACTCAAGAATGCATGAGCATGGCGCCAACGTCCCATCTCTCAATGATGGTGACGTTATGGCTAGGCCCACGGCTCCTGCCAGGAAGCGCGGGAGGCCCATAGGTTCGATGGATTCTCGCCCAAGAAAGAAAGCGAGTTTGGCACAAAATAATCCATTAATCATCGATGTGAATAATCCATCTCATGAGAATATTCCGGATTATGGTTATGTCCAAGAGACATCATTGGGGGACGCTCCAATGTCAGAACCAACTCCAGAGAATAGAGAGATCTCCATAAATTACACTAGTGTACATGAGATGATGGATAGAAATTCTATGGCGATTGATGATGAATTTGCATATCATATTGCAAAAGGAATTATAGAATATGATGATATCGAACCTCGCTCTGTTGAAGAACGTCAACGAAGAGCAGATTGGCCTAAATGGAAAGATGCGATCCAGGTTGAATTGGATTCACTAACAAAGAGACAGGTATTTGGGCCTGTAACGCAGACACCCCCAAGTGTAAAGCCTGTTGGCCATAAATGGGTCTTTGTTAGAAAGCGTAATGAGAAAAATGAGGTGGTAAGATATAAAGTCCGCCTTGTGGCGCAAGGTTTCTCACAACGCCCTGGAATCGACTATGAGGAGACATATTCTCCTGTAATGGACGTTATAACGTTCCGCTACCTTGTCAGTTTGGTAGTTTCCGAAAAACTTGACATGCAGCTTATGGATGTGGTTACAACATATCTCTATGGGGATCTAGATTCAGAAATATATATGAAGGTTCCAGATGGACTTCAATTACCCAAATCAAGTGGCTCTAAACCACGGAGCGCGTTTTCAATAAGATTAAAACGCTCACTATATGGATTAAAACAATCCGGACGGATGTGGTATAACCGTCTAAGTGACTACTTGATTGGGAAGGTATATATTAACAATGAAATATGCCCATGCGTGTTCATTAAAAGAACAAGTTCCGGATTTGCAATCGTAGCAGTTTATGTCGATGACATGAACCTAATTGGAACTCTAGATGAGTTGAAGGAAACTGCTAAATACTTGAAATCCGAATTTGAGATGAAAGATCTTGGGAAAACACGGATTTGTCTCGGTTTAGAACTCGAGCACCGTAGTGATGGGATTTTGATCCATCAGTCTGCATATACTCAGAAGGTCCTAAGGCGCTTTAATGAAGATAAAGCGAAGCCTGCGAGTACTCCCATGATCGGCCGTAGTCTTGAGCCCGGAAAAGATCCGTTTCGTCCAAGGGATGAGGACGAAGAACCATTAGAGGGCGAAGTGCCCTATTTGAGTGCAATAGGCGCATTATTGTACTTAGTTCAATGCACAAGACCGGATATCTCATTCGCAGTGAACTTGTTAGCTCGACATAGCTCTGCGCCAACACGCCGCCATTGGATTGGTGTAAAGACAATCTTTCGATACCTAAGAGGTACGATTGATATGGGCCTATTTTATCCCTACAGAGAGAAGAGGAACGACGAAAGAATGGGATCGGACCCCATTAGGCATGGAGCCGCCGTCCATAACATGACCGTCGGCCATGTTGTCACCTCCAGCGCCGCCGCCGCCCATGGTGGCCGGCCTCACCCTACTCCCCTCCATCAAAACGACAATGATGGGATTTGCTGATGCAGGGTACCTCTCTGACCCTCACAAAGGTCGCTCCCAAACTGGTTATGTCTTTACCATGGGAAGCACTGCGATATCTTGGAGGTCTACGAAACAGACCCTTGTTGCTACTTCCTCGAATCATGCAGAGATTATTGCTCTACATGAAGCCGTTCGTGAATGTATATGGCTAAGGTCTGTGATTCGACATATTCAAGGAAGTTGTGGTTTGAAGTCCACCACAGATGAACCTACATGCATTTATGAGGATAATGCAGCTTGTATTGAACAAATGAAGTTAGGTTTCATCAAAGGCGACAACACCAAGCATATATCGCCTAAGTTCTTTTATAATCAGCAACAACAATCACTTCTAAAGATTGAAGTGAATCAAATCCGATCAGAGGATAATGTAGCGGACTTATTCACTAAGTCGTTACCTAAATCCACCTTCGAGAAACATGTGAAGAGCATCGGATTGAGAAAGTTATCCGAACTCCCACGATTGTAGCAATCAGGGGGAGATATCGACATCAGGGGGAGTTATGATGTCTACATGTTCGATCTCGAAGAGTAAAGGACGTGTTGTGCTCTTTTTGTCCTTCGACCAGGGTTATTTTTATCCCACAGGGTTTTTGTTACCTGGCAAGGTTTTTTAACGAGGCAACGGATGAAGCGTCACCACCAAGTTTGAAGCGGCACAAGGGGGAGTATCGAAGGAATATCGATTTAGTGTGCCTTATCAAACTAGGAGTAGCAATAGGAGAGAAGGTTCTAGATTTCCCAATCCTACACGGATTGGTATTCCTTGTAACATTAGAACTAGTACTTTGTAATCCCTATATATAGGGCTCCTATTCTCAATAATAATACACACTTCTCTCATCAATCTCTCTCAATACCAATATACTTAAACAGTAATAGTATATCTTGGTTATGAATCTAACCTTATAAGGTAATTGATCGAGAATCCTTTATATGTGCTTATGTCCGATGGTTAATTAGAGACTGGAATTTTGAAAGACTGTGATTGAATTTATTTGGTTTAGTAAGGAAACTAGGAGTATATTGTTTCATGACGATTTCCCTCTCTCTTTGTTTCGCTTCTTCCACCTCTTTTCCTACAACTATCCTCTACAAAGTAGTAGGATTTGCAAGTTTGAACTCAATCGTTTTACTTGGTTTTAACTTTTAAGAATCCGTTTCTATTTTTCTAACATGCTACATAATTGGAAACCTTTTCAATCCCCAATTAGGACAATTAAAAGACACTGCAAAGAAAGAATTTTATTTATTTATTTATTTTATTTTATTTTTTTAATAATAGTCCCTCCTACACAAAGTGGGATTTACAAGTTTGGACTCAATCTGGATTTACAAGTCCTTCTAGGAAAAGATCTACTTCTCTAATATGCTAAAGAATTGGAAACCTTTCAGTGCCCAACTAGGCTAAAAAACACTCACTATAAATAGGGAGAGGGTGTCTACAATATCTTCATTAATTCAATACTCGATATCTTTCTCTTATTTTCAGTCACATATATATTTTCTTTGTCATTTTCCTCGCAAAGATGGTGCACACATATGCTAGATTCGTGGTCGGTGTGGTTGGGAACGTCATTTCTGGCGGCCTTTTCCTCTCTCCAATTCCTACGTTCACACAAATATGGAGAAAAAAAGATGTGGAAGCTTTCGATCCAAAACCTTACCTTACAACAGTGTTGAACTGTTTGTTCTGGTGTTACTATGGATTGCCATTCGTGAATCCAAACAGCATTTTAGTTGTCACTATTAATGGAATTGGGCTATTTATAGAGCTCATGTATCTTACCATATTCTTCTATTATGCCGCAGCAAAAGGACGAAAGAGGGTTGCTATATACTTTATATGTGAACTTATTTTATTTGGGGCTTTGGTGGCTGCAACTATGTTGGCAATACCTGAGCATAAGATGGCGATAAATCGACGTTTGAGGGCTGTCGTAGTTGGTGTGATCTGTGATTTTTTCAATGTTCTCATGTATGGCTCTCCCTTGTTCAACCTAAAAGATGTCATTACAACTAAGAGTGTGAAATATATGCCATTCACTCTCCTAGTGGCGAACTTCCTAAATGGTTGTTGCTGGACATCCTATGCTCTTATTGGAAAAGTGGACTACTTCATTTTAATTAGCAACGGACTCGGTGCAATTTTTGGAGCAGTTCAATTGATGGTTTATGCAAGATACTACAAAACTACACCAAAAGATGAAGACCTCTCTAGCAAGACTACTAATGAAGTGCAACTTTGTACTAACGTCTAAATATCGCATATCGATCCATCTAGTCATAATTGCTTCAAAATTATAGGCCCTTAGTTTAATTTTCATATTTTAAAAGTACTATTTACCTTTTTTTTTTCATCTTTTTGGGATCAATGTTGTAGTTTTGATCAAGTATGTATAAAATTTGCTTATGCAGTCCAGGGCATTGAGTTACATTGATATTGAAAATTTCAAATTTTTTCAAACGTTGTTAAAAAAAGCGCATTATAGGATGCAACCATACCCATGCTTAACCCAATTCTTGGCATCAACCAATAACCTCCACTTCCCAACACATGTGACCATTTACTTGCATGTGTCTGCAATCGGTCCCGTGGATATGCGATTGAACCTGCTTACCAAAACGCCCCAGAAGCAATGGAAAGCTGAAATTAATATGCCCCAGCTACTCCAGCAATCAACCCACACCCAGCTTCCTGATAAAGCTTGGTCGCATACCATCATTGCTAGCTACCAATTGCTTTTCTTCTCAGATTCCTATTGATTAAAGCAAATCAAAACCCAAATACCAAGTTATTGTTGCCCTCGCTTAAATCGAGTCTACATATGTAGCTAGTATTTAATTGGCTTCAGATCAAATACGTACTTACTCGTAGAATCCAGCTATCTGACTAAAAGCAAAAGCATCAATCAAAATCATACCACGAATCATCTGCAGGCATCATATCTTTATCTGGCTATGCATCAGATTATTTAAACCCTGTTTGTTTCTTAATATGAACATAGGCGTGTTTCAAAAGTCAGAGGAAAGACCTTGACATTGTTCTATGGGAGCATATATATGTTGACGCTTTGGGAAATTAAATAGCGCCTAATAGGGGTATGATAATGTATTGCGGCAAGCATTGAATGAGAAAGCAACAAGCCCTGCTATTCCGCCATTGACAAAGGGCTTGATCAGCACTGAAGACGCCGGCCTCGTCTTTCTTCTTCTCTTCCAAAATCCTCTTTTTAGATTTTTTTTTTTTCCCTCACAAAAACTTCTGCACGCTCTCTTTTAAACAAAGGGTTTGTTATATCCAATTAAAAGTACACCATTTCCTATTACCATGGAACATATGGTGTAGATAATGTTCATCTCCTACTTTAAACTTCTGTTTAGATATCCCTTAACAGGTGGGAATTTAAATATCCCAAAAACACACGTTCTCTTTGCTTATGTTAATTAAAAGACCTAACCAGAATACAATATTGTTTGGACTCGTATAAAAAAACAAAACAGAAGCTGATGATCAGCACTAGCTGGTACTTAAAATTTATTCATGAAGCAGAAAATTAATGCCTTTTTGTTCTAGCTAAAATATTAATCTAACAGGTTTAGAAAGACAGAGAAAAATTGGATGAAATTGACTATATACCGTAGAGTTATATAGTCGGATTATACAAAGTCACCATACCCACACCTAACCCAATTCTTGGCATCAACCAAGGACTTCCATTTCCGAAGACATGTGACCAGTTACTTTTGAGTTTTCAATGTCGCTCTGTGATTCCTCCCATGAAATCAGCCTGCTTAAGTCGACATGCTAGAGCTAATGGAAAGCTGAGATATGCTGCAGCTGTTCCAGCAACCAACCCACAAACAGCTTCCTGATAAAGACTGGTTGCATACCATCATTCAAAGCAATTGCTTTCCTTCTTAGTATCCTATCATAAATTAAAGCAATCAAAATTCAAATACCAAGTTATTTTTGCCCTTCTCCTACAATTAATGAATGATTCAAGACTAGATAACAACTATAGCTAGCTGTTAGGTACTGAAATGGACCCAGATCGAATACTTACTCGTTAAATCCAAGTATCTGACTATAAGCAAAAGCATTAACCAAAAGCGTACGGGGAATCAGCTGCCGACAACAAGCAAATTTTGTAACTTAATTTGGACAGGCAAATAATTATCACATTCATAATATCATTTTCTTATGAAAATAGTGAAACCAAGCATCTTTATCCAGCTATGAATAAAATAGTTAATCCCCAAAACCTGTTAGCCATTTGCATTCTTTTAAACATAGAACAGTAATTGGAAAAATTAAAAAAATTAAAAGTAAAAAAAAACTTGATGAAGCCTTGATTTTCAAGTTCACAAGATTGTTTCGATAGGGAAACATGTCCTTTTCCCAGTTTGCGAGTTTGTAATCGAGGAACCCAGTGATAGAGCTAGAAACAAGCCCTCTGACTCCGCCATTCACAAAGGGCTTCATCACTGATCTCCACCTCTCATTCTCTGCACCTTTCTCTTCATCAACCTCGATCTATGCACTCCTCTCCCCGGTTTTACTAAAAAAAGTCCTTTTTGGAGAACCAGAAAGAGAGGAGTGATGTCACTCAATTTTGGTCCATGATGAATAAATGTGTGTTGTGCCACTTAGGAGGCTGTGGCCGGCCATATATTAACTTAGAGCTGCCCCTAAAATTCAATTACAATATTACACCCCAATTATATCAAGTAATAAAAGCCCGTAATGGCGTAACCCAATCATCCTATCATACAGTGAGAGGACACCATTTCAGTCTATGGTGAATGAAGTGTACGTACTGCGTGACTTAGCTGTGTACTATCACAGATGCTCCGTTTACCCAAAATATTACTTTCCATATTTACAGTTTTACACTTGTATCCATCCATGTGTACTGACATGTGACTTAGCATAAATAAATGATGAACAAACTAACTGATATCCTTCGGCAGGCTTTCTGCTCTCGGCTACCTACAGGAATTACCCTCGCACAAGGCACAACAAGGTAAAATTTCACATCAGATCATATGTAATTCCAGTTTCTCTTAGCTTCCACTCGCATGGAATAAGCACAAACGGAGTGGCGGCCGGTTGTATCCTAGGAGAAGAGCTCTCCGCTTTTAAAAATAAGTGTTAGATGAGGAGTAATGTTGTTTTAAGAGTTTGATGAGCAAAATCATCAAGCAGGAGCAAGAATTTGGTGCCAGTAAAGCGCATGCAGCAGCTGCAGACAATGCTGAAATTGCCCTGCACCTGATCTAACTAAAAGAACACAGATCGATGTATAACATACAGTTTCATTCAATACTCAGTATATGATCAAGAATTAATGCACAAAACTTTGGGGTTAAATTGCAATCTTCCATGCCATCTGTTATATCATAAGCTCGAAATATAGCTGCAGCACAATACCATTTGGACATCAAAATGAACAGCAGAACGTACTGATCTGTATTAACAACTTTCTTTGTTCATGAGCAAGTAATGCCTTCAATGTTCTAGCTAAAATATTAATTTGTATAGGTTTCAATATCGCAAAGGGACGAATTAAATGGATGATTATATCCTGGGAGGATGAGATATGCTCCAGCAAGCAAAGCCAAAAATATGTGCTTGAGCACTGCAACTCCGCCATTGACAAAGGGCCTGAGCATTGAAGCTTACATATATTCTAGCTTCAACTAAAAAGCCAAACAACTAAACAATCATTGTTTGCAATTTGAACGCTTACAGACCACAATTGCAACAAGGTGTGAGTAATTTAAAATTAAGTGACACAGTAAATAATTCAATTCTACAAACCATGGTCATGTCAAACTATTGATTAATCAAATCCAATCCAAATCCAGACTTAATGAGGTTAAACAAAAGAGGATATGAGATCTCAAGGAAAGCTTGACACCAACACTCAAAGAGTGAGGCTCCAGTGGGGGAATATTTGGCCAAACCAACCTCACCTCACCTGTCATTTCCAAACAACCACAGCGGAATATTTCTGGAGTTGTTCAAAAACAGCCCAGAATACCATGATCATAGGCGCACCTCTACATAGATGAAAAAAGAATCCAGTAGGATGCAATTGTCGTTTTGATTTTACAGCTTCACTCACAAAATCGAAGGAGGAAGCAAGCGAAGCACATGTAACAGCAGACAATGCTGAAATAGCCCCTGCGCCTGAACAAAAACAAGACAGATATGTAACAGATTCATTCAGTCAAATTCAATAGTCAGTTGGAGATTACATTTTATTTATTAATCTGAATGAAAATAGTAGATGTACTACTAAAGATCTTATCAACCTACAATACATATCCATGGAAGTTTGGAGCTACATATTCTTCCATATGCTATATGCTAGGCTAGATAACCAGAATAGTACTGTTTGGATATCAAAAGCAAAAGCAGAAAGTGATCAGTGTTAGTAACTTTGTTTGTTCATGAAGCAGAAAATGCCTTCTAGGTTCTAGCTAGAATATTAATCTTCATAGGTATAAAATTAGACAGCAGGGTCGACCAATCAAATTGGATGGTTATATCCAGGTAATTTTAGTTCTCTGAAGTCTATATGCGATTAACAAGTTCCGATCCGTGGATAAATAATACCATCAGCAAATATAAGGGTAGACATAAAACAATAACTAACAAATAAGTGGTCTTTGTTCTAGCTTAGTTTCAATTAGCAATCACATTTATTGATAATGCGTAGAGATTCATGTGATAAGGAAAGAAACGGTACCAAGCTTTGCATCCCCTTCGGAAAAACGCTTAGATTCCATGAAATAATGGAGACTTGGATTATAGGAAGCAAGCATACCCATGCCTAAACCAATTCTTGACCTCATGGAAGGACCTAACAATACATCTGACCATTTGTCTCTGATTCTCCAACAATCTGCAGTTGGTCCCATGGATTTAACCCTCTTATTGTGCCACGCTATGAATAATGGATAGCTGAAATATTCTGTTGCTGCTGTAGCAATCAACCCACAACCAGCTTCCTGCAAAAGACTCGGTGGCTTACCATCATTGCTAGAAATTGCTCTTCTTCTCAGAATCCTGTTAATATCTTTTACGGGTCAAAATTCATAGATACAATGACTCAAAATCACATAGCTAACCACTAGAATATACTTACTCGTATATTCCAAGCTGCTGACTATAAGATAAGGTTCCAAGCAAGGCTGTAACAGGAAACATCTGCAAACAAAAGCGAGATTTATAACCGAAGATTTGGATCTTGTGCAAAAATGCAAGCATCGTTATCTAACCATGAATCAATCTCAAAACCTGTTTGTCATGAAACAAAAACTCAAAAGCCTGGATGGAACGTACTACCTTGACCTGGACGTGAAAGACCGCCCTCAACATGGGATGGTCTCGAAGGTGGTCCTTCAGTACCATGTGGAATTTTGAGTAGGCGTATGCCCTTGAGCAGACTCAATAAGAAGCGCAGCCACTCCGCCATTGACAAAGGAATTAAGCACTGTTCTCTCTTTCTTCTCTTCCATGCTCCCTTTCAACTTGGTGCAATGGAGACCTTAAAACAATAAAGGAAGTCCTTTTGGGAGATATCAGAAAGAGTAGTCCTGCCACACCATTTCAGTGTGTTGAGTGAGTCCAATGTCAGTTGGTGACTGGATACTGTGTGACAGTGTGACTCTTGGGTGGACCATCATAGAATAGATGCCATGGTTTACCAAAAGAGATTTACCATCATAGAATAGAATACTTGAGCAGGTAACTAATGATAGTAGTGAAAGATCGAAGATGGCCGATCACACATTTATTGAAATAGTAATTAAAGCACAAATCCACCCAAGAGTTTCTCTCACCTTCTCTTAAGCTTACGGGATGACGCAGCCAGAATAACAAGGGCTTTACAACAATAAACCCCAAGATAGCCCAGCCCTTGTGAACCTCAACACATGTGACCGTTTACTACGGATCGAGCTTCCAAGTCTCTGCAATTCGTCCCATGGATTTAACCTGTTTAATAAATGTAACGGATTTAACCTGTTTATTAAACATAACGTACACGCACGCCAGAAATAATGGAAACTGGAAAGCTGGCTTGAAGGATAGAGTCTGCAGCTTTTTAAAGGTTGCTTAAGTACTAGAAAACAAATCCTAGGGCAACTAACAATTAGGCTTAAAACGTCACGGATAAAAAAAATCCAAAACAAACTAGAAAACTTAAGTTGCTAAAAAAAATAGTAAAAAGCAGTTTCGAGGCCCGAAAGTATCTCAAAGCCCGAAAAAGTCCATACATTGTGCTTGACTCCTGGCACCGCTTCCTTCTCCTAAAGGGTATAATAATTAGCATTATGACACCGAACGCCAAATTTGCAGTGTACCGATTTTACCTTTCTCAAGATCAAACTCCTCTTCAATCATTTTAACCAAATGCTCTATTTTTTCTTTTGGCAAACCTCGACGAAACGAACATAATTTATTAAATAGAAAAGTAAAAATAGTACATCAAAATCGGCAAGGGGAATACAACAACCTAACCCCTCGAAAATTAAAGAAACAAACATTTTCAAGAACAATAAAAAACTACAAACTAGCTAAATCAAAAATTAGGAAGACCTAAATGGTCTCTAGCACAAAAAGAAGTTGCAAAGTGTGGTATCGAACACATTATAGCAGTACATAATTAACATTAACTATAGGTAATTGGCTCCAGAATACTTACTTAGAGCATCTTTAGCAGACTCTTTATTTTGGCTCCTTAGCTATTTTAGAGAGCATGTTTAGTTTTTTATCTATTTTAGCAGCTGCACCAGACTCCTAAGTGGCTCTCTATTATGACTTTTAGCTATCTCGCTCCTAAATATAGAGAGCGAGATGAGGCTCTCTATAATTTAAAACATTCATTTTAAGTTATTTTATATAATTTATAAATACATTTAAACTATTTAATCTTCATTTAAAAAATAATATAAATTCAAAACTAGCTAAAATAGAGAGCATTGATGCAGACGTAATTATAAAGTGGCTAGCTAAAATAACTTTTTAGCTATTTTAGCTAAAATTTGATTAAAAAATGGCTAGCATTGCTAAAGATGCTCTTAGAGCATCTTTAGCAGTCGACTCTCTATTTTGGCTCCTTAGCTATTTTGGAGATCATGTTTAGCTTTTTATCTATTTTAGTAGCTGCACCAGACTCCTAAGTGGCTCTCTATTATAACTTTTAGCTATCTCGCTCCTAAATATAGAGAGCGAGATGAGACTCTCTATAATTCAAAACATTCCTTTTAAGTTATTGTAATACCCCGAAAAATCCAAATTAAATTCCGTGGATTTTTAGAAAGGATTTCGCGGTAGTAGGAGCGAGTACGAAGCTTGGAGAAGTTGTGGAATTAGTTTGAATGATTTTATTTCGAAAACGAACGTTATTTAGGGGTTCGTGAAAAATCGACTTTTTGTACATACGGAATTTGGGGAAACTTTCTTCATGAAAGTCGTAGAGCTCGTCGATACGAACTCGTGCATATGTAGAACGCGAAAATCGGAGTTCGTGTGAATTAGTTATGGATTTTTGAAGATATTTCCATTTTGGTATAAGTATATTTCTATTTTCGGAAATTGCAAGGAAGGACAGAAAATTTGGAAAACCAAAACCGAAACCCTCAGTTCTCTCTCTTCCTGCCCGAGCCCCCACGCAGCCACCACCTTCGCCGGCCGATTTCTTCACCTTCCGGCCACCATAGGTCGATTTCTTCAGTGGGTTTTGTTCACCACACTCCCTCCTACACGTCTGTGGAAGCCATATAGCACGGGAAGCACGGTGAAGGCTGCTGCAAGTCCGGGAAGTTGCGCCACCGAGCTGAAATTACCTCCAGTCGCCGGCCTTCATTCTCCCAGCTCCGGCCACCTTAGCTCGTGATTATCAAGGGCTTTTCTAGCCCAGAAGACGTAGATGCTCTCCTCAAAACGGCTTGCAATGATTCGATCTGTGGAGATCGAATTTTGGAACTTTTGAAACTAGGGTTCATCCGATCTGAAAATTTTGTGAGGTGAAATTCGACTCTTTTGGCTTATAATCTGACTTTGGTGTAGTTATGAAAAGTGAAATTGGAGTTGAGATGAAGGACTTTGATGTTGGGAGTTTTGTCAAATTTTGACTTTGGATGGGCGGCAGCGCCGCCACTGTGATGGTGGTTTCCGGCGACCTCCGGCCACCTTAAGGACAGTTTCTGTCCATTTTTGTGTTCTACGTGTCGATACGATCGTTTGCATATATAAGTCATAATTTTTAGAGATCGTATGATTAAGTTATGAATTTTACGATTTCGATCGATTTCGATCGTTCGATTTGTGATCTGTGAAGATCGGACAGCCCGATGGAATTATAGTTTTGATATGTTGATCGTAGGACTGTCCCAATGATTTTGTGTGGTCATGGGTGAAGATCCGACCGCTGGATCTTCGTATAAGTGTGTTTTATGATTTGTGCGCTAAGATAAATATCGTATTTGGTTAGGTGATTGACGGTTTGAGTTGGTGGACGATTGTGAATCGTATTTTGAGCTGTTAAGAAGACGCAGCGGGATTATAGGTGAGTAAAACTCACGTGGTTCATATTACGAACCAAGTACTCTTAATTACTTTATTTTTGTCGTAATTGTGTGAAAATATTTATGGAATAAATATTTGTTTTAAATCATATGGACTTGATCAACTACGGTCCATAGGTAAGTAGAACGATTTTAATTATACAAAATGAATTTCACGTTTTTCTTGTGTGAACTATAGTTGGTATTAGTGGTCATTCCTGAGTGGGTGATTACGTATATATATATTTACGTGATTATACGTAGAATGGTGTGACATTGAAGAGTGTGGAATTGTGATGATTTAATTATTATGGATTGAGATATGTTTTACCATATTTATATGTGATGATGATGATTGATGAGTTCATGTTGATATTCATGGTTGACATTGTGGGATGTATAGAGGTGGAGAATGTAGTGCTCTGAGGACATGGGAAAAGTCCGAAGAACGCCGGTTAAATAATAATCGAGATGTAGTGCTCTGAGGACAGGGGAAAAGTCCGAAGAACGCCGGTTAAATAATAACCGAGATGTAGTGCTCTGAGGACAGGGGAAAAGTCCGAAGAACGCCGGTTAAATAATAACCGAGATGTATACCGTTTACTTGAACCTTGGCCGAGGTGACAGGTAACGATGTAGTTAGAGCTCTAACGTGTTGTTGGGATGAACCAAAGTGGTGATGTCGCGCCCCGAATTTTGAATAATAAATTCAAATCCGAAACATGAATAATTACAATTACAAAATTCAAATTATTATTTTTAACTTTCAGAGTAACACGCCTCACACACTCAATATTACAATTCACTCTCACAAGCAATATTGTAAAGCTCTAAATGAGCATAACACACCTCACAACTTACAATTGCTGTAAAACTATAACAATTGCTCTAACCGCACGATCACCGTCCTGGTTCTCCTGTCCTGTAGGATTACCCGCTACACAATTTGAATAGTGTACCGGGAGTTGCAACAACACAAAACCCGGTAAGCTTTTTACAGCCAGTATGAGTAAACAAGAAAGAACTGTTGATTTTAAATTACAATTCTTATAACTCAACAACATCCATGCAATCACAAAGTAACTCCAAGACACCACAACATAAATGAAATGATACTCTTAAGACTCTCTTTTAAAAACTCAAACTTAAAAGACTCAAATATCCTCAACATTTCTAACAGGAAGTAACCACTCGTCCGGCCAAAGACGTGATTACCTATGTCCTGCCTAGGTCACCGTCTGCGACCTGTCACCGTCTGTGACATCTGATTTTGGACCCGTCTGGTCATAATCAGAAAAGTAACCACTCGTCCGTGCCAAAAGACGTGATTACCTATTCCCCACTTTGGTCACCACCTGTGACATCTGATTTCAGACCCGTCTGGTCATAAATCAGACAAGTAACCACTCGTACGGGCAAAGACGTGATTACTTATTCCCTACTTTGGTCACCATCTGTGACATCTGATTTCAGACCCGTCTGGTCATAAATCAGACAAGTAACCACTCGTCTGGCCAAAGACGTGATTACCTATCTCCTACCTTGGTACAAGGACCAATACATTTAAAACGAGACACACTTGACTCAAAAATGTAACCTCAAACTCACACAACTCTAACCATACATATTATTTCACCCACATAATACATATTATTTCACAACTCACATAATACATATTATTTCACGTAAATAATATATATACATAGACATTCACACAGGAATGCCTATTAATACCAACTATAGATCACACGATTGCATTTCACGTAAATAATATATATACATAGACATTCACACAAGAATGCCTATTAATACCAACTATAGATCACACGATTGCAACAATTAAAGCAATTAAATGCAATGGGTTCGTAATATGAACCACATGAGGTTTACTCACCTCTAATTCCCGCTGCGTCTTCTAAACAACTCAACAACGATTTTACGAATCGTCTGCCAAATCAATCAGTCAATCACCTCATAAGGTTTGAAACCCGAAGAACCCTAGTTTTGAATTCGTTCCAATTCGATCTCCACAGATGAAATCGATGCAATCCACCTTAGGGGAAATGATCTACATCCTCAGAAGTGCAGAATCCCCTCAAGAATCACGGCAAAAGGTGGCCGGAGGAGGGAGAACGACGGTGGGGAAAGGAGGTGATTTCCAGCTCGACTGCACCGTGTTCTTCGACTTGTAGCGGCTACCACGTTGGTTATTTCCCCTCGATGTCTTCTACAAAGTTGTAATATAGCTCAAGCCCAGCAAAATCCCTTTTGGAATCAACTCGATTCGAGGTTGGATGAGAGAGATATCGGCCGGTGAAGGAAGAGCAGCATCGGGCGAATTCCAGCTCGAGCTGTGCAGCTTCTCGGCCTCCTAGCACCTTCCATGGTTCTTTTCTCACTTTGATGTCTTCTAGGAAGTTTTAACTGACTTCAAGACGAATGAAAATACTTTTGGAATCAAGTCGATCGGAGGTCTGTGGAGGGAGATATGGCCGGTGGAAGAGAGAGGAACAAATCTGGGCTCGGGAGAGAATTGGGGAGAAAATATAGGTTTCTGAAATTTCTGTCCTCCAATGCAATTTCCGGAACTTTTTTTTGTATTTATAGAATTTTCCCGATTTTCAATCGCTTATAACTTTTTCATACGAACTCCGATTTTTGCATTCCATATGTCCACGAACTCGTATCGACGCGCTCTACAACTTTCATGAATGAAGTTTTCCCAAATTCCCAATGTATAAAAAGTCACTTTTTGAGACCTCCTAAATAACGTTCGTTTTCAAAAATTAATCATTCGAACTAATTCCATAACTTCTCCGAGCCTCGTACTCGCTCCCACTATCGTGAAATCATTTCTAAAAATCCACGGAAATTAATTTGGATTTTTCGGGGTATTACAGGTGATTTAGGGGGTTGAGTGATTGTAGGACCAAAGTGGTGATATTGTGGTTAGAGGATTGTGGAAATGTATTCGTTGTGGATTTCCGTGTGCTGTTTGATGTTTCCTTGCAGATGTTGAGATTGTTGGTTGTTTACTTGAGTTAAAGGAATAGTAATTTAATAAATCAACAGTTCTTTCTTGTTTACTCATACGGGCTGTCAAAAGCTTACCGGGTTTTGTGTTGTTACAATCCCGGTACACTATTCAAACTGTGTAGCGGGCACTAATACAGGTCAGGAGGATCAGGAAGGTGATCGAGCTGCGTAGAGTAGCTGCAAGTGGGTTATTCTGATTTTCTATTGAGAGGTTTGTTATGCTCATTTAGAGCTTTACAATTTTACTTGTGAGAGTGAATTTGTAATAATAAACTCGAGGTCTTCGAGATTTTATATTTGAGTGACGAGTGGTGTGTTTGTTTCTGAAAAAAAAATTCAGGACGTTATTTGTAGTCGTTTTATTCATGTTTCGGACTTTGAATTGATTATTCAAAATTCGGGGTGTGACAGTTATTTTATGTAATTTATAAATACATTTAAACTATTTAATCTTCATTTAAAAAATAATATAAATTCAAAACTAGCTAAAATAGAGAGCATATATTGATGCAGACGTAATTCTAAAGTGGCTAGCTAAAATGACTTTTTAGCTACTTTAGCTAAAATTTGACTCAAAAATGGCTACCATTGCTAAAGATGCTCTTAGTTACTTCATATATCTTCGCATCAAATCCAAATCATACCATGAAACAATAAAATTAAAATTAATTCTCTATATATTAAAACATGGCACATAATTATCGGTCAATAAATCCCACCCCTACTTACAAAGCGTTTGGTTTGAAAAATTTGTCCAAGTCAAGCTTGGTTTCAAACAAGTACTGGATACTACTTACAAGGCGGCATTGAATCAAGTCAAATTTATGACCAGGCCTGAGGAAGCACGATATCAAGTGAATTCCTAGGCAGAAAAGGAGACTGAAAAAAATGGGACTCTAAGTTTATAGATCGCCACTTTGTACTTATTGGGAAGGCTCCAGTTGATAGATTTCTAATCCCACCACAGTTTAAGATATCTACTGGCTTTGAAGCTCTAAATATATTGACACCGTTCGGATTATGCCTCAAACCTTGACAGAGATTGTGGAGGCTAGGGTGAGGACACAGGTGTTATAACCTTGAAATTAATGAAGAAGGCACAGAAGCTGCTGTTGTCGTGACTGCTGCAGAATTTGTTACTAGTTCAGTAAGATTTTGTGGCAGATCACCCATTTCTTTATCTGATCAGAGAATAAGTGAGTGGAACAGTGATGTTCATTGGGCATGTATTAAACCCCATTTCAGAAGAAGCCATCTAAGCAAATTTGTATTATTTGTTGGCGTGAGTCATACTTACCTTATTTATGTAGATATTCTGTAATATTCCATGATCTGTAATATTCTGTAATATCTGTAGTATTATTAGGTTTACTACTTGCCTTAGGAGTAGTACTTGTCTTATTAGGCACAATTGTAATTTGTATATAATTCCTTCTTGTAAGGTTAATGAAATATCTGAGTTATTCAGTCAAAATTATCTCTTGTTTTTCGTTATATTTGACTTGGTATCAGAGCAGAGATCCGATCCTGGACTCTGACTCATTGTTCTTTGATCCTTGACCCTTGTTCTTTGTGCTTGGATTTGTTCCTTGTTCTCTGATCCTTTCATCACCGTTGCCTTCTTATATTTCCAAGTACTTTGGTGTTGTTTTTTCCTTCCGCTGCGTATTCACCATGGTGAAAGATCAAGACGTTTCGACCGTGATCAAGCAAGATGGAGATGGTGATACTTCTCATGGTTCCAACCAAATTTTTGTCTCCGTTAAAGATGATTCAACTGGTAGTTATGGAGGTGTCAAGCTCAATGGCTCGAATTACCGAACCTGGAAGAAGATGATGGAGGCACACCTCTGTGGAATCGATAAGGTGGGCTATGTTGATGGTTCAATTACTGAACCACCAATTGCAGCCAACAATTATTCAAAATGGAAGACTGCAAATGGCTCGGTAACCTCTATTCTTTACAAATCCATGACTGAAGATGTTTCACAGATGATTATGGGATGTAATACAGCTGAAGAAATCTGGGAAAGCCTCAAGGAGATCTACTTTAACAGAACGGATTTTGCCTAGGTTTATGAGTTGAGCACTCAAGCCTCCCATATGACACAAGATGGAAAAACAGTTGCCATGTATTTTGCAAAACTGAAGGGGATTTGGCAAGAAATTGATCAGATGCGTCCATGTCGCATGAAGTGCTCGGATGATGTCAAGATTTATAAGGAGGAGCAAGATCTCATGAGAGTTCATATTTTTTTGGCCGGCCTAGATCCAATATTTGAGAATGCAAGGAGCGAATTGCTTCACCGGACTACCACACCAACCTTGCAGCAAGCCTTTGCTTATATTCGCAAAGATGAGACCCAGAGGGCTGGAACTAGAGCAGTTACTTCAGAAGTTGCAGGCCTTGCAATACAATCAAAGCCATCCAATCCCTCAAGTAATCGGTTACTCTCAAGCAATCGGCCTCCTTCTTCTGCGTCCCTCTCCTCAAGGTCCTCCTTCCGGGTTCTCCTCAAGTCTGACTTGTAACTACTGCAAGAATCCAGGCCACATCAAAGCAAATTGTTACAGGTTGGTTGGTTTTCCAGCAGACTACTTTGATAGGCCCCGACCTCAGGATAACAAACCCAAGGGAAAGGCTATTGTTCATCTTGTTCAAGACCAAGATTACTATGCGGTGACAGAACCAGATCACACCAACTTTGCTGGTAAGGATACCGCATCCGTAAGTCGCGGTGGTAATGGTAAGATTGGAGTTGCTTTAAAAATTTCTAGCTTTACTGGTGGCAATACTTGGTTAATTGATTCTGGAGTATCTGACCATATGACCTATGATCGTAGTTTCTTTCTTTTTCTCAATCGACCCTCTATTTCCTCTATTGTCAATGCCAATGGTGATTCTTTTCCTGTTTTAGGAATAGGGTATGTTCGTCTCACCCCTTCTTTGACACTACATGATGTTCTTTATGTCCCTGATCTCTCTCATCATCTTATATCTGTGCCTCAGCTTAATACTCAATCTCGGTGTTCTGTAACATTTTTTCCGTTGTATGTGATTTTTCAGGACCTCCTCACCAGGGAAATAATCGGCAGGGGTTATCTGAGGGGTCGACTATTTCATCTGGATTGCATGTTCGTTGGAATGAAGCCGGAGAAGGCAGTCCAAGCAGCTTTGATTTCGACTGGGGTTACTAATCAAGTTGAAGAATTATGGCTATGGCATCGAAGATTGGGACATCCTTCATTTAGTGTCATGAAGAAATCTATGCCATCCTTGTTTCTGGGCATTGATGAGTCTAAGTTACATTGTGAGTCATGTGTCTTAGCTAAAAGTCATCGTACTAGTTATCCCTTGAGTACTACTAGGAGTTCTTTTCCTTTTGAGCTTATTCATTCTGGTGTATGGGGACCTTCCCGTGAGTCAACCTTGTCTGGCAAACATTGGTTTGTTTTGTTTATTGATGATTATACCAGTCTTACTTGGGTCTCTTTATTGAAACACAAATATGAAGTCTTCTCTGCTTTCCAAGAATTTTTTGCCCTTGTTCAAAATCAATTTGGAACCAATATTAAAGTCTTTCATTCTGATAATGGGGGGGGAGTTTGTCAATTCTTAGTTTCACCAATTCTTTCATTCTTATGGGATTACTCATCAAACTACTTGCCCTCAAACCCCTAAACAAAATGGGATGTCAGAAAGAAAGAATCGTCATGTTCTTGACATAGCCCGGTCTCTTCTATTTAGTGCTCATATGCCTAAGTATCTTTGGGGAGATGCAATTCTCACTGCTTGTCATCTCATCAATAGGCTACCTTCCTCTGTTCTCAATGGTCAAACCCCCTATGTTGCCCTTTCACATCGTGTGTCTGTCCCTTCATTTTCTAATCTCCCTGCTCGTGTCTTTGGGTGTGTTGTGTTCATCCATGTTCCTAAGAATCAACGGTCCAAACTCGATGCCAGGGCATTAAAGTGTATTTTTGTGGGCTATGGTGTTAATCAGAAAGGCTACAAGTGTTTTCATCCTCCTACACAGAAAGTTTTTGTTACCATGGATGTCACCTTTTGTTTGGACCCAAAATGAACATTTTGGCCTGACAAGGCACGTCTTGGAGAAATTGAGCCAATATCAGTGGCTCAAGCTATATATTGTCGACAAGCTCGAAATATATATTTAGAGGCTAAATAAAGCCTACTATGGAAGTATGACAAGTCAACTTTAGCATATTTTCCTACTTCGGCTAGGAAAAACCGAGCTAGACAAGGAAGGAGGGGTGGCAGACTAACCAAATGAAATCAAAATGTGCTGAAACTTTCCAGATCCATTCTAGACAGCCCAAGGATCATTTCTTATGAAGAGTGCAAGAGCTTTTTTTGAGTGGAAGGCCTTCAAACAATCAGCCCAATTTTCTACAGAAGCAAAACTGGAAAACTGGAACTGTAAGAGGTCCAGCAGCATTTTCGGCCCAACCACATGGAATAAAAATCTGAAAATTTGTCAAGATGATCTAAACTCATAGTGGAACATTTCATATGAAGAAGTCGAAGGCATATAATGAAGTCTTGTTGGAGAAATAATTGAAGGAATAAAGGGGCAGAAACTGACCTAAAACCAGCTCAATATTCACATGTTCATGTTTCCTACCCACATGAAGAAAGCTAGATGCTTTTCTCTTTTTCCTTGGATATATTTTTCTTCTACAATCTCTTTAATAGATCATCACCACTTCCATGTTGCTGCACCTTCATGCTTTGCTTTCATTTCATCTTTTCTCTATCTTTTCCATATTTTACAAGTGAACTTAGATCTACTTTCATTATTTTTCTTCCACTCATCATTTCACTCTTCTTTTTCTTCCCTATATAAACACCTTCTCCTCTCATTCTAACACACACATTCACATTCAACAACAACATCTCTAAGATGATCTAAGTTCTCTCTAGAGCAAACCTCTCTAAGAGCAACTCCTCTCTTTCTCTTTCTCTTTCTCTTACCGGTGATCACACTCCTAGTCCTAGTCTTCTCAGAAGCCGACTTTCAGTGCCACCAAACCCTCTGTCAACGTGCTTCGGTCCTAGTCTCCTCGGGAGCCGACGGTAGTGCCGCGACCACAACGGTTACAGAACCAGCCAAGCAAGGGTAACGCCCTAGCAACCCAGCCAAGCTAAAGTCACGCTTTAGCAAGATCTCAACATTTCTCGGTGATGTCGCTCTGCTCGATCTACAATATTGAGTATCGATTGTGTTAACAAGAAGAAACTTCAGCAAAGTCCTCACCACGAGGCACAAAGAATCCCACGACGAGGTTGGTGCTCTCCTCGTCTACAATCGCTTGATAGAAGTCAGGTCAAGGGACACCCCCGACGACCGCACCCGAACGGTGCTGGCACGCCCACGCAAGAAAAGAGACTGTTGACCAGCTGCAGCAAAATTGGAGCCAAACACCTTTTATGAGGATGCATGTTATTTTTCTCCCATCAATCCTTCACTTCAGGGGGAGAAACACACTTTTTTGGAAAAGAAGTCTTGTGGGATTAAAATTCAGCCCATTGAAACCAATGACACTCCTGCAGAAACAGAAAAAACAATTGCCGAACAGAGCATTGTGAGTTCCGAAACAGAAAAGGCAATTGCCGAATCGTCTACCCTTCACCATGCAACTGTCGAACAGAGCATTGCGAGTTTCGAAACAGAAAAGGCAATTGCTGAATCGTCTACCCTTCGCCATGCAACTGCCGAACAGAGCATTGCGAGTTCCGAAACAGCAAAGACAATTGCCGAATCGTCTACCCTCCAAGAAGACCAAGCTCCTCCACCCCTCTTAGATATAGATAACCCTTGTCAACCAATCCCTGAGGAGCGTCCCAATCTTGAGGTTAGTGGTGTTTCTTCTAACTCTGATATTGGTGATAGTGTGTATGTTTTGCCTCCTAGGTCCACCCGTGGTAAACCACCTCGTCAATATGAACTAAGTTTAGATGTTAAGTCTAAGTATGTCATAGCTAACTTTGTATCCACCCACCGGTTATCCAAATCCCATGCTTCTTTTGTGAATCAAGTATCCTCTGTATGTGTTCCCAGTAAAGTGCAGGATGCTCTCAAGGATCCCAGATGGTCTCAAGCGATGAATGAAGAGATGGAGGCATTGGAGAAGAATAATACTTGGGAGTTGGTGCCACCTCCACAAGGAAAGAGAGTTGTTGGATGTAGATGGGTGTACACTATCAAACACAATGCAGATGGTTCAGTGAATAGGTATATATAAAGCAAGACTTGTTGCAAAGGGATATACTCAAACATATGGCGTGGATTATGAGGAGACCTTTGCTCCAGTAGCAAAGATTAATATTGTTCGAGTGTTGATGTCTCTAGCAGCTAATCTAGATTGGCCTTTGCAACAGTTTGATGTGAAGAATGCCTTTTTACATGGATAGCTATCTGAAGAAGTCTAGATGGATCTACCACCAGGATATGAGAAAACAATCACCACGAGCTTGGTTTGGAAGATTCTCTCAAGCTATGCGTCGTTTTGGGTACAAGCAGAGCAACTCTGACCATACATTATTTCTGAAACGCTGTGAAGGTAAATTAACTGCCTTGATTATTTATGTTGATGATATGATAACTACTGGTGATAATTCAGAGGATGTTGAAAGATTAAAAGATCTGCTTGCATCAGAGTTTGAGATGAAAGATCTTGGTTCTCTTAAATATTTTCTGGGTATTGAGGTCGCCAGGGGGAGTTCAGGAATTTTCTTATGCCAGAGAAAATATGTGCTTGATTTGTTGACAGAGACATGAATGCTAGGGTGTAGACCTGCTGATACTCCTATTGAGCAGAATCATAAACTGGCTGAGTACCCTAATCAAACTCTTACAGAGAAGGCTTGCTATCAGAGGTTAGTTGCCAGATTAATCTATCTCTCACATACTCAGTCAGACATTGCATATGCAGTTAGTGTTGTGAGTCAATTCATGCATAATCCAAGTGAAACTCATATGGAAGCTGTGATCCGTATTCTGAGGTATTTAAAGTCTGCACCTGGAAAAGGCTTGATGTTTTCAAAGCATAATCATCTGGATATTAGTGGTTATACAGATGCAGACTGGGCAGGTTGTGTTACGGATAGAAAATCCACTTCTGGTTACTTCACTTTTGTAGGTGGTAATCTTGTTACTTGGAGAAGTAAGAAACAAAAGGTTGTGGCCAGGTCAAGTGCTGAAGTAGAGTATAGAGGTATGGCTCATGGAGTTTGTGAATTACTTTGGTTGAGAAATTTACTTCGTGATTTGGGATTTAAACCCAAACGAGCCATGGATTTGTATTGTGATAATAAGGCAGCGATGGATATTGCTCACAACCCAGTTCAACATGACAGAACTAAGCATGTTGAGGTTGACAAACATTTCATTAAAGAGAAGCTCGATGCTAAGCTTATCTCTTTTCCTTTTGTCCACTCAGAAGAACAGTTAGCTGATGTTCTCACGAAGGCAGTATCAAGACATTTCATGACTCACTTGACAAGTTGGGCATTCGTGATCTGTATGCGCCAACTTGAGGGGGAGTGTTGGCGTGAGTTATACTTACCTTATTTATGTAGATATTCTGTAATATTCCATGATCTGTAATATTCTTTAATATCTGTAGTGTTATTAGGTTTACAACTTGCCTTAGGAGTAGTACTTGTCTTAGGAGTAGTACTTGTCTTATTAGGCACAATTATAATTTGTATATAATTCCTTCTTGTAAGGTGAATGAAATATCTGAGTTATTCAATCAAAATTATCTCTTGTTTTTCGTTATATTTGACTTTATCAGTGTGACATTTGAGTCTTCACATGCGTTTAAGCTAGCTAGCTAGGTCGACCTATTTTCAGTTGTCTTAAATTTGTAGCTTATGTCAAAAAAAGAAATAAAGAAGTTTTTCCTTTTTCTGAATGATACACGCATTTTCTATGGAATGCTCAAAAGTTTGGAGCTAAAATGCATTCTTCCATCTGTTGCATGCTAAGAATTATTTCCTCTTCTCCCCCATGCTAAGCTAGCTAGATAACCAGAATAGTAAAAACAGACACTGATCAGGATTAGTAACTTTGTCTGTTCATGAACAATCTCTTCTATGTTCTAGCTAGACTATTAATTTTAATAGGTTCAGAAATAACAAAGAGAAAAATTAATTATCTTCTAATTGATATAATGGCCCATTGGGGAACTCACCCCTAGCAAAAACGATCATATATGTAATAGCCTCAGAAAGTGAGGATCAAGTGGGAAATACATGACGCAGTTCGATTCAAGACTATTAACTGATACATGTTTGGCCAAACCAACCTCAGTTGTCATTTCAAAACAGCCAGAGCTAAGATTGCTCGGATTCTATTGATGGTTTGGAATATTTCTGGAGTTCTTCAAAAACAGCCCAGAATACCATGACCTTAGGCGCTTCGTGAAAACAGAGACCAGAAAGTCCTGTTATGAATCCAAGGGGTCCTCTTAATCTTAGAGTTTCACGTGCAAAAACGAGGGAGCAAGCATATGGTGCCAGTAGAGCGCATGCAGCAGCAGACAATGCTGAAATAGCCCCTGCACCTGAACAAGAACAACAGATATATAACAGATTCATCCAATGAAATGCAATACTCTATCAGTCAGAGACTGCATTTTGTGTAGTACATTTAATACATTATCAAGAATGCACAAAAGTTAGGAGCGAAATTGCATTCTTCCATCTGTAACATGCTAAGCTAGATAGGCAGAATCAGTATTAGTAACTTTGTTTGTCCATGCACAATGTCGACTTTTATGTCCTAGACTCCTAACCAGAATATTAACTTTAATAGGTTTAGAAATTAGTAGTAACAAAGAGATAAAATAGTTGGATGATTATATCCAGGAAATTTTGAATTCTTTTATGTCTGTGTGTTTACCAAGTTCATCGTTAAATCAATCAGCAAGGCAAAAAACAACTCGAGACACTCAAATAAGTGCTTTTCAGACCAGTTTTACTTAGCAATCAACTTATTAATGTCTAGGCACTCGAGTAATGTGGAAAGAATTTCTACCAGATTTTGCATCCTCTTCACTAAAACCCCGAGATTCCACGAGATAATGGAGACTTGGCTTATAGGAAGCAACCATACCCATGCCTAACCCAACTCTCCTCTTCCATGTGACACTTCCATATCTGAAGATATGTGACAAATTGCTTCTTAGTCTCCACCGCCCTGCAGCAGCCCCCATAGATTCAAACCGCTTCCGATAAAGCGCTAGATACAATGGAAAGCTGACACATGTTCCAGCTGCTCCTGCAATCAACCCACAAGCAGCTTCCTGATAAAGCCTTGGCTGCATACCCTCATTTGCAGCAATTGCTCTTCGTCTCAGAATCCTATTAAAGCAAACCCAAATTTAAAAACAAGTCCTGTATACTATTGAACACAATTGATGGCCATCAATCAAGATGACACAACAACTATAGCTATGTACTTAATTAATTGGTTCTAGAACTAGTACTTACTCGTAAATTCCAAGTAGCTGACTATAAGCCAAAGCATCAATCAAAACCAGACCAGGGATTATCTGCTAACAACCAAGCTTAGTAACTTTGTGCAAAAGCTGGTTATGTTTATCTAGGCTATGTATAAATTAAATTTTCTTATAAATCAAAATTAAGAAATTGGCGAGCTAGAAACCAAAGGAAGCCTGAAATGTACCTTGACAAAGATCCAACGGGGCACATATGTGGGATGGTTTCGAAAGAGAGGGACGTTCTTTAGGATGTGGAATCCTGAGTACTCTATTGCCCCATTCATAGAGCCTGTGAGAAGCCCAGCGACTCCGCCATGCACAAAGGGCTTGAGCACTGAAGGAGGAGGAGGAAGACCCCAAAAAGGTTTCAAGCCCTCAAACTCTGCTCTGTCTTTCTTCTCTTCCATGATCTTCATTTTTTCTCACTAAAACCTCTGCACTCTCTCTCTGTTAATTGCAATGGAGAACTAGAGAGGACCTCACTTTTTACATTTAATAGTCTTGAAAGAAGGGTCTTGTCACTCTTGTGTAGTTGTTCTCTTATACTAAAAAAAAAAGTACTTTCAGAGGAACCAGAAAGAGGAGTGCTGCCACTCCATTTCAGAGTTGGAGTCTGATGTCCACCAGTCTTTGGTGAATGAAATCATGAATATATACACTGTGACTTTTCTGTGTACCATTACAGATGCTTTCTCTTTCCATATTTACCTTGCATATACGATGCACAAACTAAAACAACTGGACAAGGTAAACTTACGTAGTAACTATTAAAAGATCATGGTAATAGTCGTAATAGTGAAATGATAATCAAATGTGCTGTAAAACATTGATAGATTTCACTACATAAAACCTACAAGTGAAGTTTCAATTTATCTTTTGAAAGGGTTAAAGAGTGTGTATTGATGGAATGGAGATCCTCAATTATAAAGAATTCAGCAAGCTGTTTCCAAATCCACAGATTTCATAGTCAATTTGATGCCAAAAATAACACATTATGCAGAACTCTAACAATTGTAAGCGTTGAAAACAAACTGCAAAACTTGTTTCTCAAAATGTCAAACCCCTGTTTATGCTGTGTACAAAACTTATTTCACTTCAACGTTCCTTGTGCACGTGCCTAATGAGAACATCTCTCAACTTCAGAATCAGCAGGGGTTGTAATATCCTATTCCAAACACGCCCCAAGAATTACTAGTACAAATATTTTAACTTCAGTAAATCCTACTCCAATCCCGCTATAAAAATTCCAATAATTGTTTGACTTTGTGGGCGTGAAACGGCCAACAAGGGGACTACAACATAACTAAAGATTATTGTTTGCAATTTGAACTCAAACACCGGTTGAAATAGCATCCATCCAGCAAAACTACAACCCAACTTTAGCTTCCAACTTCTGGATCTGGTTGAGGAAGATCCATGTCATCTGCATAATCAAGCATCAAACAATCAGAATAGCATCACGAAAAACTCAGAGACAGTTAAAAATAAAACAAAACACCCATCGTTCCCCCAGCAAATCCAAACTGTGTGGTGTGCATGTGAGTGAATGAGTGAAACAGAGAAAGAAAGTACCATGACATGGGGGGCAATTCTAACACAATATACCGGAAACCCAGTGTAAAATTTCAATGGTCCTCCTGTTTTCAGGGTTTTCATGGCACAATCAAAAGACCCAGTGTATGGATACTTCCCCTCAGCATCAGGTTGCATTTTCTGAATCTGGGTTTTCACATAATCAAAGGGCAAACTGCAGGCTGCAGCAAAAAAACCTGAAACAGTACTTGCACCTACAAAGAGCAAAGGTAGTGTCAATTCAACCAAACAGACCTTAGTAGACACATGAGTATATGAAACAAAAAGGCATCCACAAGTGCATGTGACCTGATATCTGAAATGCATTGACATTACTCAGAGCAGTGTAATTTGGTGTTCTAATGTTATACAAGATGTTTAAACAAAAAGGAATTATTCACCAACCAGAGGAGAATTTCATCTCCAAAAACATTTCATTCATCTGTTTTGTCTGAAGTGAGTTTTCACTTTAAGAAGGACAGTGTAGGATGGAATACAATGTAACTTATTTCAATGGGGGATCAGTACAGGGGGAAAATATACTTTCAAAGTACTGCAACATATGATGATGATGCAGAGAGAGATGTATATATTTAAACATCATAATTGGAAAAGAAATCTACCGCTTAACTATAGAATTTCACAATTATACAAAAGAATAATCATGTGACATTATTCAAAAGAATGTTGGTCAATAATATATGTAGAATTATTATAAAAACACAAAGTGAAGTTTGACGATATAGAAGAACTTTTCATATTGAACTTTTTGTAGCAAACTCCAAAACCTGCCATTGCATAGTAAGGAAATTACTCTTCATGCCGTGTTAACAATACTGTATACTTGCAATCCTCACATGCACAATTAGAAATAAAAAAATAGGCTATATTTATTAAAGTTCTGAAATCAGGAATATCAACTAAATAGAACCTAATTGCCAGTAAAGCCCAAAATATCAAAGAGTCAAATCTGTCAGATATATACTACTAGGGAAAAACCTTACCCAATATTGTAGTAGCTTCACCACAACCAAGGGAATCCTTGAAAAACTCAACACTTTGGTCATAAGAGGCAAGCATTCCCATGTTCAATGCCATTGCTCTTACCACAGTAGGGCCTGCACCTTTCCAAAGTGCCAAAACCCCTTCATCTGCAACAATGCGACCAAGAGCATGGAAAGCATTTGTATAGTGACGGCGCTGAGCAAGGGGTAAAGTGGCATCTGCCTGCATACGAATGAGAGCTAAATCTGCTGGACTTCCAACAGATGCTCCAATAGCACCAGCAGTTAGCCCACACAAGGCTTTCTGGTATAGAGGTAGGGGCTTCCCATCATTGGCCGCAATTGCTTTGTTTGTCAGAATCCTAAAAAAAAGTTTTAGAATAATAATGTTACAATGTAATTAACATGCTACATATAATACCACAGGATAAACTTACTTAACAAGATTCAGAAAATGGGACTGACCATGACAAAGCTTTAAATAAACAAATCTAAATTCTATAAAGTAGCAGGATGCAATCTGACTCGAGTACTGAATGCTGCAAAACACTCACCTGAATGATCCAAGACGAGCTGTGGTATATGTAGCTTGTCTTAGTAGTCCAGCAGAGAGACCCTGCACATAAAAATCCCAATTAGAGATTATAATCTGACAAGCTCTATGTAACTAAAGTTCAACCAAAAACATTCTTCCACATTTTGAGCCTCAAATCTGAGGTGCATTGGAAGGCAGCCATCATGGATGTGGCTAAACTTGGCAGATGATGAATTTTAAAAAACATGGTACATAACACATTTTAATAAACATGTAATAAGCGATACTGTTGAAGCCTTTCTTCCCATACAAAAGTCCATCAAGGTAAAACTACTAATAAAAACCTTTAATTTTCAAATATCATGTTCCAAATATCATGGATGTGGCTAAACTTGGCAGATGATGAACTTTAAAAAACATGGTAAATAACACATTTTAATAAACATGTAATAAGCGATACTGTTGAAGCCTTTCTTCCCATACAAAAGTCCATCAAGGTAAAACTACTAATAAAAACCTTTAATTTTCAAATATCATGTTCCAAATATCATGGATGCGGCTAAACTTGGCAGATGATGAACTTTAAAAAACATGGTAAATAACACATTTAAATAAACATGTAATAAGCGATACTGTTGAAGCCTTTCTTCCCATACAAAAGTCCATCAAGGTAAAACTACTAATAAAAACCTTTAATTTTTCAAATATCATGTTCCAAATGCAATATATATTAATGTCTCAGCCTGTTATATATTAACCTGTACCAATCTAACAGTCCCCATTTTATTGGAAAGGAATACATCTCTGATTGACATGAAGAATCTAAATCATTCCCAGTTCCTACAAGTAACTTCACTGCTACAAATTCAAAGCTAAATTAAGATCGTTACTTTAAGCACACCTTGATGCAAGACCTCAAACAGATAAAAATTCCTCATCAAACACATCCAGCACTAGATCAAGTAAATTATGAATCAAAAACTCAAACTCTATTCACACCGAATAAGCTTACCTTATACAATGAACCAAAACCCTCCTCCTTGATCATGGCCCTGGCAACTTGTCCAGCTGAGCCCTGACCCAATTGAATTCTCACCTACACCAAAACCAACACAACATAAACCCATTAAACCATCAATCCCATTCAACCACATTACACCACTAAACCAAATCAAAATCCAAAACAGACCCACAAATCACAGATCTGAAACCCATCAAAAGAAACCAACTTTAAGCTCAAAAACCCGAGTTGGAATCATGGGTCCAATCCAAATCTCACAAAAGTTACAAACTTGATGAGTTTCAGCACTCACCTTGATCATATCGATGGGTTGGATGACGCAGGTAGCGAGCATACCAGAGGCTCCGCCGTTGATGAAGGGCTTAACGGTTGGCCAGACACCAGTCTTGAGCTTATCCTTGTCTCCCATATTTTGGATTTGAACTCAGAAAGGTGAGAGCTCAAAGAATGAGAGACCAGAGATTCAAAAGGAGGCTGCTTTAGAGTTGCAGAGAGAAGAGAAGGAGGAGAACACAAAGGGCAGCACTAATATACCAACACTACACTCCTTTGCTTTCCTCACAATATTATTTTTAATTTTAAAAATAAATAAATTAAAATAAAAAAGACCTAGTTGTATGACCTCAGATTTCTATGGAATTACAGTGTTACACCCACTTTTTGTGTGACTGAATTTGATATTTTAAGTCCCAGTATTTCCTTATTTTTTTTATGGTAATAAACCTAATTTTATACTTTGGAAAATAGATTTTCATTCCAAAAAGAATAGCAACAACCTTCTTCTCCATAGCCTCCTTTGAACATGTCCATGATGGTTGGCAGCAGCACTTTCTCTACTTCAAAACTTAAAAAGTCTTTTTCTTGTCAAAGCAAAAAATAATAAGATGCATATTACATTTTATTTTTTTTGTTACAAAAAGTTTGGAGAGATGAAGGCTATCCTACATTTCTACGCTATGGCAGACCTATAATCTCGACCCTAAAGAACTGACATGGGACACGTACCTGTCTCCACAGCCTCTAGATATGGATTTCTGCATGAGATTCACAGATCGCACGACCCAACGCATGACTGCTGATAGTTGGGATTGAACTTGAATTGGGTCTCAACCACAGGCACGCTCATACCAATTGAACCAATCCACGTTGGTATATTACATTTTCTAATATGAAACCGGACAATAATTGTAACACTACTGTGAATGATAATTTTAAATTAAGATGTGACTTTATGGATTTCACTTGAAAATAAAAGAAATAGAAACTTGCAACCTTTTTTTTTTTAATTAAATCATGTAAAAGCCTGGTATTTGAGTCATGCAAGTAGGATACACATTTTACTTAAAAATTCAAGCAAGTGAGGAGTCAAAAAACCAGAAAAGCTGCTATATTAGGGGGGAGGAATTGAATGGGTAGGTGCTGTGGTTTGTTGTAGCAACTTTGACTTTCTGTTAAAAATGTGACTGCTGACCAAAGAAATTCATTCAATGCTTGCCTTATACTTGTGTATACAAGATTCACTTTACAGCCTATAACTCTAAACTATATATTAAAATCAAAAAGGGCAAGTCAGTAATTTAGTCAATGCAAATATTGGGCATTTGGACCAACCTCTTTTCCTTTTTTGGCTTGAAATATACCATAAGACTGTGGGAATGACGCTAAGAATCTTTTGTGTACAAAAACGATCGATATTTCTCAAGGAATCCATGTCTTGTCGAAAAATAAATGAATGGAGCTGCGTGTTGTGTTGGGTTGGGGGGTAGGAGGGCATTTTGGGGAATTCAATGACAAAGATTCATGTTGCCAACTTGCTCATTGCCCGCCTCACGAGGATCTCAGCTTTATCGGCTTATCCCAACCGGCGAGAGGGTTACGCATCCACACACCTTCAATTTACAACTTTGTCCCCCTCTGCACTTGACTCCAATATTTTATATAATCAAATCTATTTCTTTAAATTATTGTATTGGCTTTGTACAATATAAACAAACAATTAAAACGTGTTGGCATGTGCCATGCTAACTACTGGGCTCCATACAAATTAAGCAATGGTCTCCGGAATAGTTTTGTTTATTAAAATCAACAGTAAAACCATACATGCGTATAAAAGTTGACTTAGTTGAAATATTAACAGAAGAAATTCAAAAGCTGAAACTAAATCGTCTTGATCTAAACTCGGAAGACAAAGTTTGGTGAAAAATAAAGAGAAAAAAAATCACATTCACAAATGAATGATGATGATGGCATGGGATGGGATGGGCTGGCGGTTCATTTCAATCTATGAAGCGGCCCAACCTCCGACTTGTGTGTGGTCCTTTAACCTTTTTAGATATTTACTGCAGATTAACGACCTTTCAATCTATGGAAGGAGAAGCCCGTTAACGACCCAAAAGAATAAAGAACATGAAAGAAGCCCAACTTTGATGGATGTGGAGTATAACAATAGAATTAGAAGGTGAAACAAGCATGTTGATCCAATAGCCGGCAAACAAAGGATTAATATAAAACCAAATACAAGAAAAAAGGAGGACTAATTTGGAGCTACTTAGGTCCACTAGTAGTTGGGATTTTTTGCATTTTTTGCATTTTTCCTATTCATAAACTAATTAATTAGCATGTCTTACAATCATAGCTTGCTAGAATTATTGGCATGACCAAACAAAAAAGACACAACTATTAACATTTTCTGATTTTCCTTCAAATTGATAGCATATCCATACTTCAATTGTACAATAATTTGGTGAACAGACAACCTAGCCTTCAACATATCTCCATTATATAATGTCATAGAAATTACAATAATTAAGAAACTTCATATATAGAGTTCAACTTTAATTACACCAAAATGTTCATTATTCATCACTAGTGATGATTGAAATGGGTGCACTCATATTTCACCAACATTTCTGGTTGGTGTTATATGCTGTGTATTGAGTATCAGTTACTCCATTTGAAACTCATACTTCTGAAAACAGAGGTTTCATTTTTCTTTTTGTGAATTATATTGAAAGGGATGGAACCTTTAATTAACTCTAACTCAATTCTTGAATATTCCACCGTTAATTAACAAGACGTCAAGACGAATAGAAAGCATTATTGATTATGTAGATAAGTAATTACACAAAACTGAACAACTGTCGGTTTAAGAACCACTTAATTTGTTATTACAAATTATTTATTATTTTCGGGTTTGTTTTATGAGAGATTCTTGCTTAGGGCACCCGCACGGGACACGTGGTGGGGAGGGCCAATCACCGCCCAGCAGGGGGGGTGTTTTGGGTATTGCACATTAGAGAGCAGGGGCATTTTCGGAAAAGATGAAAAATTTTCTTTCCTCTGATTGGGTGGCCGTAAGGCCACGTGGTGGGGAAGCCCCCACCTAAGTATTTTTATTGTTTTATAAACAAAAAATTTGAAAGATGAGTAATGTTATCAGTGAGCAACAGCTAATCCAACTCGAGTGACACTTGGCTTGCTTCACATGGCCAAGCTGGTCCGCCAAATTTTCATCTTTCCTATATTACCCTCACCAAATCAAACTTCTGTCTCCCTCCATTTCCAGGTCTTAATTTGTCGTATTATCCTCTTATAGAATTTTAGTATTACCAACTCCACTAGTCTCTCATGCACAATTGAGTTTTTAAATAGTCGACTAAGGGCGGTTGGCAAGATTTGCAAGGTCTGGGTTTCAGTGGAACTCGTACTTAAAGTTTAAATCTCAACAATTTCAAAAGTCTCTAGGTAATCAGATTAAAACTTGTGCAGTTATCATTGGAGAATACGGTGAGATTTATGGGTCCACCAGTACGTTGTCGAGTATACCGATTCAAAAGCGGCTATCGGCGATGTGGAAAACCTCGGGACCAAAGAGGTCTATCCCACTCTCATAATTGATTGCAGGTAAATCAGGTGAATCAGCTGCTGGATTTGGAAGTTGAACTCTTAACATCAACGGATATTGATGGTGGTTAAAAAAAAAACAAAAACAAAAACAAAGGGGTAGTCGACTAAGGGCAAAAGTGACAAAAGAGAATGGCCGCTGGGACCCAAGGCAAGGTAGCTAGGCTGGCGCCAAGTGGCAAGGAAGGGCAAGCTGTCACATTTTTCCCTTCTTTAGCAGCGGACTTGAAATATTTGTCCATTCCCATTTTATCGAAAAAGAGTTAATATCACACACACACAACTCTATCATACGTTGATACACACACCCAAGGAAACAGTCAAGACCTGCTTTTATAGTTTCTGAATCCCAGTTTCTTCTTCTTCATCAAGTTTCGATTTTTATCAGACACAAAGAGTGAGTGAGAAAGATGAGAGAGATCATAAGCATTCATATTGGGCAGGCAGGTATTCAGGTGGGAAATTCATGCTGGGAGCTCTATTGTCTTGAGCATGGAATTCAGCCTGATGGTCAGATGCCTAGGTTTGGTTTCTATATACATGTTTTTCTTCTATGTTTTTACGTACCCTTTTGTTGTTTGTATATAAATCATGGGTCTTTGTTGTTTATCTTTTTGGTGGGTTTTGTATGGTGATGGTTGATGAACATGGGTTTTGATGTGTTAGGTCTTGTTGTGTGTTTTTTCATGGATGTTTGAGATCTTGATATTTGTGGACTGAGATTTTCCGTTTTATGGTTGTCTAGGTATCTGTCTATCAGTCTATGTGTAGTTGTTTATTGCATTTGGATTTGTGGGAGTTTTGGTTTTGGGGTTGTTTTTGAAATCACTTTCGTTGGACTTTTTTTAATGGATCTGGTGAATGGATTTTATGGATATTCCTAATAAATGATAAAACTGAAACCACATTAAAAGAAGTTCGGATGGAGTTAGATTCAATACGGTTGAGTGTGTGTATTTGCTTCCTCTGTAAGGTACTACTAAGCTTGTTGTAATCGAAATCTCTTGATATATTCTGTGTTTGTTTTCTGTAAATTGTTCGGATTCCATCTCAGTAAATCTTCTGTGTATAATGTGAGTGCTTAATGGAGTGTTCTGTTTTGTGTTTGTCTTCACAGTGACAACACAATAGGTGTTGGAAGGGATGCTTTCAATACCTTCTTCAGTGAGACTGGATCAGGCAAGCATGTTCCTAGGGCCATATTTGTTGATCTGGAACCAACTGTTATTGATGAAGTTAGGACAGGCTCTTACCGCCAACTATTCCACCCCGAGCAGCTCATTTCTGGTAAAGAAGATGCCGCTAATAACTTTGCAAGAGGACATTATACAGGTAAGATATGTTGCTTCTAAGTTGCATTGATGAGCTCTTTTATTATGCTAATCTTGTCGATTTAACCCTTCGGTTTTTCCTTTGCAGTTGGAAAGGAAATTGTGGATCTCTGCCTTGATCGAGTGAGGAAATTGGCCGACAATTGCACTGGTTTACAAGGGTTTTTGGTGTTCAATGCTGTTGGTGGTGGTACCGGTTCTGGTCTGGGGTCCTTGTTGTTAGAACGTTTGTCTGTGGATTATGGGAAAAAGTCAAAGCTTGGATTCACCATCTATCCTTCTCCCCAGGTACTTGCAGCTACAAATATTATTAGTTTCTACTTTCCTGTAATAGCTTATGTAATTTATTGCACAAACTTAGCATATGAGACATCATCTAGAAATGATTATCCTTAAGAATTTATAAACTGTTCTGTCATAGATAGATGTTTCTATATTAACAAAATGACAAAAAAATATGTTACTCTTTAGAATAAAAGAAGAGGAAAATTATAAAACTTGGTAGTATGTAACACTGAAACTCATATATGGCTTAATTCTTTTGCTTTTCAGGTTTCAACAGCAGTTGTCGAGCCTTACAACAGCGTTCTTTCTACTCATGCCCTCCTTGAACACACAGATGTATCTGTGCTCTTGGACAATGAAGCTATCTACGACATTTGCAGGAGATCCCTAGACATCGAGAGACCAACTTATACCAATTTGAACAGACTGATTTCACAAGTCATTTCATCCTTGACAACATCATTGAGATTTGATGGAGCCATCAATGTAGATGTCACAGAGTTCCAGACTAACCTTGTCCCATATCCACGTATCCATTTCATGCTCTCCTCATATGCTCCTGTCATCTCAGCTGCAAAGGCATACCATGAGCAGATCTCTGTTCCTGAGATCACCAATGCAGTTTTTGAGCCCTCAAGCATGATGGCGAAGTGTGATCCCAGGCATGGCAAGTACATGGCGTGCTGCTTAATGTACAGGGGAGATGTTGTTCCCAAGGACGTTAACGCTGCTGTTGCAACTATCAAAACAAAAAGGACTGTACAGTTTGTTGACTGGTAAGAAGACTGCCCAAAAAGGAAAAGCAAAGAACGGAAGTTAATAATTTGTTTTGTCTCTTTAGAAATTATTCATCAAATGATTTTGTGGTTGGATCAGGTGCCCAACTGGATTCAAGTGCGGTATTAACTATGAACCTCCAACAGTTGTACCTGGGGGTGATCTGGCCAAGGTGCAGCGAGCAGTTTGCATGATCAGCAACAACACAGCAGTGGCTGAGGTGTTCTCACGCATTGACCACAAGTTTGATCTCATGTACTCAAAGAGGGCTTTTGTCCACTGGTATGTTGGTGAAGGCATGGAAGAAGGAGAGTTCTCAGAAGCCCGTGAAGATCTGGCTGCACTTGAGAAAGATTACGAGGAAGTTGGTGCTGAAGGTGTGGATGATGAAGAGGGGGGAAGTGAAGATTACTAGAATTGATATGCAAGAGTGTTCATCCATCTCCCACAATCTCGGTTGTTCCGTTTGTTTTGTGTAGTGAAATGATGCAACATCTGCTGAGATATTTTCACAAGAACTATGTCATTATGTCCTAAATACGTGTTTATTTTTTGTGGTATCCATGAACATGAAGTGACATTTTAAGAAATGTGAATGGTTCTCTCAAGTTTCCTTAATTTGGTGCATTCTATCTCTTTATGACCTTTCACAATGGTTGCACGAAAATGGTTGATGTTCCTCACAAAAATGATTGATGTTTCTCACAGCGATGACATGTACTGAAGTCACATATTTTTGTTCAACTAAGGTTGAAGGTAAAAGTTAATTTCAATTTACTAGATGCTTACAGAGAACCCATTCTCCTCTTTAAACCTTTGAGGACCTGCTTCATTTTGTTCCCCTTTCGTGTTACCAATATCAGATGATTCAAATCAATCGTTAATCAAACCCAGAGAATAGCCGAGACAAACATTTCAGTGACTATTAATATGCATAATACATTATACATGGATTCTCAAGAGTTCCTTAAAAAATTACCCTTCACTAAATTCACTCATACAACACTAGAGTAGTAGGCGAGAGAAGAAGACTAGCCAATTCAGGCATCATCGGCCAGGCAGAACAACTGAGACAGAGTAGGAAGATCCCACAAGGCATCACTTGCATCATCATATGCAGTCTCCAAGTACTCGCTGACTCCGTTCATTGCATAAAATGAAGCAGAAGTTATCTGTCTTTCTATCTTTGCGTGTTCGAATTCTGTCAGCTGATTTGGCTCTGCTGCACTATGTGACACTCCAGTGGCAATGCCTTTTGTTAAATACAGCCCTTCATGGTTATGCGGAAGCTGATCAAACCCGCTTAAGAATTGCCATGGTTGATCGAAGTGGAACATAGCCGGTACTTGAAGATCCCCAATGCAATGGCTGAGGTCTGGTCTATATGCATCACCAGAGACCTCAATGTTCTGGGATTTGAAACTAGGCAGAGAGCTGCAATTAGCATTGTAGTAACTAGAACTCTGAATATTGTTATCGGTAATAGTACTACTAATTCTAGTACTAGCTTTAGGGGTGGTTTTTATGGTGTTGGGGGTTGAAGGGCTTTGTTGTTTCAAGCTCTTTTTGTGGTTGAGGAGGTTCTTGATTTTCAAAGACAGTGGAGAATTTGAAGGAACATGAGTACTGGTAAAGTTGGTTCTGGTATTCGAACCACGAAGAAGGCACGCAGCTTCATCATAAGCTCGAGCAGCTTCCTCGGCAGTTTCAAATGTTCCAAGCCACATTCTAATCTTCTTGGTTGTGTCCTTGATCTCTGCCACCCATTTCCCTGACGGCCTTTGTCTCACCCCAACAAACTTGCTTTTGGTGTTGTTGTTGCTGCTGCTCCTCTGCTTGAACTTGCTTTCTTTCTCGGCCAAGACCCTCTTTTCGTGCTTCTGCGATTGAAGTCCCATACCAGAAGGTGAAAGAGAAGAGAGGTTTCAAGGGGAATGAAAGAGGAAAATGAGTGACATTGTTATATATAAGCTAAGAGTTAAGACAACAAGGACTTCAGGCTCTAGTTAGTGGTGGGCGGCTCGTTTTCTTCTTCCTGTCAGCACGTCAAACTTAACTTTGTTCCTTACCTAGGATGGACTGCATTCCCAATGTTAACCATGACCAAATCATACTTTTGTCTGTTACTATTTGTTTACTTGTATTTGGTCTCTTTTCCCATGACTCTGTCTCTGTCTTTGGGAGACATGCAATCCATTCCTACATAACGTTTTGCCCCCAACTGAAGTAACCGAAGCATGAGCACCAGAACGCACAATGTTAAAACCAAAAAACAAAACTAGGATCAATAAACAAGGAAGAAATAAGTGACAAAGTCAGAGTGGTTAGAAGTAGGAGGCCTGTAGTAGTAGTAGTCGTCACTACTCACTCCACACCACCACCACAGCAAGGTCAACGGCGACAACCAGCAATATTCGTGAGAGCACGAACGCATGACACATGGAGTAGGAACCCCCTAATAATACAAGAAAACAATACAAATTCGGTCTCCCATTCTATTTGAAAAGAAAACGACAGCTCGCATTGGGTTTGTATACAAAGAATTTGCTGGGAATCTCATGCTGCACGCTGCGAATTTGGTAGAATCTTTCTTTGCATCACACAAGATGCCACTGCTTCCTAGAAATTAATCATACAAGATAAAAGAGGAAAAACAATGAGACAAATACACAGAAAACACCTTCACCGTATAACGCTTAAAACCAGACTAAACAACCCCCGATACATTTCGGGTTGGAGCATCATCTCATATGAATTACAGATTCGATTCCACAACATTCAACTTACCTAATGAACCCTGCATCAAAAGCTACCATGCAAGCCCTGACAACACTTGCTTTCCCGAAACCAGAAATAGGAACAAGCTTTTAGAAGCGACATGAAAAATTTCTAATAATATCATTTGCGTTCACAATGGTGCAACACCGAAATACTATAAGCCATTTTATTTCCTTTGGGGATCAAAATTGCAAATACAAAGAATCACCATTAATAATTCAGTCAAGATGCTGACAAATGTATGCGCAGAAAACGTCAAAACACAACGAGACCAAAACTGCTACAAGAATCCTCACCAACAAACCCTCCAAACTCAGGCACCAACCAAAGGAGCTGAGAAAAGAAAAGGCTCACATATCACAATCACCTATCCTTCTTTTCTTTTAGACTCAAAATTGCACTATAAATTGACACTTGGGTATACACATTCCTACCAAAAAAGGTTTGATCAAATTGTAATGATGACCCCTTCCACACTTCATCAAATGCTGGGTCACTGTCACACTCCATGCAAAACTGACTGATGACGACCATCTCATGGAAAAGAATTGGAGGCAAATACTAGTAACACACAAGACAGATACGGTGTATCTGAAAGAAGCAATATGGCCACTCCACGCCAAGATACTATGAGGAAAGGATAGACTGCAGTGCAAGCTGTTGCTGGGGTTGCAAGGAAGACCAAGTTGAGGCCAAGGTCTGGGGTGGCAAAGTCTGCTGAAGCTGTCTTAATAGATTTATCATCCGACTTGCTGTTTGTTCTGTTGCCAACTCCTTACCGGCACATAAAACCTGCAGGGAACAATTACACCCCTCAATAAAAATATTCAGGCACGCGTGAAAATGCAACAAAGAAATCTGCAGTTAATGAATCAGCTTATTGCTCATTGTGCATGTTACAATTTTCAGCGCAACAAAAAAGCGACAGGGTCAATCTGATTAGTTTATATTTCACAAACCTCTGCAAACACTTGAACAATTTTGGAAAGATTCTGATTGTTGGGTCCTAGAAGATCACTGTCAGACCTACAGAAGAAATGCAAACGTGCACACCTCTGTTAATGGTATTCCGACGCTAAAATATATCAAATGACAAAAAGTGGTAGGAGAGGGCACAAATGAAAACAAATTGAAGCTCTACCTCTCCACCATAGAGCAGAGCTGATCATGAACAACTTTGGCTTCAATCACGTCACCTTTTATCGGTAAACAGTTCAGCCATGCAGGGATGACCTGCAAACACAAGAAGATTGACATTTCAGCGTGCATAGAAACAAAAATATTGGAACACAGCAAAGAAAGATAACAATAAATCTTGAAAAGAGAAGAGAACACCCCATAGTGTTTTCATATCATTGTCATATGTTCCATACTTTCAAGTTTCATCAGAGCAACAATAATAAATCCATATGAAATTATGAATACAAAACAAACAAATGGAGGTACCTGAGGTGCATCTATACTATCACGATGATATTGGCAAATCTTTCCTAGAGCAGAAACCGCATTATCATATGCCATTATGTTGTCAGGTTGCAGGGCATTGGGATGCTGAATCACAACATTTAGCCTCGAAAGAGCCACTGGACAAAGCCACTTCAAAGTGTTAGTAGCATAAACACGTTAGGAAAATTACTAACAATTTAACACATGCACAAAAATTACCGCGAATAAGAGGTTTAATTACAGATCCACCAAACTCTGCACAGACACCAAGTCCATATACAGCTGCCTGAAAAGGAAAGGAAAATGACAAGAATCATAAAACATGAATGAGAATATATAACCTCATACACAAAAACAGTTTGACAAGATCAGACCTGTCGAACATCAGGGCTCTCATCATTACAAGCCTCCAATAGAAAGGGAAGAAATGTGTCATAATATCTGATCCAACACATCAGAACAAAATGAGTTCACAAAATAAGAATTACTGCACCTCGACATTTAATAGAACAAACTTACTTTAGAGCTGCTTCACGACACTGCTCTGCAACATCATCAAAGATGCATATTGCAATCCTTCTCTCTTCAGGTGTTTTATCCTTACCCTGTGCCAAAACATAATTCAGAAAACAAAGAAATTACCCAAATAATAAAGGCCATAAACAAAATCAAAAGTTAAGTACTTATTTTTTGAGAATAATAACTCAAGTAACTATATACATAAGTAAATTCCTAATCTTGGAACCTCAGAAAAAGCTGCTTCCTTCAGGCAACGAAAAAAGCTACTTACCCACATAGGTGTTAGATATGTTGATAGCTCATCAAAGAAAGGCAAGAAAGAGGCTTTGAATGTTTTAATCAGAGTTCCCAAAATTTCTCCGACCTGGAACCAGGAAAAAGAAGTGGTTCAGCAAAACAAACAGAAGAAGAAATATCCACATTATATAAATGCGACCCCACAAAACAAAAGGTCAGCAATATTAATGATGTGCTGCTAAGAGATTGTATTTGAATAACTTACTTGATCAAAAACTTCTTCCTCTTGTTCATTTTCCTCTTTAATCAGTTCCCTTTCCTCATCATCAAAATCTTCTGCTTGGGTCCTTTCTGCTCTCTCTCTTTTCCTACTTGAACTGGCAGTGATCACCTGCTTTATCTCCTCAACAATGGATCTGACCTGGCTTTCATCTAAAAGTGGTCCAGAGATCTGAAAGAAAATACAAGCATCCACTACAGTCATACAGAAGTAATAAAGTGGCATGTAAAGATGGAAACACCCAAACTTTGTGGTACTTTGCTCTGTTCATGATATAACTGAAATAACACTTCATTTCAAGGTGCAACATGCCTCTTTTCTCCCAAACTAAATAGACAGATTCTGTGCCAAGGAAAAGGATATAGCAATGCCATACTTTTCTGGATAAAAGCTAGAAAATAATTATATTAATTTGTTTTAATATATGACCACACCTGTATGCATTCATTTATCGCATCCAATATATTTGCGCATATTTCTGTATCAGGTTCCTGCACACATATTGCATTCTTAGCAGTCCACCAAAAAAATAATAATAAAGAATCAGGAGAGCATTTAGGTCATTGTTCAGGATCAGGGAGTCATAATTCATAATTAACAAACAATAAACAACCTTATGCAATGCTTCCACCAGAGCTGGAACAATGTAGTCAGACAATTGCTTTATATAGGTTTCATTACGACCTTGAGCTAACCCTTTCTCTATAGCTAACTTTGCAGAAAGCAGTAGCTCCGGCATTGCTAGAAACAAAGCAGAGATAATTCTTTATCAAGTTACGGATATAACGTCCAATGACATATAAAGAGGAAAGAGCAAATAAAGACATCTAGTATTAACAGTGAATAATACCTGAAACAGCTGCCTTCCTCACTTCTTCATGGAAATAAAATTTAAGAAGTGGAACTAAAGTTGGGGCAACCTGCAACAAAATGACCTTTTAAGTATCATATCACTTAAGCTCTGGAAAGAAAATAATTATGACATTGACAAACCTGATCAATCCAAGGAAAGAAACCTTCTTTCAGTTCATCTGCATAGCAACACAGCATATTGCAAGCTGTAGCTTTTTCTTCCAATACACTAGTCTTGATTCCAATCCTTTTATCTCCAAGAGTAATTGTTTCCATACTGCATTGCAAAGAAATATTTAGCATGACATACGCATAACACTATCCCCACATCTATATATTACATCCTACACATTTATATTGGTAATTTGGGCAGAGAACATCAAGGGTCTACAAACATAACTTGTTCTTTTAAGGATGATTTTTAATCTAGTTAGTTCATTGTCTGTGCAAGCATGTGTGTGTGTGTGTGTGTGTGTGTGTGAGAGAGAGAGAGAGAGAGAGAGAGAGAGAGAGCAATAAAAAAAAGATGCCCAAGTGAAAGGGAACAAAATAAACAAATTCAAACCTTTCATCATCAGATTCATCGATATCACTATTGTCATCTGCGGAGGTAATAGTTACATCTGGCTTAAGTTGAGCAGACTGAAGCAAAGGAGGCATTACAACGCTCATGTACGGGAGGAAATCTTGTCCTAAACACTTGCAGAGTCTAGCCCATGCCTACAACATTGTAAAAAAATTGTTATTGCAAAAAATAAAGTTGGTACTATTGCACTTTCTGAGAAGGGCACTATGAAGGTAAAAACATACTTGTAGCATGTAACTTGTAGTTGGGTCATCTGCCTCCATTTGAGACCCTTGCAATGACATCAGCACTTCCATGACCTTAAGGAAAACAATAAACATTAGCTGGTACATTTGTAGATTAACTTCCTAACCAACCCAAGAAATCAAAATGGCTACAGGTTTCTGACAGATTCTTGGATAAGTAAAGTGGTGGTGGTCAAGCTTATATTTATCAAAGAGAAAATCTATATGCAATCAAATCTACATAGGAACATATAAAATATGCATGCACAAGCAGATTAAAATATTTATCCGTCTTCTGTCCTACCAATAGCCATCATATATCTCAAGTAGAAATTCCAAAGGAGAAAAACACCAATGCAATGAGTGGTTTCATTTATGTATTACCTGCTTAGCATCATCCCTGAATTTCTCTTTTCCAACAGCCATACCAACCAAGCTAATACATTCCATGGATTTAGCCCGAAGCATGCGATTAGATTTATCAGTTGCATTCACCAAGATAGCTTTCAGGTAAGGCATAACGGCATCATAGTATTTTTGGAAATGCTCCTACAGATCCCAACACAATTAATTGATTCATCCTCAAGACAAACATTCACATAGAATAACAAACTATAAAGAAAATACCTGAGATGAATCAGCAACTGATGCCAAAGCAGTCAATGCCCCCTCTTGCACCATTTGTTTCCCATTCTGCAGAAGATATAAATGTCGACACACTTGTAAAATAGTATTTCAAAAGAGTATAATCATGTCAGTTCTGCATCATGAATGTGGTATAGTTTTATATAAAAGATTACCTGCAGAAGTACAAGCAATTTGCTCACTATTCCATCCAAATAAGGTGTCAAAATATCTGGTGTACAGTTCTCACTGAAGTTGAGCACTGCTGAAGCAGCATGTGCCTGCAGATATCAAGTTACAAGAAGTAGATTATTTAATAGGCATATATTTTCTATAAAAATGTAAAAATAAATAAATAAATAAACAAGGGTTCCTTATTTAATAACATGATCTTGAAAATGAGCAGTCTAGTGAAACACAACTGACCAAAATAAAAAGCATGCTGCCATATTTACTATCATCACCTTCTTCTGTTTTTTTTTCTTTTTTTTACAAATTTTCAAGTAGATAAACTAATAGTGTTTAAACAAATTTTCAATTTTTTGCTACTCTACAGTGTACTTTGTAATGATTTTTCATATTGGAAATCCTTCCTTCTCAATGAAACTAGCATGGTAACAAACAAATCCTTGACCTGTCAAATATTGCCAGTTAATTTGATCAATGTCGTCGGAAATAAGACCACTGATATCAATGTACCTGCACACGAGGGTTCTGAAAATCATCCATGGCAGCAGCTAATGCCGGAAGCACCCGTTGATGATATTGAACTTGCAGGTCTGGGCCCAAATCAGTAGACAACTGCCCGATTGCATTAATAGCTGCCCACCTTACACGAGGATGAGGATCTTGAAACGAGTTCAAGACCATTGCCACCACTTGCTCCAAATTTTTTATCATTACCTGGAGCAAAAATTAAAAGGAATAAACTAAGAATAAGGTAACTTGAATCCATTTGACTATAAGAAGAGGTATATGCACAAAAATACTTTGCAGGTGAACTTCTTGTTGATATAAAGTCATAATCTGTCAGTTTGTGTGCGCACATCATACATACAGGACAATCAACTCAAATTCAAATGAAAGTGTTTCACATATGTCCAGCGTGTTACTACAAGTAGAGAAGTATTAAAAAAAAAAACTTAGATTACTGTTCCCATTATAATTCTACCTAGTTGTCATCATGTTGACAGAATAACACCCTATATGAAAAACAATGGGGCTCTTATCACCAAGCCATATCATACAGAAAACAAGCATTGCATTCAAAAAGTGAAATATGCAAACATAAGCTGATGAGCAAACAACAATTCCTAGCTTGATCCACTAAACAGTGGCTATGGGGAGTGACAATTAGTTTCCAGACAGTGCAGGATTCAATAACAAAAAAAGGGCAAAATTGATACCTTAGAACAACCCTCAGCAATCTGTGCAAGGGCAATCAATGCTGCATGGTGTTTCTGCCACTCGGGGGCAGCCAAATAGGCAGGCAACTGCTCGGACGCAACGGGAACAATGGTATTCCCACCCAAGGAAATGGCAAGCCTATCCAAACACTCCTGCCCAACACTGTAATTACCACTCTCACCAGCATCCTCATCTTCAGTCTCCGCGGTATGCCATGAGGGATCATCCTCGATATCCAAAACCATCTTCATCAAAATGGCAAACAACCTACTAATAAACTGCGGCAACTTCCTCATCATCCCCGGGGCTCGCTCCCTGGCCTCGGCTAGAGTGATTACAAACTCTATGGCCAAGTGTCTGGTCCCTTCTTCCAAGGACTCAGCTTCAGCAACCTGCAGCATAGACCCAACCACCTCCACAATCTGCCTCCTGAGGAACCTGGGCTCAGTCCCAGCCAATTCAATGAACAACTCGAGTGCCTCCTGCGCCGTGGCCTCGTTCCCATTGTTCAAAGACTCCATCAATGTCCTCATCATCGCCGGCAATAGGTCCTGAAACCTATCCCTATCTCCGGAGCTGCTCAAACACTGAATGAAATTAATCACGGCATTCAAGGCGGCGATCTTAACGTCAGAGTTGGTGGAGGAGCTCAGGCAGTGCAAGAAGACGGTGTGCAATTCCTTGATGAACGGAACCAAGGAGTCGCCGATGTACTGAGAAAGCTGCGCGAATATCAAGAACGCCGATTCTTGCAGCTTGGGCGAATCGGAGGAGACGCATTGGAACATGAACGGGAGGAGCTCCGGCCAGCCGTTGTCCGGCAAGATTCCGGAGGCGAGCTCGGAGATGGTGTCGCAGAGCTTCTTGGAAATCGATTTGACCTCCTCGCGTTGAATACAGGACAGGAGAATCGATTTGAGGCTGGACTGCGTCGTCGGGGAGAGCCTGGGCCAGAGATAGGAGTCGTCGCGGGTGAGCTGCTTGCGGAGGAGAATGGCGGACATGGCCCGGGCCTCCTGCGCCGGCGAGAACTGGAGGAGGTGAGCGAGTTTGAGTGAGAGCGAGTCAGGATCGGTCTGCTTGCAGAGATTGAAGAGGAGCTCGGCCTGGGATCGCTGCTCGTTGGCGGAGGCCATCAGGTGGGAGATTAGGGTTTCGAAAGGGGCCGGGTCGGGGCCGAGAATCGTCGCGAGTTGCGCCTGCTGGAGCTGAGTCGACTCGGCCATTGCGAGTTAACAGGCTTCGCGGTCTCGGCGTCGGAGGAGGCGGCGGCGGCGGTGGTGAGTGTGAGGGAGAGAGGGGCTCTACCGGGGGGGGGAGGGGGGAGGGGTGAGGGTGGCTTTTGAGTTTTTGGGACTGCGCGAAGAGATGGGGGCGTGGGTGTTTAAAGTAGACGCGGGAGTAGAGGAGTGGGGCTTTTTTTCGCTAATTAGGGCAAACGCAACGCAAAATATATGTGGATAATTAGCTGTATTGTCCATATGTGTGGGTCATCTCAATAATCATCATTATTTTCTTCATTTTTAATGTATTAATTAAGGAGGGAATTTACCTTTCATGCAAGGATACAACACATTTTTGTGTATTTTATTGTGTTTTATAAAATATTTGTGTCCAAATAAAACCTAATCCGCAACTTTTTCACAAAGATGCTTTATTTGACGCTCCTAATAATTATTTCCTTCTTAATTGTTATGCATATTTATCGTGATTGTAGTGGTTTTCTTAATGCGTTTGTTTTAAAATGCACAGTACTGATATTAGTCGGAATGTATCGATCTGTATTGTTGTATGGTGATGGTTGGGTTGTCAAAAATTTTATCTTTTTGTGCTCTGGGACCTTAAATCGTCCATTTGAATCTCGTTTGTAATTTTCCTTTTAAAATGAAATAACGTTAATTATTTTTTTAGTTAATTTTTTTACTTATTCAAGACTATAGAAGATGTTACCTGAATTGCATGTTTTGCTCCTTAATAATAATGTCCAAAGACCCACCATCAACATAATTCTCCTAGCAAGGAAGAGAACCCTATGACATGACCTAGGGTTTGCAATCATCATACATGACCATCTAGCACATTTCCCTAATTTCGGTCAAAAATTATTTATATTTGTGTAAAATTATGAATCTGTTAATCAAACACTTAATAGTTCAATTGTAATGGTCGAAAACTATCACTTTTTTTTTTCAATTAATTGTTTCCTGCTTAATTGTTATGCTATTTATCATGACAATAACTGTTTTCTTAATGCGTTCATCTTGAAAATGCACCACTGCTAACACTAGTCAGAATATATCGATATGTATGGTAATGATTGGGTTGTCAAAATTCTATCGTTTTGTGCTCTGAGGTCTTAAATCATCCATTTGAATCTCGTTTGTAATTTTCCCTTTACAATCAAATAACGTTAACTATTCATTTAGCTAAGTTTTCTACTTATTTGGAACTATAGAAGATGTTATGTTTTTCAACCAGAAAACACGGATTGCATGTTTTTCTCCTTATAATGTCCAAAGACCCACCATCAACATAATTCTCCAAACAAGGAAGAGAACCCTATGACATGACCTAGGGTTTGCAATCATCATACATGACCACCTAGCACATTTCCCTAATTTGGGTCGAAAATAATTATTTACTTTTTGTGTAAAACTACCCCCAACACTTAATAGTTTCTCAAAAAAAAAAAAAAAAAAAAACAATGATTCACTTGTAAAGGTCCGTTGGGTTTGTTTTCGGTTACGAATTTTAAATGGGCCGCTAGTAGAATGGGCTTGTGGGCTTGCTTCGATCCTACAAATCCAAATATGAAAGAGTTGGCCGAAACCAGAAGACCCGCCTTTTTTTCAGTTCTCACCGGCGGGAAGACTTCCGTGTTCAAAATGTGTCGTTGTGACTTGTCTGATTCTCCGGGCATACCTGAGATTGGCTCAGTTTTAGTTTGAATCCGCGTTATAGAACAGAAATGGTGAGAACTTTTCTTTATTCGACTTGTTTTCTGTGTTTCCGGATTTGTCTTGAAACCTAAGACTCGGCCAGACTTGCGGGATTTTCGATAGATTGAGGAAGCAATGGGGCTGGAACTTTGGTTGCTACTTTATCTACAACTTCTGTTTTCTTTTTTGTGCTTCTCTGCTTCTCATTTTGCGAAGCCGAAGAAATGCCCACCAGTTGTTTGAAGAAATGCCTGTGTTGCCTCTTCGATTGTTTCCCAGTCTTTATTGGTCCCCATTCGGACATGTCACTCGATCAATTTTGAAATCTCAGCTTACATTTTTTTTTCATTGCAGACAGTTTGAAACTATACACATTTCGGAAACGCATTCTAATTGTTGCTGAAATGGTTTGAATGGCAGGTGAGGTGGAGACTTGGGAGTTCATTCTGAAGCTTAGTGGAAGGCAGAGAGGAGAAGAAGATGATTAGTAGGTTAAGTAGGCGTTACTTTTGCTCTGATGCTCCGCGGCCGTGGCTGTTTGTGGGTTTGGGCAATCCCGGCGATAAGTACAAGGGAACCAGACACAATGTACTATACCAATTATGCATTGGAACTATACTTTTAAGGTTTTTATTGAAATTTTCTTGTATAACAAGTTTTGAGTGTTCTTTTGGAATGGAACAGGTGGGGTTTGAGATGATTGATGTTTTCGCTCAGTCGCAAGGGATAGCCATGAATAGAGTCCATTGCAAAGCTATATTCGGGCAAGGCATGTGAAATCTTGGAATAGTTTTCTTTGGTTTTTAATCTTGTTTCTGGAGTTCATGGAAGTTTGGTATGGCAGGTTTTGTAGATGAAGTCCCTGTTTTTCTAGCAAAGCCTCAAACGTACATGAACTTGAGTGGTGAATCGGTAAGTGATTGACATAGTTTCACTTAACATCTGATGGAATCATACTTTGCACTTTCTACTGCAACTGTATCTTATGTTGAATTAGGAGTCGCTGTTAATCTATAATTGCATATGAGCACAAAAGTGATTATTACTCTGTATTCATTCCTCTATTACACTTATAAAAGTCATTGTAATTCTTTCATGGTGATTAACTTATTCAGTATTGTAGGCCTATTGAAGCTACTGCTTATGTTAGAGAGTTTTCCTTTTAATAAGATTCTAACCAATAATATTAGTGCATAATATAACTTATACCTCTATTCATTCAACTACAGACGGGACCGCTTGCTGCTTATTATAAGCTACCTCTCAATCGTGTGCTAGTGGTACTTCTCTTCTTCCATTTTGATGTTTCGTTACTTGAGCGCATATCTCTTTTGTTTTATATCTTTCATCTGTTTATTTGTCCTTGTATGTAGTTCCATGATGACATGAACTTACCGTGTGGGGTACTCCGTCTTAACCCAAATGGAGGTCATGGAAGCCACAGTGGGTATGATAAAAGTATTCTACTTTTACCTTCTTAGCATATTTACTTCTGAATGACTAAGTAATGATTATAACCTTTTGGCAAAAAATGTTAGAACCTACCTCTAGTTTGACACAGTGGTGATTAATACAGTTATAACTTAATGAATTCTAATTCTGTTATCATTGGGATATAGGAGTTGCTTATTGATATTCTGTTATTGCTAGAAAATCACTAATTCATTGTGTTGATTCTTCTCTGAAGAAGAGAAGAGTGAGGCCAAAATAGAGTGTTAATAGAGTTCTTCTGGTCGAGTTTATCTTTTGTTTTACTATCAACTATGAAAGCGCGTGTCTGACCACTGTCTAGTACTTTGTGATTGTCTTTTTCTGAAAGGAGCAGCTGTGAGATATCACTACTTATCAATTTTCTTATTGTTCAGGCTGAAGAGTGTGTTCTATAATTTTCGAGGGAACAGAGAATTCCCTCGGCTAAGAATTGGTTAGTTCAAATTTCCAAATTTTGTGCTTTGGTCACTGTTACTATATCCTTTGCACTGTTATAATTATATTGAATTTCTTTTCAGGTATTGGAAGGCCTCCTGGTCAAATGGATCCAAAAGCATATTTGCTCCAAAAATTTAATGCAACAGCTCAAGGACGAGTAAGTATATGGCTGTTTTGAACTGTCTAATGCTTTTAATTTACTGATTCTTTTGTGGATAGGATGGTAAGGAGATGTATTAATAGATGGTTGAAATCGTATCTTTGTTGCATATGGATTGGATCAGATTTTTGATTGAAATTGTATGATGAATCCTGCATTGATCTCTTGAAGTCCAATCTCACTTTCGTTTAATTCATAACTATGATAATGGAAGACTAGTAATGACTTTGAGCTTGTTCATAAGAGTAATCCGGTCAAGCTTCTTGTTGATCAACTACAAGGGCATTGCATTTTCCATCCGTTAGTAATCTGCTATTGCTCTTTGGTCTAGATCGACGCTGCTTTACAAGAGGGAGTCGATGTACTGAAGTTCCTGCTGTCCAAAGGGCTGAACGAGAGTGCAAGACGCTTCAACACAGAGCAAAAGTACAAGCACTTGACCACGGCAACATGAACATAACATTTCTGAATTCAGGAGACCAAGTATAAGTAAGCCCCTGTAAATTGCCTGAGAATGTGTGCAAAACAGAGGTAGGCATTGAGTCATTTCTAAGTGGGAAGTAACAGATTGCTGTGCAGCCTGGACAGTATTAAACATATGCTTTCTTATTAAAATGTAAACCCCTCAGCTGACCTCAGAAATTAATTGGCTCAGAATTCTCATATCCGATCGGATCTCTCATATATTTGTATATTATCCCAATTTATATCTGAATCATTTGAAAGCTTGAAGTAATGGAGGTGATGACTCTGGTGGGTTGGTCTCTCCTGTGCAAGTGGTGCATAGGAGCTATCATGAAACAGCAAAAATCCAAATCCTAAACCTAAAAAGAGAGTGGCGTAGTGCTCTGTGGATCCCATCCTCGCTGTCTCTTTACTGCTTCGCTTTTTCAATACAATTCTTACGCGCGGGCAACCAAAGTAGACTCGAACTCTCCCACACGCACACTCAAGGAATCAAGCATGCTACACAAATTTTGTAAAATAAAATCAAAATGATCAGACAAGTCAAATTTGGAAAGAAGTTTTACCCATTAACCCAACTACTGTATTTAACCGGAGACAAAAGTTACTATTCTGATGGTGAACAAATCAACTCAAAATAAAATAAGAAATTAGACACGAAGGAATAACGATGTTAAATAAATTTAGTAAAAATATTGTCACACAATATCATTTAGTTTACTGGCATAAGTCTGTATTTTGTAAATGAGAAGTTATGAATTTGACTCGCGAAATACTAATAGTAATTATGAGTTGTTGTTTTGATAAAAAATATAAAAAATTATCGAGTCTATCCGTTAAACTGAAAGAATTCTAATTGATTGATTGATTGATATTGATATTGTATATATAGGTAAATACATGATGAAAGCATCCTTCATTCCTTCCCATACAAGACAAGTGTGCTAATGGAAATTATCCACACAAATGGGGAGCATATCCACTATGAAAGTAAAGCGAAACGAAGACTACTAGTCTAATACTACTACCCAATAAAGCAGAAATTGACTGCTGCTCTGCGCGTGATATTCACCGGGTCGACAGGCGCGTGAGGAAACCATATCCTCCGATCACTATATCCTGTCCATCTAAGAAACAAACAAAAACACAGAAGCAAAACCAGAAACCCTTAATTATCAACACTCCCCGTCTCCCCAATTCCATCGCCAGAAACAACGAACAGAAACAAATCTTCATCTCATCCCGAATAGTCACAACGAAACCCAGCTCGATTCGATCACTGTTTTCATAAAAAAATGAGGAACCCATCTTCGACCTCATCTTCCTCCAAAGGAAAATCATCATCATCAGCAGCAGCAGCAGCAGCTGCACCCAAATCAGCAGCAGTATCGTCTTCCTCGAGCAAGACGCCGTGCTGCGTCAAGGTGGGTCTGAAGAGAGGTCCCTGGACTCCCGAGGAAGATGAGCTCTTAGCTAATTACATCAAGAAAGAAGGCGAGGGCCGATGGCGAACCCTCCCGAAGCGTGCCGGCCTCCTCCGCTGCGGCAAGAGCTGCCGTCTCCGCTGGATGAACTACCTCCGACCTTCCGTCAAGCGGGGCCAGATCGCCTCCGATGAAGAAGATCTCATCCTCCGCCTCCACCGCCTCCTCGGCAATAGGTATGTCTATCTATTCCGGGTGTTAGGGTTTCTAATGTTTTCCAATTGAATGAGATGATGAATTAATATATCCAACTGTCGTAACTGTAGATGGTCTCTGATAGCTGGGAGGATTCCGGGGCGTACGGACAATGAGATAAAGAACTACTGGAACACTCACCTGAGCAAGAAGCTGATCAGTCAGGGCATAGATCCAAGAACCCACAAGCCACTCAATCCAGATACCTCTTCTGCTGACCATGCTGCTGTCAACAATAATGGAGCAGCTGCTTCTTCATCCAAGACCAATCAGCATCGCGGCGGCACGAGCTCAAACCCTAGCCCTAAAAGTCCAATTACTTCTTCATCAGCTGAGGAAGCAGCTCCCAGTGCTAGGGAAAATGGGTACCATGTTACCAATGATGATGATCTGGGGGCTATAGTCCACGGAGCCAACGGCTACGGTAATGTTATGACCTCCAATGACTCTAATGGGTCTGCAGCAGGAATGGGAGCTTTGAGAAGCAACCTACTAATTGGAAATGAGGAGGATGAAGACATGAACTGTTGCACCGACGACGTCTTCTCTTCGTTTCTGAACTCTCTGATCAATGAGGATCCGTTTGCTGCTGCTGCAGCAGGCCAGCACCATTCGCAGCCATTACAAGGAATGCAACATCCTAATGGGATTGCACCACCTGCTGATTCTTCTGCTCAGGCTTTCGGTGGCTGGGAATCTGCGGTGCTCATGTCTTCCGCTTTCATCCAGAATGATTCTCACAGGGTTAATGTCGATCAAACACAATAGTGATCTACCAGTACCTGTTCGCAAAGCTGCATATTATCAAAAAGCAGTTGTTGCTTAATTAGTTGATTTATGGAAAGGCTAGGGTTGATTTGAATTCATATTATTGTTTGTGTATTTGTAATCTGGATTTGTTCATCCACCACTTGATCATTGTATATGATCATTTTATCATGTATGTTGTTCCGTTTGTTACTAGTATTGTAAACAAACTTAAGATTTCGATGTTTGTATTGAAATAGAGTGTGCTTATGTATGTGTGGATTTATCTTCGTTTTGTGTAAACAACTCTTGCTAGCTTACGAAAAATTTGCAGTTGATTTTGGAAGTGTTTGTAACTTAGATGCACTGAATTGTACATCAAGTATCTAAATTTTTTTCATGGATATACATGTTTAATGAACAAGAAGGTGCAATCCAAAAGCTCTTAATGTAGTAAAGATTTAACTTTACACATACAGGCATGATCAACGTTTTTAGTATTCATACTGCATGTAAGAATCTCAGATATTCAATTAATTTCATACCCTAATATTGCAATCGACCATATGCTGGTTGACATCTTGTTGAATTCTTATTATGGCCATTGATATAATGATGCATTTCCAAGATTAAACACACCAATTTTCTAATTATCAATGAATAAATGAAGATATATCACAGCTAATCGATGGATGTGTGTTCAACATATATATAGAGGCATGTATGAAGGACCAAAATCCAAGAATTTCAAACTATATATGATCACAATATATACATATCACGTCAAACAATTAGAAGTTACTATTAATTTGAGACAAAAACAGAAAACATATTTGTCACTGCCTCCTGTAAAAAACTTGGAAAACCTATATTATTCATGTTTTAGCAATAAACATCTTTATGATTAGTGATCAATGCCTGGAAGTACTTAAAAATCTCTTTTGGCAAGTAGGTACTCAATCAAAACTAAAGATGGGAAAGGAGTATCCATAATTCTCAAGTTTCACCAACAATTCTCTATATTTCTCTTCTTTAGCTACAAGGATCGGAAGAGAGGAAAGGCTGGGATAGAAGCAAATGAATGAGTTGTACGTAGTACCTATCGATCAGTACCCATTTGCCATCGATTCCTAATGGAAGCCTATACTTTAGAGCTTATATGAGATTCTGTTGGGTGCTTGAAGCAATAGCCATGCATAAAATTCAAGTTAATGAACAGAAAATACAGTTACTTTGTGCATACTCTGGCCATTGTATGATCAGTACTCTTAGTCAGATATGCATTTTCTCTATAGTTCTTTGCTTTTAGTGTAATTAACGAGTAACTCATGCATTATGTTTCTTGAATTTTATGTAATATATACATTATATAAATTTCATGTAATTGGGTGCTAACTAACTTGTTATCTTCGATTTTGGAATAAGTTATCATTAGTATAATAATTACATTTCTTCTTATTCAAATAATAGTGCATGTATTCGTACGTCTAGCTAGTTTTATAGACAGAAGCGCATAGGCTATATACTGGTAGCTCAGAGTGTAAGAACTGCAATTAATACCACCCTATATATGTTTTAGTAAAACTCTAACTAAAAACACTAGAATAGCATTCTACATATAGATGGAGATCCGGCCAGTTTAATTATATGCATGTGCTTCTAGTTTAGGAGTGATGAGCTTTTCTATAAAGAACTAAAAGGTTACTAGAGGAGTTTTTATAATATTGTGGTGTCAAAGCAATACTCAAAATTGATAATTAATCACTAGCTAGGTGGCATAGCGAGTTACAGTCAGGTTGCTCTTTCTTATATAGGTTAAGTCTTTTCTAAGAATGGGATGGGGAACATGGTTTGGAGCAAACTTATTTCAACATCTGACAAATGGTAGCCAATGGATAGAAATTAAAATTGCAAGGGTGAGATACTTATAAATTATGTAAAGCAATAAAAAGTAGGGTTGCAATTTACTAGTCCAATACCAATATGCATAGAAGTAGTGCTAGCTGATGATCAACACTCAATACATCATCCTGTAAAAAACTTGGAAGAACTATATTACTCATGTTTTGGCAATAAACATCTTATGATTAGTGATAATGCATGCCTGGAAGTAGTTAAAAATCTCCTTTGGCAGGTAGGTACTCGATCAAAACTAAAGATGGAAAATGATCATGAGTATCCATGATTCTTAACTGTTACCAACAATTCTCTATATTTCTCTTCTTTAGCTACAAGGAAGAGAGGAAAGGATGGGAGAGAAGCAAATGAATGAGTCGTACGTAGTACCTATCGGTATCCATTGATACCCATTTGCCATCGATTCCTAATGGAATTTTATACTTTGGAACTTATATGAGATTCTGTTGGGTGCTTGAAGCAATAGCCATGCATAAATTTCAAGTTAATGGACAGAAAATGCAGTTACTTTGTGCATACTCTGGCCATTGTATGATCAGTACTTTTAGTCAGATATGCATTTTCTCTCTAGCACTTTGCTTTTATGTAATTAATGATTCACTGCATGCATTATGTTTCTTAATTTTATGTAATATATACATTATATAAGTTTCATGTAATTGGTGCTAACTAACTTTGTTATCTTCGATTTTGGAATAAGTACGTTAATTATCATGAATATAATATTTACAATTGTTCTTAATTATTCAAAGAATATAATGCATGTATTCGTACGTGTAGCTAGTTTTATAGACATAAGCGCATAGGCTATATACTGGTAGCTCAGTGTGTAAGAACTGCCACTAACACCCTATGTTTTAGCAAAACTCTAACTAAAAACACTAGAATATATAGCATTCTACATTTAGAATAAATTACTGATGAAGATCCAGTCTAATGACTATGTGCTTCTAGTTTAGGAGTGATGAGCTTTTTGATAAAGAACTAAAAGGTTACTGGAGGAGCTTTTTATATATTGTGGTGTCGAAGCAATATTCAAAATTGATAATTAATCACTATAGTTATTTAAGAATGGCATTTAGGTGGCATAGCGAGTCATAGTCAGGTTGCTCCTCCTTATATAGGTTAGCTCTTTTTTAAGAGGAAAAAATTCACCAACGGTGTCTGGACACTTAGGGGACTTTCAGAATGATACCTGAACTTACAAAGTTATCAATGTGATACCTGGACTCATTTTTTCGTATCAACATCGTACCTATGACCAATTTCCGTAACGGCTCCGTGACGGAAATTGGCCGTAGGTATCACATTGATACGAAAAAATGAGTCCAGGTATCACATTGATAACTTTGTAAGTTCAGGTATCATTCTAAAAGTCCCTAAGTGTCCAGACACCGTTGGTGAATTTTTTCCTATTTTGCACATGCGATGCACGTGAGTCACTTAAGGAAGACAAAAGGACCGATTTACCCTCAAATTCTTTCTTTCTTTTCTTTTCTTTTTTTCTTTATTCTTCTTTCTTTCTTTCTTTCTTTCTTTCTTTCTTTCTTCTTCTTCTTTTCTGGTTTCTTCTTCCCCTGATTTGAATCATCAAGATTCAAATCATCTTGCTCGTCCGATTCCTACCGCCGATCGCCGATCAAACACCGCCGCTGCGTCTCAATCCACCTTCATGCACCATAGATGTTTCTGGTTCCCCCAACTTCAAATCCTATAGCAAATTGAAATTGTGCATTGAGGCTTCACCGCTCACTCCGAGTTCATCCTCGCCGTCGTCGCCAATGACTTGACCACAACAACCTCCACCACCGCACAACAACGTCGTCCTCCGCTGCTTCTCGATTGGGTTTGGGGATAAGGACTGCTTCTTCCTCCACCGCTAGCGAAATCGTGGAGGCTCAATGCCACATTCTAAGGGCCACCGACCGGAAGGACCGCCACAGCAAGGTTTGCACCACCAAAGGCCCCAGGGACCGCAGCATCCGGCTCGTCGCCCACACCGCCATTCAATTCTACGACATGCAGGACCGGCTTGGATACGACCAGCTTAGCAAGGTCGTCGATTGGCTAATCAAGAAAGCCAATGCCGCAATCAACGAGCTTGACTAGCTGCCACCGTTGAACCCAAACTAAATTTATGTTCATACAACATTTTCTCCGACGATGCCGATATCCGCCGCGCAGGACACGCAGAACGTGAGCCTCAATTTCTCGATGGTGGAGGCTCCGAGTTCTTTGTCTACTAATCGGCGAGGCACAATGGTGGGTAGCAGCGGAGTGGCGAAGCTGGTGAATAAGAACAGCTCGAATTTTCTGCAGGTGAGGATGGTGTGGAGGCCGAAGTTGTTAATCTTTGTCTGCCTAAAATTGCCTCTGATCGAAGTTGGGCTAAACCGATGAAGTTGCAGGTGAGGATGGTGTGGAGGTGGTGTTGCATGTCAGGAACGAAGGAGAGGATGGAGGGGTGGGATTGGAGCTGTGATTTGAGAGTGGAGGGCTGGCAGAGTCTGAGTTTCTGATCAATGGTGCATAAAAGGGGGTCGGAGGAGAGAACGAGAGTGGTGGTGGTCAAGTCATTGGCGGCGGCGGCGGGGATGAACTCGGAGTGAGCGGTGAAGCCTCAATGCACAATTTCAATTTGCTATAGGATTTGAAGTTGGGGGAACCAGAAACATCTATGGTGCATGAAGGTGGATTGAGACGCAGCGGCGGTGTTTGATCGGCGATCGGCAGTGGGAATCGGACGAGCAAGATGATTTGAATCTTGATGATTCAAATCAGGGGAAGAAGAAACCAGAAAAGAAGAAGAAGAAAGAAAGAAAGAAAGAAAGAAAGAAGAATAAAGAAAAAAAAAAAAAAAGAAAGAAAGAATTTGAGGGTAAATCGGTCATTTTGTCTTCATTAAGTGACTCACGTGCATCGCACGTGCAAAATAGGGAAAAATTCACCAACGGTGTCTGGACACTTAGGGACTTTCAGAATGATACCTGAACTTACAAAGTTATCAATGTGATACCTGGACTCATTTTTTCGTATCAATATGATACCTACGGCCAATTTCCGTCACGGAGCCGTTACGAAAATTGGTCACAGGTACGATGTTGATACGAAAAAATGAGTCCAGGTATCACATTGATAACTTTGTAAGTTTAGGTATCATTCTGAAAGTTCCCTAAGTGTCCAGACACCGTTGGTGAATTTTTCCCTTTTTAAGAATTGGATGGGGAACATGGTTGGAGCAAACTTAATTCTCTATCTCATAAATGGTAGCCAATGGATAGAAAAATTATAAGGCATGAGATGCTTATGTAAATAAACCAATAAACGCTAGGGGTTGCAAATTACTAGTCCAATTACCAATATGCATGCATGCATAGAACTAGCTAGCTGATGATCAACACTCAGTATTGCATATATATCACCATTGCATGCATGTTGAAGGTTTTAAGGTAAAGCTGGGAGCTAACCTGAACTTGTATATGCATATATGCATAATCTGAATTCCGAAGCAGGATCCTTCACTTGTATGAAAGCCACTTGTTAGAACGCAGCAACTTAGACCAATCAGCTGGATCGATCGAGTTGGTACATGTTGAAAGACAGGATCGATATAACGATCTGTGCTTAAAGCTAGGTTGTGTTGAGCATGAAATGATCATTTTTAATCATCAAAATATGCATGCCAGATCGATCTGAGAGTCGCCATGTACATGTACTTTTCTGAAGATTCCTGCAGAACAAGGAATTTGTAATGTATGGGTATATGGACTTCATAATTATTCTGATAAATAAATGCATGCAAATGCTAATGCTGTTCACAACATGAAATCGATGTATATATGAATCAAGCTAGGGTTACTAAATACATTACGCTTCAATTTTTTTTTTTTTTTTTTAGAACGACATTACGCTTCAATCATGCTTATGCAAAATTATTATATTTCTTCAAAAGTAGAACAATGGAGCTATAAGTTACAAAGAGGTTCTCTTTCTCTTTCTTTTTTATTTTATTTTCTGTTCTAAAATAAAAGGGCTGAAATTGTCGAGTTAGAAAGGTAGACACTCACTCATTTGATCAGGGAAGACTTCAAGAACACATTGGGAACATCAAGCCAAACATGTTGAACACCATCCATCAAGAAAAACTAAAATCCATAGGTAAATTAATTATGCTGAACACCATCCATGAATCAAAAAACCTAGCTTTAAAGCATCTCCAATAATAATAGCAATCTGTACTGGCTAGATAAGCAAAATATGAAATATGGACAATTGTTTCTAAACTTGTGCTCTAGCACCACTAGCCTATTGTAAGTGAAATTTGAATTTTATATAATTTTGTAAGGGGATGAAATTTTCACTCCCCATTTTACAGTCATGTTTTTTTTTTTTTTAGTAACTTAAATTTTATCTTTAATAATTTATTTTTGTCTTTTTTATAAGAGTTTCAATCAAAAAGGAAAAGAATGAGTGTAAATTGTAAAAGAGGAGTGTGGATTTCACTCACCTTTTGTAATAGTGAATACGAAATGTTGATACAGTATTGTTATACCTCTTTGAAGACTTATTTTCCATTTCATTCCTAGCTAAATAGATGAGGTTTGGTTTAAGTGAAATTTCACTTTATTTTGCAATTGCTTCAAAAATTGAGTGTTGGAAGGTATTCCCTTCTAACTTGGTCTATAGGTATGGGCCAACTAATATGTGATTGTTAATGTCTAATTGGGCCTTTGATCTTTGAGCACCCAGCCCAAGATAAGTAGTTGACATTTATGTGGCCCACCAAATGTTGGGCTCTACATGCATGTTTCTTTAAATCAAATTTTTGTTCTTTTTTGTTTTTGGCCAAAACACTGTTTTGTTTCTTTATTGGTGCCTGCTTAGAAATTAGAATGTTGTTGGCTCCTACTTTTGTGATTTTGACCAAAATCCAAAGACCCACATCCAACCGTCCACTCAAACTACCAGTCTTCTCAATCCACCAAGGAGATTGGTAGATATGGTTGACCCGTTGACCAGTTGCAAACACAGATTCTCCAACTTTGCACTACAACTATTGTTTTGACTCTGTCTCCCACCTGCTTTATGCACTTTTTAATTTTTCTCATAATCTATTTATAATTATTTTTCTTATTATTCTTTGATTCCAATTATTCTTTTTGCATTATTTCATACAAATCTAACACTCCAAATCATGTCTATCAGTCTTCTTCGTATATCTAATTACTTAGATACAAACACATGCAAAGCTATAAGTAAGAACTACCATACCAACCTACACCTATTTCTTGTTCATGTTCATGCTAGGCTTTTGGCTCCTATTAATAGTCAAACGTCACAAATATGAAATGATTCCTTTTTTTGAATACTATTGCTAATGGGTACTAATTCAACTATATGGTTATCCAGTTAGCAAATTGTTGTTTTTGTGGCTACTAAGAGAATAAAATATTTTTGGGTTTTATTTATATTTGTTGTAGTATATTTCTTGTATAGGACCAAGAGTTCTCTGGATTCAGGTCAAAATCCATTTCATGTAATGAAAAAGTTTTGTCTTGTTTAAAAAAAATGTAAGGCCGGATTTGGGCCAAACAAGATTGGGAGCTTGTCTATTACAAAAAAAAAAATAATAAATATTGGGAGCTTGTCTTCTAGTGGGTCGGATTTTGATACTTATAGTTTTCCGATTATGCGTTTCTCATGCTTTATAGCTATTATCTCATTGTGTTTCCGATTTCTTCATCTAAGTACATGCATGTTGACGGTACACAATTGGTGTACCGTCAAATTAGAAGAAGGGCTTAAAAGCGGAAAAGGAACATATTTATACAAAAAAAAATTCTCAAATTTTCCGTACATATCAAGACATAAGAACAAGCTATAAAGTAAGAAATAATGCATGCTAATGCGAGTGTATATTGAAAATGGACCTTTTAAAGTATGGTTGTAAGTAGCTAGCTACCTGACTAAATTAATCCAAATCAACAAAAAAAATCTTGCTTCCACATGTAATCAAAAACAGAAAAAGCTGATAGACAGTATGATTTTCATGTAAGAATTCGTTCATTTTGAGTTATTTGGTTCCTATATTTTGTACCTACCTCTAACTGGTAAGCTGAGTTTAAATATTGGTGCATTTTCATATTCCAACTACTCTTAATCGAACAGATATCATACCTAATTAAACTTGTGCATATTAACATGAAAACAGAGAAGGCATTTTGCTCCGAAATTTTGAGCCTCATTAAGAGCAACAACAGCAACGAAGAACATACACAACCATGTACTGCCATGAAGGAGCAAAAGAACTCATACACTGCCATGAATGAGAAGCAAAAACTAGCTACCAATGCATATAAAATTCTGCTACAAAATCTCCAACTTCCACAAACTTGAAGAACCAAGGTTTCACAGAACAGCAAGGAAGAAAAACCATGTAAATATATAAACGAAGAATTCAAATGATGAGACGAACTCACCGAATGATGCATATATATCCTCGAAAAGCTGCTTTTCCTTTGTTGCAGAACTCCAATATTCGAGCCCTTTCACCAAGTGCATTGCTTTATGATCGCGTAATGATAAACCAAATGGGGTCATGGAAATCTCACTGCCTTAAAAAGCTTAATAATAAGCTCGAAAGAAACTCGAAAAGTTTAAAACGGAGAAACTTGAGGCTGCAGAGAAAGCTAGCTCCCTAATATTTTTTTTGGTTTCTTCGTTCAGTATCTCGGATGCTAGCTTCTATTATAAGCACCCAGTTAATTTTTTCCCCTAGGGATGCACACGTGTCAGCCGAGGGTTGGTAGTTTAGTGTTGTACGTCCCAATGATGGGGCTTATAGTTGGAGGGTTTGTTTCGATTTGACCGGTAGATTTTGTATTACCGGCTTGAGAACGTATAAAACCGAACCAAACGTTCTTACCCAAAAAAGAGAAAGTCTGACTCTGAATCTGTTAGACAGACCAAACTTTCTAATCTCATTATTTTGGCTTCCAAACGCTGCCCCCTTCCAGTCCACAACTGCCTATCAAGCTCAGATTTTCACCTGCAATTTACAAATAACATGATCTAATTGGTTCCTTTGTATCGTGTACTAGGTTGGGAGATTCTGACTCGGGCTGTGTTTGCGGTCGGCATACTACTACTACATTTGACTTTGAGCTTCTGGACCAATAATTTAAGCGAGAGAAATTAAGAAGACCCCGCAAATTTTATCAAACTCTTAAGATACCCTTGAGGATCATTGATGTGATGTTAATTAATTTACATTTACTTTAGAGTTTGGATTGCTTATGTAGCCTAACTTTCAAGGCACATTAATTTGTTTCTTTCAAACATTTCAGTTCTAATAGGAACGACTTCAAAGTAAGCAATTAGCATCGAGAACAAAAAAATTACCTCACGAGCGTATACACATTTTCTCTAACGATAAGCGATCGGGTGCTACTCATGTGAATAAAGGTTTGAATGATCATATACATCGTACTAACCAAGTAACCAGGTCATTTTTCTTTCGAAGAGACGAAGATCTCGTACCACTTTCATTTACAGTAGTCGAAAGCTCGTCCAATAAGAGCTAGACTGTACCATGGAATCAATAGAGCATGAATAATGGACGGGAAGTAACATTTTTGGAGCATGTATGTATCTGAGCTCCAAAATTTGGCTTTACCTATACAAAATGTTTAATGTACGTAGTTCCACAAAATGTATACTCAAACAACAAGAGCATCAAGATGAATGAAACGTACGGATATCGTAAGACAGGGAAATTGAATGACAGAAGAATGAGGCTAATATATATCTTCAAGTTAACAACCCACAGTCAGATTGCTCTCTAAAGTAGTCAAGCAATAATACAGATGAAGGCAGAATTATTATAACCTACCATTCTACAACTTAACATACAATTCCCACTCGATCAGATATCAGATATCAAAGTGGAGGGAATGTTCAACATTCTTATGGATTATACAGGCCTCATTCCATGTACGTACCAACTAAGAGTCTAAGACTATGCATGTGCTACAACGAATTACGAATACACAATTTCAAAAATAGCTAGTGTGGTTGTGTACTACTTCTTAGATGTTGACTAATTCTATACGGAATGTAATACACGTACACGATAGATATTGCGGGTCAATCAGTTCTAATTAGTCGTGTTAGGACAATTATATCTAAAACGAAACACAAAATGACACGACACGAACACAATCTGCTATTGCGAATCTAAAACTTCACAAACCTTGCACATTCTTCACATTTAATATAATTCACAACAGTGATGGACATATTAAGAACGACCAACTTCAGCTAAGTATATTACTTGCCAAAACTCCCTAACATGATTTTTCATGCTCTTTTTGCACTATGGAGGACTCAACTCATTTATTTGTTTCTTGTTCCTTCGCTCAGCATGTTTGGCAATGATTATCATGCTGTTTTGGTACTTCGTTACCAACTCATGGCTCAATTGGTGATTTATGGAGTACAATTGTTGGTAAACCGTTTTCTCCTCAACTAAAAAATTTATGGCTTGCTGGCTGTCTGTTTGCTTTCATGGCTATTTGGAAAACACGTAATAAGCTTTGTTTTAATGATAAGAGGCCTTCTCTTATGCATGTTTTTCGCTCTATTAAATCTTGGTTGCGGTTTGCTGCTCCTCATTTGCCTGGTTATTCCCGTGGTGTGTTGGATTCTCAGTTGCTAGTGAGCCTGGGAATCCAACCAGTTGCTCGCAAATCAGTTGCTCCTCGGTTGGTTCTTTGGCATCCCCCTATTTTCCCTTGGATTAAGCTTAACACTAATGGGTTAGCTAAAGGTAATCATGGCCCTGCAGCTTGTGGTGGTGTTTTTCGGGTTGCGAATGGTCAATATTTTGGAGGTTATTGTCAAGGTTTAGGTCCACACTCAGCTTTCTTTGCGGAGTTAATGGGAGTTATAATTGGTATTGAGATTGCTTTTCGAATGGGTTGGCATTGTATTTGGTTGGAGAGTGATTCGACGAGTGTTTTAGCATGTATTTCCTCTACCTCATTTGCACCTCCTTGGCCACTGCGCATTGCTTGGTTGAATTGTTTATCTCACATTCGGTCAATGACATTTCACTGCTCTCATGTTCTTCGCGAAGGCAATTATGTGGCAGATAGGTTAACAAATTTGGGTTTGGCTTCTTCATCTCTGATTTGGCATGCCTCACCTCCACCCGAGATCTCTCCATACTTGAGAATGGATGACCAGGGGTTCCCTTATTCTCGTGTTTCTTCTTGATGTTGCTTTGGGCTTCTTGGGGTGTATCTTTTTCTTTTTCTCTGTTCCACAGATGGAAAATTTATTTATTTTCCATCTTTTATTTCTTTCTCTGGTCTGTACTTTTGGGATTTGGTTTTTGTCCTCCCTTCTCTTGTTTGTATTTTTCTTTATTATTAATAAATAACATTAAGGGGATGGGCGGTGGGCTCCCAGAGTGTGGTAGACCCTTCAATGTGGGACTTGCTCCATAAATCGTATACTTCCGAGGAGCTTATATCGCCTCATCCCTTATTTTAATTCAAAAAAAAAAAATAAAAAAAAATTCATGCTCTTAATTTCTCATAAGTCATAACTAGCTTCATTTAAGAACTTTTTCCTCAAGTGAAAAATAGACTCTACATGAACTTCCACAACTGCCCCTGCCACTTCTGGCGCTTTTCTTTTCTCTTCTCTTCTCACTCAGCCTCTCAAATTTGATATGCGATTTCTCAGATCACCCCAAGCCTCCGATCCGATCAAGCTGCTCTGCAATTTCAGGTAAATCTTCACTTCTCTTTTCTCAAGATTTCATTTTTGGTATCAAATTTTTAAGCTTCAATCACAGCTCAGATTGTTTCATACTTAAAGTTCGATTCTTTTGCCGTGTAGATTGTTATATATCTCATTTGGTTTCGACCCATTTCGAGTTTTTGTTGATTCAGCCTCCTTGTAGTTCATAATCGAAAAAGCTGGTGCCTTTGTCTCATAAAGATTGGATTTTTATTGAACTAATTGCAGGCCCAATTGAAAATACAGAAATGGGGGAGCGGAAAAGGCATAGAATTCTCATGGTTTCTGATTTTTTCTACCCCAACTTTGGTGGTGTGGAGAATCACATCTACTATCTTTCACAATGCCTTCTCAAGCTTGGTCACAAGGTCAGACACCATAGTCTCTTAAGCCTTCCGGGTTCTTTGTGTGCATACTTGTATCTTTAATTGTTTAATTGCACTGAAAACAAAAGCTCAAACTAAATTGCGGGTTTATTTACTTGTTTACATAATGGCCTTCAACTAATCACATGAATGCTGAAGCTTTGTGTATATGTAATTGGGCATTAGATAGCATGGCATGGTTATCATTGTTTATGTCTTGAATGGTGTTGCGACGCTTTGTTTTAATAACTTTGGAACATGTCAGCTCCCAAGTCATTTGAGCTACGCAGAATAAAGTATCTTTAGTTGCGTATTTTCTATGTTTCTTAGTTGTTGAGTAGATGAACTATCATTTTTGATTGTTCAGGTGGTGGTAATGACTCATGCATACCAGAATCGTTCTGGAGTGAGATATATGACAGGCGGACTGAAAGTGTATTATGTACCATGGCGGCCGTTTCTTATGCAGAATACTTTTCCAACATTTTACGGGACACTTCCAATTGTGAGGACTATCCTTATTCGAGAGAATATATCGTTGGTACATGGGCATCAAGCCTTCTCAACTCTTTGCCACGAGGCTTTGATGCACGCACGCACAATGGGTTATAAGGTTGTGTTTACAGATCATTCACTCTATGGTTTCGCTGATGCGGGAAGCATACACATGAACAAGGTCTTGCAGTTTACTTTAGCCGAAGTGAGTCAGGCCATTTGTGTTTCTCATACAAGCAAGGAGAACACTGTGCTACGGTCAGGTTTGCCACCAGAAAAGGTGTTTGTAATACCTAATGCTGTTGACACAGCTATGTTCAAGCCTGCACCAACGCGACTGAGTCGTCATGAAATTGTTATTGTTGTTATAAGTAGGTTGGTTTACCGGAAAGGTGCAGATCTGCTTGTTGAAGTTATTCCAGAAGTTTGCCGTTTATATCCCAATGTGAGTTATGTTAAGATTATAACTAATGAAAATATTACATTTCTCATATATTTATTCTATGAAATGAAGTTTGATATCAACAAGGACATTCAATGCGTATACTCAATATTTCTCTGATGGTTTGAGACAATCATATATTAATTACTTATCAGCATTACATGTAAAATCTTTTTTGCGATTCAAGGCCTTACTATAGCCTAAGGGGGATATAATTATCTCTCTCTCTCAATTTTTTTTTTCCAATCAAGAAAATTTGAGGGTGGATGAAGCATGACATAATTGGGATGTAATTATAGGCATAGTTAATTAGCACTCAATCATCTCATTCAGAAATATGTGGTAAGGTTCGTTTCATTGTTGGAGGAGATGGACCTAAACGTGTGCGGTTGGAAGAGATGAGGGAAAAACATTCCCTACAAGATCGAGTCGAAATGTTAGGTGCTGTTCAACACTCTCAAGTACGATCTGTTCTTATTACTGGCCATATATTCTTAAACAGGTATCTATTAATTTCTTCTTTCATTGTAACTGTTAATTATTTGGAGAATTGGTTCTGTAAGTAATTCAGTAGCGACACCGGTATAAGTGAAAACTTGCATTTTTGGAATCTGGTAGTTTAGTTTAGCCAGAGGTCAGTTTGGCTTTATCTACCATTTATAGAGATATTGCAATAGTTAGAAATAGAGTGCCAGTTTTCTCTTAGTTGAACTGAACAGCAACACTACTAAGAGAGTAACTACTGTTAATTGAATTTTGTATTAGCATTGTTTATATATTAGGCCACTCAAGATTATTGTTTCAGTTGGCTCTACATGATTATCAGACTCTATGGAAACTTTATCTATTCCCTTGTTGGTATCAATTACATTTTTGCCTTGTGAGCCAATCGTGTAGAAGCATAAACCTACAAGCATCATGCCTTCAGTTTTATATAGATGTGAATGAACTTGTATCAACATAAACTTGTACTATGACGTTCAAACATATTTGCCTTTTAAGTCCCTTTTTTCCCTCTCCCTAATGCAATTTTCTACCCTTCTGGCAGTTCATTAACAGAAGCTTTTTGCATAGCCATCTTAGAGGCTGCTAGTTGCGGGTTATTAACAGTCAGTACACGAGTAGGAGGTGTCCCAGAGGTATGAACTTTGAAATCTTTGACTGTATGTTTTCATCTCGTATAAGTTTTTTCTCTTAGAGTAGAATTTATGGAATCATTGCATCTAATTTGGCTTAGCTAACAGCCTAACACCAATTCTTTATATAGGTTCTACCAGATGACATGGTTGTACTTGCAAAACCAGATCCTAGTGACATGGTTCAAGCAATAGAGAAGGCAATATCAATACTTCCCAACATTGACCCAGAACAAATGCACAATCGTGTGAGTGTACTCTTCTAAATACGGTGGTCAATTACTGTTTGTACAGTGATTAAATGTGCTTGTTTTTCTTTTTATCTCTTTCTAGATGAAGGAACTTTACAATTGGCATGATGTTGCAAAACGAACAGAGATTGTTTATGACCGTGCCTTGAAATGCTCAAAGCAAAATCTCTTAAAACGACTCTCACGGTGTGCTTTCATCCTAATGTTTTGAGATTGCAGAAACATGTTAGGGAATATTCAAGATTTCTAATCACTTGATTTTTGGTTCATTTTTCTTTTCTTAATTTTATCATAGATACCTCTCATGTGGAGCTTGGGCAGGAAAGCTTTTTTGCTTGGTTATGATCATTGATTTTATATTTTGGCATCTGTTGCAACGATGGCAGGTTTGTAAAGCTTTTCCACTTGTTCTTAAGAGTTCCATATTCATTTGTTTTCCATTTAGTAATTCTCTTCCTTTCATTGTACATCAGCCTGCAGAGGATATTGAAGAGGTGCCTGATTTTGTTTTATCCCATGATCAAGATGATGGCATACCACGGGACAATAAGAACCAATGCTTTGGATGACTGCTGTTAAAGTTCAAAGTGCCCTCATGATATGGATTGACATTTCTATTTTATAGGAATGGAATGAACAGACCTAACTACAGATGGTGTTCTTTTCTCTTTTACACCGATGCTAGTACCTAGGACCTAAACCCTCAATGCCACATTGCCACTTGAGCTAAAGATCTTAGGCCACTATATTCAATTTAGTATCAGTTGGAAATTGGAATACACTTCCTCCCATTTGTATTCCTTCTAGTGTGAGTTCTCTTCAAGCAACATACTGTATTGCCAATTTTGAACAAATTTTGGCCTGAGCTCGACTTTCTGTCAAGTTTTAGGATTAACAAAATATTAACGAAATGTGACTCATCTCTTCGGTACTGGTTGTATTTTGTAATATGTTTATTCTCGGAATATATTGATCCTTCCCTGTTACTTCAGCACCCGAAGTATTGCATCCAATTTCGTGTATTTGGTTATGACTTATTTGCCTGATTGTAGTTCAAGTACTTTTTTTTCGTTGCCTGATTGTCAAGTTCAAGTACATGCTGTCCCACTAAAGCTGCAGTGATTTTCTGTGGTGCATTGTTTATATCCAGAAGGTCAGAATGACGTCGTTTAGCTCTTTAACCAGAGGATGGGCCAATTGGCAAGTTGTGTACGTGGAGCTAGCCTAAACATGAAACAAAGCACACACCTTTAACGCTTGGTTGAACTGAACCTCTTCACAACTAAACACAAACCACTTAGAGTTCATCATCCATGGCCGTATTGTGAGCATTCTATATCACACTCCATTAGCCTCTCTGATTGTATCAGAGCCATGGCAAGTACTAGTGCTCCTGCTCTGTCTTTGTCAAAACTGGATTTTCCATTTGTGTCCTCTCAAAGAAGCATGAGGATAGCTCCACTTTCACTCACTTTCAGCAAAGGAAACCTCCATCAATTTCAGATGCCTGGTCGCATTTCTAAGTTTAATGGGTCGAAATCAAGTGGGTTTGTCTTATTTTCTTCCTTAAATGGTCAAATTGAAGCTAACAATGCTCCTGAGGTCCAAGTTCAAAGCAGGTACCTTTCTTTCGGTTTATCTTATTGTATAATCTTCTGAATTGGTTTAGAGTTGGCATTTGGATTTAGGGTCTATTTGGTTGTAGTGAATTGGAATAATAGAAGAAACTGTGAATAACAACTGAACCAAAATTAAAGACTAAGAGGAGTGAGGAATAAAACTAAGAGGAACTTAGTTGCAAGTCGGAAGTCTCACAAAATTAAAGACTACATCTTTCTGTCTTTCTGCAATACTCTGAAATCTCCTCTTTAATTGCTCATGTGGTTTTATAGAGGTTTTAGGCTTTTGATATACTGATCAGCTTTGAAGAAATTGAATACACATGCTGGTTTTTAGCTTAAAGAGTTTTTTAGTTTTGGTTTCTATTGTTTATTACTTTGCATTTGTCCATTGTTTTCTTTTTAATTGTAATTGATGAGAATTTACATTTTCCTTTTCTGATGGTGGAGTTTAATGATTCTCTTGCCTAATTCGTAATGTCATTTTTACTTTGTTTTGTTGTAGTTTTTGGAACTGGAAGGGTTATTCTATCCGCTATCAACATGCTGGCAACAGTGGCCCGGCTTTAGTATTAGTTCATGGGTTTGGAGCAAACAGGTCTACACATTACTTCTCATTAGCAGACAACTAATTGATATAGGTATTTCATGCACAAATTGCTAAATACATCCATGACTTCGCACACACACATCCATTTTTAATTTGTTTCCCCAACAATTTGGTAATCATCTATTTTTAGGAGTTTCTTGCTTCAAGTACTTGCAATCCCGAGTTATTGCTGAGTCTCAGTGTATGCTATATGTTTAAGAGTTTTATTTTATGATCTCTCTTTCATTTCCTGATTAATTTATCAGGGTCATTACTTGTTATTCTTTGCAGTGACCACTGGAGAAAAAATATTCCAGTTCTAGCAAGAGCACATAGGGTGTACTCTATTGATCTCATTGGTTATGGGTACTCTGACAAACCAAATCCTCGTCAATTTGGTGAAAGTCCCTTTTACACATTTGATACATGGGCCACTCAGATAAATGAATTTTGTGTTGATGTTATCAAGGATGAAGCATTCTTCATATGCAACTCTATTGGAGGTATCAATGTTTCTCATGCTTTATGAGTCCTTATGCATATCTATTCTCTTTAATATTTACTGGATCCTGTGATCTTTAATAATATATATATATATATATATATATATATATATATTTTGTATTATTAATAACAAAGATTAACCTATCTAGCCTTATAAGTTTTTGTGGCCTTCACATAGGTCTTGTTGGTCTTCAGGCAGCATTTATGGAGCCACAGATATGCAAGGGTCTAATGCTTATAAATATTTCTCTTCGTATGCTTCATATTAAAAAGCAGCCTTGGTATGGGAAACCATTGATAAAATCATTTCAGAACTTACTGAGGTAAAGCTAGATTATATAGCTGTTGTTTCTTATGTTAAGTTCCTTTGTTCAAACTTAAAGTTCATGATAGTTATGCTGTTGTGGCAGAAATACTGATGTTGGCAAATACTTTTTCAAAACTGTTGCGACACCAGAGTCTGTGAGGAATATCCTTCGCCAGGTAATTTCTGATATCCTTTGCCATGTATTCTGATATGTACCTATATTATTTTTTGATAAGCTGCTAGTACATAAACCAAGGTGATCGGATTGGCCAACAAAGTTTCTTTACAATTTAATGACTTATTTATCTTCACAGTTGTTGAGAAGTGCTTAGCCCTGATGATGAAGAAGTCATTAAGTTGTGATGATGATGAGTGCTCCAACAAAATTAATGCATACAGAAGCAACAGCTCATTATTAGGTCACAGAATTGTAATGCATATAACTCTTTTGCGTCTTTACTGCAACAACAGAGTTTTTAGCTATGATAAGCTCTATTTAGTTTGGTATGAGTCAATGGCCTTGATGTGCTGATAAGGCCTGGCAACCTCATTGCAAACTGTAAACACGTAGCTAAATATAGCTTCTTCACTCTGAGGCAACACGTAGCTAAGCAGATATGTCTCAACATGAAACAAGCCTTAATCTACTTCATTCTTGCCACAACAAGCATTTTTTGTTTCTTCCATCAACACACTTTCTGCTACATTAATTTTTGAGTTGTGCAGTGAATTCCTTCCATCATCTGTGCTATTAGCAACTAAAGAATCACGAAAACTTGCAGCCTTACTTTTTTGTGTTTTGGTTCATGTTTACTGATACCAATAATTGCATTTCAGTGCTACCATGATACCTCCCAAGTGACAGATGAACTAGTTGAAAAAATCCTTCTTCCAGGACTTGAGCCTGGTGCCGTAGACGTGTTTTTGGAGTTCATTTGTTATTCAGATGGCCCTCTACCTGAGGAACTATTACCTAAAGTGAAGGTTAGTGTCCTAAACTGATTATGGTATGATGACTAATTCCCAGCAGTCAAAGGTTACTAATACTAATATTTAAAAATGCTGCTTGTTGTTTTGCTCTTCTTCTCTTTACAGTGTCCTGTTTTGATAGCATGGGGTGACAAGGATCCATGGGAACCTATTGAACTTGGACGTGCCTATGGGAATTTTGAATCTGTAGAAGACTTTGTTGTTCTTCCTAATGTTGGCCACTGCCCTCAGGTCTCTCTCTCTCTCTCTCTCTCCCCAGTGCACGCACATGCAGGGGTTATAATTTGTTTCTATAAACGATATATGTTGAACTAGTGTAGGTTCTTATAAGCTTCTTTTGAGTGGACTCTTCATAATATAGCTTAGTAGATTAGACTAAATTGTTGAGGAAAGGCATGACTATATATTAAATGTACGTAGATTATGGTTTAGTATTAGAGTGTTATGAGAAACTGGTGCCTAGCTCCAAACCATAAGTAGATTTATTTAGTCACTGATAGCTGAGTTTAATTTGTACAAATGCTCATCATATTCTTGATGGCAACAAATATCGATTCTTACTTTGTTATAATGTACCTGAAGGATGAAGCACCTGATCTTGTAAATCCACTGGTCGAGTCATTTGTGGCACGCCATGCTGCACTCTCATCCAGTATTTCATAAACTACCTGATCCAGATTGCAGTTTCTTTGTTTTGTGCTGCAAAGTAAAGATGCTGATTTCTTGGGAGGCCATTACTAGTAGTCAAGGCTCAATCCTCTCACACCAGAATGGGTATTGCAGATACATATTGCGCCCTTGTTTACACTCTCAAATATTATACAAACTCCTTTTGTTTTGTCCATACCAAGTTGTAGGTTCTCTTCTTCCTACTGTCTTTAATTACACATTTACAATTTGTTTAGTGATATATATGTCAGCTTCACACTGAGCAACGTTATATGCATACAATCACATGAGCAGACCTTAGTTTTTCAGCAGAATGGGCTTCATGCTCTTCTGCAGGAATACCATTGTATGATTTTCTATAGCATGATTCAACATATGCATCATTTGAGAATCTAAGATTGTGCATCATCAAATAATTGATGGACTAGTATCACTTAATATTCCAATTAATGAGAAAAACAACAAACAGAAAAGAGATTAGGAAAGAGGAGCAATGTAATTATAATTTCAATTTTCCTTTACTTGCCCAGAAAGAAAGCAGGCACTATACATGATTCTTCGATATTTCATATTCGTCAAAATACAACTGTCCAAGCATTTTTGCAATGCTAAGAATGGCTTTCAGGAACTGTACTATATTGAATGTAAAACTAGGTATTATTATTACATGTAAAAGTCGGAGATCATAAGAAGCAAGGAATTCATCTTCAGAAGATAGACATTAACAGCAGGCTGTTAGATGCTATACTAATGTAGCGGCAGCAAATCTTGGCATAGTCACTTCCTAGAGGCTGATCCGACGGTTAACTGTACCTCTGATAAAAGGTCGGATAGCAAAAGTCGTGACTGTAGTGTCCTAGGTGAGCTTCAGTTTGAGAAGTTGGATAAGCTGGTCCGGCCTGAAGAGGAGCATACCCGACTACCCGAGTGTTGATGCCCAAGTTCCCATGTGTCCAACAATAGCTTGAGGATGAGAATTTGGATATGGTCCGGTCTGAGAAGGATACTGATACTGATTCACATACCGAACTGTCATTGTCGGCGCTACCATTTGTCTAACAGTTGGTTGTTGTAAAAACTGAGAACCGTTGTTGCCGCCGTGAATTCAAAATCCGAGCGTTGGTAATTCCCAGCTTCCCATGTGTCCAAAAACAGCCTGAGAATGAGAATTTGGATATGTTCCGGTCTGAAAAGGATACGGATACTGATACTGATGAGCATATCCAAGTGTACTCGTCGGTGCTACCATGCGTCCAACACTAGGCAGCTGTAAAAACTGAGAACCATTCCTTCCTGTTCCGGTTGTGTAATGATTGTATGTGACAATGTTACTATTGAAAGCAGATGGAGAGAATGATTTTGCTGCTGGATTGAGATGAGATTTCTTGTGAGGAGCAGCAGCGGCTTTTGTGGGTGATGTAACAAATAACGTACTAACACCATCAGCTTTATGTTTCTTTGGGAGCAATTCTGGCACTGGCTCAGGAGGAGGTACCACAAAGGCACCAAGCATATCTGCGCGAATGCCTTGATAAGGTTCTTCATGCCCGTTATCGAATTCAATGAGCCGAGTAGCCAGGAAATTGAATTGGCCCATTGAATCGGATTCTGGTTCTTCCCTTTTCTTGTTCTTCTTCTTCTTCTTGTCCGCCATTGCATATTCAAACATTACCACAACAATAGTTAACCTGTATTCTGCCTGGTACCAACGATTATAGGCCAAAACAAGGCAGACTTGTCGACCACCTAGATGGACAAAACTATAGCTATGGCTGCTATTCCGTGTTGGAGAAAACTGATCATGATTCGGCATCTGGTGAGATTCGATGTGCCTCAGATGTTCATATTCCTTTGACATCTGGTAGACGTGTATGCTATACCAATGGCTCAAACAACTATAAGTAAACATTATGAAACCACCATCATCACCATCACAATTTAGAACTAGAGCTCTGCCACCTGAGGAGAGAAGAGGGTCAACACTAGAGTGTATCAAAGCGATACAGCACTTGAGGATCCGAAGAGAGAAAGATGTTGGTGCCTACAGTTACATACATACAATATGGGAACAATGAAGGCTTTGGGTCCGGGGACGGAAGAGCTGACCATTTGCCCTCGCTGGTGGAATATTTACAAGTGCAGCAGTCTCAGGTGGTACACACGACAGCAAAGTCTAGTAGATATTGGATCCCACCTAAACCACAAAAGCTCAAAATCAATGTTGATGGAGCTTTTTTGCCCTCAAAGAATATTGGGGGTATAGGTGGGGTTATCAGAAGAGATAATGGTGCTTTTGTTGCAGGTTTCTCTCACTCCCTTCAGTTTGTGTCGTCTCCAAAACAAGTGGAATCACTTGCCATTAGAAGTGGTGTTGATTTACTGAGGCAGCTAAGGTTACAGGAGGTTTGCATAGAGAGTGATTGCCAGGTTGCCATTCAGGAGGTTGGTGCTGATGATTTTGAGTTGAGTGAAAATGCCAACATCCTTGCTGATATCCGAAATAGCAGTAAACATGTTAAGGACTTGTCTTTTATGTTTACTCCTAGAACTGCCAACATGGTGGCTCATAGACTAGCTGCTTTTGCTTATGAATCCAATGCCAATCAGGTATGGATTGACCAAGCTCCAGCATGTATTCTGGACGCTTTACAATTCGATTGTAACCATCTACATTAATTCAATGAAAGCTTCTGCTTTTACTCAAAAAAAAAAATTAAAAGTTTTTATAGAATAATTTTTTAATTTAGAAAGAATTCCATATATATTTTCCGAGTTGATATACATAACTTAGTCTACTCCTCCTTTCAAAAAAAAAACTTAGTCTATTCCTTGTTGAATTATGTTTGTAATCCTAGTAAGTCAATATCCATCGACTACGTAAACTATTAGTATTAATTTCAATAAGGTTTATAGTTAAATTTTTAATAATCCTGCAAATACCCTTTGTTTATTAGATTTTTTTTTTAATAGGGTTCTTGACCCAAAGCACCAAAAGGAGCAAAAATTATCCCACTTACCCCAGTAACAGATTTTTGTTCCCACTAACCCAATTTAAAAAGAAATGACAAATTTACCCTAAGCTTAATTAATAAATGGGGAAATGATCATTTACCCAATTTTAGCTTTAACCCCATTTATCCAAAACACTCTAAGAGATTATTTCCCTAATACCCAATTAATTCTTTTTTTTATTCTTTTTATTTATTTTTGGGACACTTTTACCCTCTCCTTCTTTGTCACTTAGAGCAGATGCACCGGAAGGGTAATTGGGTGACCAATTGCTCACAAAGCTCAGATTGATTGATGCACCGGTCCAAAATTAGTCGACCAATTGATGGGGCCCACGCAGTCAGGCGATTGGGTGACCAATTCTCGGTCACTCTCTAGGTCGGGCAATTTGTAGGGCCCACAGTGCAATAGTGGGTCCATTCTCCAGAAATTGGCTTTAATTTTGGAAAAAAGTTGCTTGAGAGGAGAGTCGAACACTGTACCCGTTAGACAAGTTGACAATAAAGCCTTTAAACCACTGAGGCAAACACTTGATCTGATCAATATTTCAACAATAAAATGGCCAACTTTTTTGATTCGTATTAAATATTGTTAATTATTTTGTCAAATGTTACCATTCAAATTATCATAAATATTTTGTCATTATTTAAATGGATGTATTAATTAGTGTACCATTATTATCATTTAAAAATAACTAATAAAATGGATGTATTAATTAGTGTACCATTATTATCATTTAAAAATAACTAATAAAATCAAATTGTAAGCTTAATTTCATTCATAAATAATTAGATTGATTAATTAATATTGGATTGGCAGGCAAATTGCCTTCTATTGGTGCATTGTGCAAACCAAAGGCAATTGCCGATTTTAGATGAATAGTGGATTGGCAGTACCAATTTAGTTGGCAAATTAGCAATTGCCCTTGGTTCATGGGTGCATTTGCTCTTAGAGAGAGAAATGATAGGAGACCTTGCCGGACTCCGGTGACTAGTGGCCGGCAGCGGACTCCGGTGACCGGAATCCCGAATCCGACTACCGGACCGGTGACCGGATTCCGGCGTCTGATTTTATTACCCCCCAATAATATCCAGTAATCATATTATTGCCCCCCAATACTCATATTATTGCCTCCCAATAATCATATTATTGCCTCCAATAATCATATTATTGTCGTCTAGTGAATTGTATAAACTCCCAAAACCAAAATGAATACACTACAGGCACAATTGATCAATTTATAATCATATTATTGCCCTCCAGTGAATTGCATAAACTCCCAAAACCAAAATGAATACACTACAGGCACAATTGATCAATTTATATGCATATTATTGCCCCCCAATACTCATATTATTGCCTCCCAATACTCTTACTTTTATACGTTATCAGCACGCTCAGAGCCAATAGTCAAGAAAAAAAAAACTCTAGTTTACTAGTTTCTTTCTGTCAAAAAAAAAAAAAAACCTTAAGAAGGAAAAAAATTTCTTCTTTTCTGCCGCCATCCAAAAAAAAAAAAAAATTTGTTTTGGCCGCCGGCCTCACCGCACCCAGCCAAGAGAAATTGATCTCCACACCCAACAGCAGGACCAGAGCAATTGATCTCCGCGCTGCCCTTGAGACCCGATCTCGACCTCAACGACGACTCCTCTGCACCTTTGCCGCACCCAGATCGAATTCGTCAGCCCCCCACCGTCGTAGCACCTAGATCAGCGACGACGTATCAGCCCACCCGCCACCTCGCTGCCCAGCCCCTGGCCCCCCACCGTCGTAGGAGCTTGATCTCCATAGCCGCTGGGTTCTGTTCTTCAATCGAACCGGACTCGAGGACGCCGATTTTCGAGGCTGACGGTGGTCGCTGAGTCGTCTCAGCCGGGAAGAGAGAGAGAGAGACAGGGTCTGGGAAGGAGAGAGAGACTGAGAAGAGAGGGATGAGTTTTAATTTAATTAATAGGGGCTAAAATGTCAATAGATGTTAGATTGGGTAAATGAGGTTAAATAACTCTTAGTGGAGTAAGTGGACAATTTTTAAGCTGAAATTGGATAAGTGGTCACAACATAAATTACAGCCACTGCCATGCCTCTCTCTCTCTCTCTTTCTCTGCGCCATGCCTCTCTCTTTCTCTTTCTCTCCCTGTCGCTCCACTCTTTGTTGACGAAGTTCTCACCGGCGGTCTTATTCCTCCACCGCTTCCCGGAGATCTGGTACTCATGGCCTCGCTCCGCTACCGAGCCGTCGCACCGGATCTATGAGGCTTCTACGACACCGACCCGTCGAGATACACTTGCCTTCCGTGGCTACCAAGCTATTGTCGGCGACCAGGAGAAGGTGTTCGTGGTCAGACACGACTGGGCAGCATCAGAATCGTCGTCATAAGAGAGCGGTGCGGAGGAGGAGGCTACTCTGCTAGACCCGGGCACCTAAAAAAATGCTCTGTTACCCCTCTATTGGGGGGGGGCAATGGACGTCTATTAGGGGCAATAAACTTTTCCATCGACCTATGAGATCTTCGACGACCTCTTTGGAGACCTTCGGTGAGGTTTTCAGAAAAATTCGGTGGGCGGCAGCCGGTGACCGGATTTCGGCGAAAGTTGGCGTGATTGTGGCGACCGGTGATCGAATTGCAGCGGCCGGTGACAGGGCTCCAACGAAGTCCCTATGGTTTCTCTCTCTTCCTCTCTCTCTCTCTCTCTCAAAGGGGTGAGGGTAAAATAGTCTAAAAACAAAAACAAAAAAACAAAAAAAAAAACTTAATGGGGTATTAGGAAAGACTTCCTTAGAGTGTTTTGGATAAGAGGGAATTAAAAAAACTTAATCAGGAACAGAATTTTGGAGCCAAAGACACCGCAACTAGGTAGATTAGGAAGGTCAGGGTCGGTGAGACGATTCACTGCATGTAGCAGTTTAGTACGTATTACCATTGATAGAACAGCTGGATGGAGGAAAAGGTGACAGAAGATGGCTCAAATTGACAGCTTGAATAAGCCAAGATGATGTAAAGGGATTTATCATCTAAGCTAATTATTTCATGCCTCTCTGCGGCTGCAATCTCAATATTCCTCTTCATATCGATCGATAATATAATAATAGCTAGGTTTAGGGTTTTTGCCTCTTTGGGATCGTAAAAGCGCTCTTTTATAGAGTTTCCTATCACCCTGACCCACTGCCTGTTAACTTTGGAATATAATTTCTTGCTAATTTACAGTAAAAAATTTATAAATTAATATTGTTGAGATTACGAAAAACTATTAATTTAGAGAATGTTTAAGGATATCTCTATTTGTGTTTGGCCCAAACTCTAGGTTACTTGACCTAGTGGTAATAGAGTTAAATTAGAAGGATCTAGATTCCTATTCAATGTACGATTACTTTCCTTGTATGATTGAGATTCTATACATTGTAATCCTCTATATAAAGAGACCCCTATTATCAGTGAGAATACACACAGCGAATTTCTCTCAGTTTCTGATTCCCTAAAACACGTTATCAGCACGAAGCACTAACCCTGAAACCCTAATTTCGTAGCCCTCAAATTCCAACATCCACCGCCCCACATATTGAAGCCCTAGCCTCAAGGAACCCAGAACCGATGGCAGAACCACCGAAACCGGCCGAAAACCGCCTGAACCGGCGGCCGGAATAGGCTGAACCGCTCGGGTTAGCCTCGCTACCGGAAGCACATTTGCCTGCCTTATGCCTGCCCTCCGCAGATCTGCCGAGCCCCTGCCGAGATCTGCCGAGCAGCTGCTGAGCATCTGCAAGACCTGCCGAGAGCCCTGCGCACACCTGCTGAGAGCCCTGCGCACCTGCCGACAGCCTTCCGCACACCTGCCGAGCAGCTGCCGAACCCCTGTCGAGAGCCCCTGCAGCAGCCCTGCACAACCCCTGCAGCAGCCCCCGCAAGCCAACGCAACTGCCATGCACCGCCCTGCCTAGCTCCAGCCACCAGTTTCCGGCCACTTTTCCGGTGACCTCCGGCGACCTTTTTCCGGCCATCTTAAACAACTTTTCCGGTCAAGATTTCCGGCTATTTTTCAAGGTAAACTTTACTAAAAGTTCCCGTTTTTGAAGTTTTTCATTCTTTTCTTCTTTTCTTTCGGGGACTTGCAACCTCCCTTCTTCTACCCCCCTTTCTTCTTCATAGGGGAGACCTAATTAAGCCGAACTGTGGGGGTCCATGCTCACTCCAAGCTTAGAGCTTGTTGAGATCTCCAAACTTAGAGTTTGTAGAGAATTTATGATCGACCACTTGCATCATTGTTTTGATCAAATCCAATCCCTCTTGGAATCGAATTTCATGGAAGCGACTACGCTCGGAAATTCCTAATTTCTTGGAAGCGACTACGCTCAGAAATTTTATATGTTTTCGTGGTAGCTTTTTCCGCTCCGAAACTAACATTTTTCTTGTTCTCTTTCAGGATGAGTAACCTGAACAAATTGGACTTTGCGCCATTGGGAACAACTGGCTTTGAATATCACAGGTGGGTTCATGATATCCGCCAGCGTCTCAAGGCCGATGGAATCTTGAATACGATTCTCGAGCCTAGCCAGGACGTGCTAACTGTTGAGCAAGTTCAAGCTTTGGAAGCAAATAGAGCAGCCTTAGAGGCAAATAAGGCGAAAGCCATCATCCTAATGACTCGTCATATGGATGATTCGCTCTAGTACGAGTGTATGAATGAAGAAGACCCCAGAAGGCTGTGGGTCTCACTCGAAGAAAGATTTGGCAACGTCCGTGACTCCCTGCTTCCTGACCTAGAAGTGAGATGACATAGCCTCCGCTTCTGTGATTTCAAGTCAGTTCTTGACTACAATTCGGAAGCACTTCGCATTAAATCCTTAATGGAATTCTGTGGTAAAGAGATCACAGATGCGATGTTAATTGAGAAGACTCTCTCTACCTTCCCCGTCTCTGCATTGATGGTTGCTAAGAACTATCGAATCGATGTTGCTGCAGGACGGATCACAAGGTTTCATGAGCTCATTGGAGCTATGAATGTCGCTGAAAAGCATTACAACATCCTTGTGAAGAACTATAATTCGAGATTCGTGGAAATAGAGCATATTCCGGAATCTAATTATAGTCGCGCCCTTAAGAGAAGGAGCCAAGAGCGAAACCCTAACCTTAGGGATACTTCTAGACGTTCTGGTCCATATAATCGCTCTACTTGGGAAGGTAACCGCCAATATAGGCGAACACGGAACCGAAGAGGTCAACGTGGAAAGAGAGAGGGAGGCAACGCCTCTGGCCATGTTGGTGGCGCCACCAACACTAAGAGCCATCTAAATGACGCTTTCAAAGCGCCTCAATCAATGGAGTTTGAGCAAAGAGATGTATGTTCTCAATGTGGAGTGTCTGATCATTGGGCACACATTTGTAGAGCTCGTGAAGAAATTGTCACCGCCTACAAAGCATATTGTGAAGCAAGTGAAGCTCACTATGTGGAACAAGAAGATCAAGAAGATGATCTAGAATGAAGGGTTGAAGACTACAAATCTGGCTGGGATCGATAGATCGCCAATTCTGTTTCAGTCTTTATTTTTCCAAGAGATGTAATAGGCAATTGCCATATACTTTGTAGTAAATGTCATTGGTTTAGTTTTTCTTCACATAGGCTCATCCAAAATGAGTGTGATGTCTAGGAAGGTTTTGAGATAAGTGGTACTTAAGCGAGCTTTGCTCCACCGACATCTCTCTACTCACCTGGTCATATTTATTTTGGAGTTACCGAAAGAAGTCAAACAACTACCTTTGTTTTGCATTAGCTAGCATTTGGATTAGATTCTCCTAATGGTTAAGAGACAATGATGTACTCCGTTGGCTTATGAATAAAATTTCGAGTTCTTTTCATTATGACTCAATTTTGATTCTGAGCATATTACTTTGTGACTACGATGGCTGGGCCATCAATATTAATTCGAGGACATGGAATAGCCCAAGTTCCCATTGCCAAATGACACCTTGATTACTGTCACAGAAACTCTCTACGCTCTTAGGGCAAATTATTGCCCTATGAATAGCCAACGGATTCCATGCGAAAACGCATGTAGAGAACGGAGATGAGTTCCTTTGCAATACCTCTAACGATTGTGAACAAAGGCGCATCTTAAAGACGTTTATGTGTCTCTCTAGTGGACTCTATGTCACAATTCGAGCTATTAAATCCAATAAAGTTATGAGAGAAGATCTCTTAGATTTAGACATATATTGGCTTTGTCACGATAGGATAGGTCATCCTGGTCATGATATGATGATCCGTCTACTAAAGACTTCACACGGACATCCATCCTTTTGAGCAAAACGAAGCAAGAATCTGATGACGCCATAAAAGGCGCCAACCATGAGCATAATGCCATGGTTGTTCCTCCTAGTGGCCATGACGCCATACATGCTAATTTCCATGGCTCCAACGCCATGATGGGAGATGTAGTCACACATTTTGCTTCTAATAGCGCTACAGACGCTCAGACCCAACCAAAATCCTCATTGGTTGCTTCTAAGGCCTCTCGCTCATTTTGCAAAGCCAGTTCCTTCGGAAAATTAGGACTGAGACCGTCCTACGCAAAGGATATGAAAATACTCATTCTGTTCTTACATCAAATCCATGGGGATTCAACCAACTTGCGGACGTTTAAATATCTCATGATGTTGGTTGACACGCAAACACGCTGGTCATGTGTCGTGCCATTGTCCACTTGTAATGCTGCTTCTGCTACACTCCTAGCACATATCATATGACAACGGGCTCACTCCCCGAATCATCATATTCAGTCAATTGGATTTGACTATGTTGGAGAGTTTATATCGAAGACTTTCGATGGTTATTGCATTGAGACTGATGTTGGACATCATATTCCCATGTACACACCCCATTGGTCTCGCGGAAACGACTACGATGATAGTCTGGACATTGGTAATGCACACCACTCTCCTTATATCCGCTTGAGGTGATGCAATATCGCATGCAGCTATGCTAATTCGTCTACGACCTACCGCCACTCAATGTACCTCTGCTTTACAGCTAGTGACTGGGTACAAGTATTTTATACTTACGCACATTTGAGTGAGCCATTTATGTGCCCATTGCGCCGCCACAGCTCACTATGATAGGTCCTTACAGACGAATGGGCAACTCGGTTGGATTTGAGATTCCTACAATCGTCCGCCACTTAATGCTCTTGCAAGGCGATCTCCTTACCGCTACATTTGCGGATGTCACTTTGATGAAACAGTCTTCCTGTCGTTCGGGGGAGATAATAACACAGATGTTCAACAGGAACGATAAGAATTGTCGTGGTCTGTCCCTACTATGTCTCATCTTGATCCCTATTAAAGTGACGAGATCACACAAATATGCTGCAAACATGCCTGCAAGGAAGGACGTCCCTACGAGAGGACGTAGCGCCACCCTACAAGGAGGTAGGCATGGCGCCAACGCCAAAGAGAGTGGCACTCTGGCGTTACAGGCCATGGCCCCAGGCCCCAGCTAGGATGCGTGGGAGGCCCGTGGGTTCGAAGGATACCTTGGCACAAACCAATCCTTGGATCATCGACACTCAAAATCCGTCTCATGAGTATCTTCCGGGTTATGGTTATCGTTGGGGGACGCCTCAACGTCAGAACCTATTCCTGAGAATATAGAACTCTATGAAACTTACACTAGTGTACATGAGACGTGGGATAGAAACTCCATCATAATTGATGATGTAGTTGCGCATGAGTTTGTTGAGTCTGATGATATCGAACCACGCTCCGTTAATGAATGAATGCCAACGTAGAGAAATTTGGCCTAAATGGAAAAATGCGATCCAGGTTAAGATGGATTCTCTAACGAAGAGGAAGGTTTTCGAGCTAGTGATGCCAACACCTCCTAACATAAAACCTATTGACTAATGGGTCTTCGTTAGAAAGCGTGATGAGAAAAAGAGATAGCAATCTCGCCTTATGGCGCAAGGCTTCTCACAAAACGCCCTGGAATCGACTACGATGAGACATATTCTCTCGTAATGGATGTCATTGCACTCCACTACCTTGTCAGTTTGGTAGTTTTCGAATAACTGAACATGCAGCTTACAAATGTGGTCACTACGTATCTCTATGGGGATCTAGATACGGAATATACATGAAGGTTCATGGTGAACTTCATCTACCCAAGTCAAGTGGCTCTAGACCACGGAGTGCGTTTACAATAAGATTGAAACACTCACTAAAGTGACTACTTGATTGGGAAGGGATATGCCCACGCATTTCCATAACAAGTTTTGGATTCTATCGCCGTTCATGTTGGACATGATCTTCATTAGAATCCCTTAAAGAGTTAAGGGAAACCGCTGAACACTTGAAATCCGAGTTTGAGATGAAGGATTTTGGGAGAACACGATTATGTCTCGGTTTGGAACTTGAGCATCGTGTTGATAGATGCTTAGGCATTTTGACAAGGTCAAACCTTCAAGCACCCCCATGATCGTTCGTAGTCTTGATCCTGAAAAAAATCCTCTTCGTTCGAAGGATGATAATGAAGATGTGCTAGAGGCAGGAGTGTCTTACTTGAGTACAATAAGCGCATTATTGTACTTAGCTAAATGCACAAGACCGGACATCTCGTTTGCAATGAACTTGTTAGCTAGACATAGCTTTGCGCCAACGCGACGCCATTGGATTGGTGTAAAAGATATTTTTCAGTACTTGAGATGTACAATTAATTTGGGCTTGTTCTATCCCTACAGAAAGATGATGGATTCAGACCCATCACACACCAGAAAGTCAGAAACACCACTAACGCTGGCCTGCGTTCTCTATCCCCTCCCCAAAACGACATAAGTGTTTTGGAAGGTTTTGCTGATATTGGGTATCTCTCTGACCCACACAAAGGTCATTCCCAATCCGGTTAAGTGTTCACAATGGGAAAAGACCGTGACATCTTGGAGGTCTATAGAATAGACCCTAGTCGCTATATCTTCGAACAATGCAGAGATCATTGCTCTTCACGAAGTGGTTCGTGAATGTATATGGATTGGATCCATAATTACGCATGTTCGAACAATTGTGATTTGAAGTCTACCACAGATGAGCCTACGAGCATTTAGGATAATGCTGCTTGTTTTGAACAAATGAGGCAAGACTACATCAAAAGCGATAACACCAAGCATAATCAGCAACAACAGACTCTCCTCGAGATCAAAGTGAACTAGGTTCAATCTGATGACAGTGAGGCAGACTTGTTTATTAAGTCATTGCCCAAATCCACATTCGAGAAACATGTGGCAAGAATTGGTTTGCGGAAATTATCTGAACTCCCATGATCGTAGTCATCAGGGGGAGGCGCAGACATCAGGGGGAGATGTCTACATGTTCACCTCGAAACGTGAAGGGTGTGTTGTGCTATTTTTCCCCTTCGACCGAGGTTATTTTTGTCCCACTGGGTTTTTGTTACTCGGCAAGGTTTTTAACGAGGCAACGAGAGAAGCACCGCGTTTGGACAACACAAGGGGGAGTGTTTAAGGATATCTCTATTTGTGTTTGGCCCAAACTCTAGGTTACTTGACCTAGTGGTAATAGGGTTAAATTAGAAGGATCTAGATTCCTATTCAATGTACGATTACTTTCCTTGTATGATTGAGATTCTTTGCATCGTAATCCTCTATATAAAGAGGCCCCTATTATCAATGAGAATACACACAGCGAATTTCTCTCAGTTTCTGATTCCCTAAAACAGAGAAGTTTTTATATCTATAAATGAATAATTTATTAATTTCAAAAGAATGTATTCTTTTGAGTTGAATTACATAACTTCGTCTCGTTTGATTAGATAATCTATTCCTTGTTGAATTATGTTTCTAATCCTAATAGGTCAATATCCATTGACTACGTAAACTATTATATTAATTTCAATAAGATTAATGGTTATATTTTCAATAACCCTGCAAATGTCCCTTGTTTATTAGATTTTTTTAATAATTTTTTTTTTTAAAACCCCACCCTTAATGAGGCTCGCCTTCTTTTATTTTTTGAATCAAACCCAAATTGGGTGCTAATATATATATTGCAACAAAAGCCAGAACATGCCATTACATACCCTTCCGCCATAGATAAGAAGATAGTGGTAGTACCCACAGTGGCACATAGCTATAAACCTACTCATTAGACCAATTAAATACGTAGACAGAGCGAGAACCCTCCTTTGGTACTACTCCAGAGGCACTAGAGGTACATAGAGTGTATATAAATGCATAACTTCCTAATATAAGGAATTATTGTAATTAGATAAACTAAAAAACATAGGAATGGGCCTATGGCAAAACACCCCAGCCCAATTTAAAGCCAAAGCAAGCAGCCCCAAGAGATTGGGCTCAGCTCAAGGCCCAACAGCAGAAGGATGACCCGAGCCCGCCACCCCATTCCTAACCTCCAGCCGCTGTCCATGTTTCCCGATCAAACAACGCCGTGACCTCCTTCACGAAATCGCACAGAAAACTGATCCTCCACGCCGCCACCACGATCCGCGCAGATCCATCATAGCCACGCCGCCCCAACGATCTTCCCAGACCACCAGAGCCTCGCCGCCACACCGATCTACCACAAAACCGCCACAGCCACGTCGTCACAGGCCCTGGAAATCCCCTGCCGAAGATGCGCGCCGCCACAGATCTTGGAAGCAATCGACGCCCACCATACCTGCCTAATCCGACCAAAAACCGGACTCCACCGTCACCCATTCCACTCGAAACCTCGAACATCACCCCACCCATGAGACTACCAAGGCAATAGTTTTCAAGTCCCCGCCCGGCAGCCGCCTAATACCGGCATGGTGAAAACCACCACCAGTCTCAAGCGCCGCCGGAGGAGAAGGAAGTAGCAAAACCTAGACACAGAGTCCGAGTTTTGTTGGAGAGCCTGTATTAAACTAATGTCTGCTCGCCTTCGTTTATTAGATTTGCTTCAACTTATGATATTATTCTTACAAGGGTAGAAAAGTAAAATGATCATTATTTTCAAAATAATTTTTTAATAGAAAATAAAAGATAAACAGATAACTACCCGACCTTAAAAGGAACTAATAGCATAATCATAATTATTTTTTTAAAATGCCAATTGACACACGCTCACGTACGTGTGTGGTAAGAGGCTAGTAGAAATGTGATAGAAGTTGATCACGTACATTTTGAATTATCCTAATGAAAATGATATAGTGACGGAATCACCTACATATGAAGCTATGGAGGGATCGATATTGAATACATGTACTAAACATGATTAAGATCCAATTGACAGTTGTGCTCTACCAACTGTTTTCTCCAAAAGATGCATTTCAAGCTATAGTATATAATCTTGAATAACTACTTCCTACATGAAAAAAAAAATACCAAATTATGTGCGTAAATTGTAAAAAATCAAGGATGAAGTTCAATTCAGTTTAGATATAAAGAACAAGCATAGGACTGTAGAAGCATATTTTGTGAAATAACTAAACTGAGAACTTAAATAGAAGTTGTACGTTAAAAGTTCCTTAATATGTATCATAAATGTTCAAGCTAAAAATCTTTATATTCAATTACTATAAAAATCTCAATTTGCTCTGTGATGACCTAGTCGCTCAGCTAAGGCCTAAGGTTACTCGTAATTGGCCTCCCATCTTCGACAGCACTCCCAAACCTTATGGTAGTTGCTATAGCTGGCCTTAGCATGCTCTTCCTTAGCTAGTGTGACTGTGTGTGCCGTGCTCGATGATGGCGGCAGTGTGATTTTGGTCTCGGATTCGGGATTTGGGCAACGAGCCATTGCAGCTGTTGTGGTGGAGGCCATCTGTTTTCTTCTACCGCCGGTGGACGCGATGTTTTGTCTACTCTACTGGATCGCGATGGCGTTGTTGACAGAGCGGACTGGCTGGAGTCAGACGTCGACCAATGGTGGAGTGAGTTCGATGGTGTTGTTGACTTAGAGTGCTATTTTAATCAGTCGATGACGTATCTCTTTGATATGGGTGTGATCGATATGCTTTCTTACTAATTTAAATCGGCTGAGGTGTTTAATAATGCCACATTTCAGAGTCCTTTTTTCTGTGTCAGGTTCTTGAGGCCGAGTCATATCAAATTCAAGTAGGTGAGTAGCTAGGAAATTGAACTGGCCGATTGAGTCGAGTCGGGTTCTTCCTTTTTCTTTCAAATGGCAATAAAAGAAAGAACGTTAGAGACCGAATTTCACATTTACACAATAATTCTCTTATGTACTATTGCACAAACTAATGGTCAGCAATTTTTGGTTCCAAGCGTTCCGTATATCATACGTACGGTAATTACGATATGTCGTATGCTAAACAGTCAATCTTACACAAGGGCATGGTTGTGGTCGTGAAAGTGAAAATTCTTGTAGATAAAATGAGGCAACCATTTTGAACCTGCAAAGCAGAGTAAAGCATGTAAAGGAATTATCTAATTCAAACATATTATTCCCATTTCTTCCTCTGTTCTTTACCAACACCATCAGCTTTATGTTTCTCTTGGGAGCAATTCTGGCACTGGCTCAGGAGGAGGCACCACAAAGGCACCAAGCATAGCTGCGCGAGTGGCATGCCCATTGAGATCGAATTCAATGAGCCGAGTAGCCAGGAAATTGAATTGGCCCATTGAATCGGATTCTGGTTCTTCCCTTTTCTTGTTCTTCTTCTTCTTCTTGTCCGCCATTGCATATTCAAACATTACCACAACAATAGTTAACCTGTGTTCTTCCTGGTACCAACAATTATAGGCCAAAACAAGGCAGACTTGCCGACCACCCAGATGGACAAAACTATAGCTATGGCAGCTATTCCGTGTTGGAGAAAACTGATCATGATTCGGCATCTGGTGAGATTCGATGTGCCTCAAATGTTCATATTCCTTTGACATGTGGTAGACGTGTATGCTATCGCAATGGCTCCAAGAACTATAAGTAAACATTATGAAACCACCATCATCACCATCACAATTTAGAACTAGAGCTCTGCCACCTGAGGAAAGAAGAGGGTCAACAGTAGAGTGTTTTGTCCATCGGTGAGCCGCCGCATTAAAGCGATACAGCACTTGAGCATCTACATCGGCCGAGAGAAAGATGTTGGTGCCCACAGTTGCACAACCACCCATCTACAGGGTCCAATGGAGGGTCCGGCAGAGCTGACCATTTGCCCTCGCTCGGATCGAATGCCTCGAAACTCAAGAGAGACAAATATGGTCCGCAATCGAGAGCATAGAGGTTGCCATCGTCCAACTCCATCAGCACGGTTCCGTATTTTTCATTGACGAAACTTGGGAAGCACGCCTTCTTGATCTCAAGCTTGGGATCCACGCTAGGATCAGTCTCAAACACATAAACTAGTCTACTTGAAATTTGGTGTCTGCCGCCGGCAAACAGAATTTTGGAGCCAAAGACACCGCAACTGGGTAGCTTAGGAATGTCATGGTCGGTAAGACGATTTACTGTACGTAGCAGTTTAGTATTACCATTAATAGAACAGCAGGATGGAGGAGAAGGTAACAGAAGATGGGTCAAATTGACCGCTTGAATAAGCAAAGATGATGAACCATCATGGTTGTGCTCTTGGAAACACATGTAAAGGGGTTTATCATCTAAGCTAATTATTTCATGCCTCTCTGCGGCTGCAATCTCAATATTCTTCTTCATATTGAATTATTGATCGATAATATAATAATAGCTAGGTTTAGGGTTTTTGGGATCTTTTGATTTGTTCGCTCTCTTTTATAGTGTTTTATCACCCTCACCCACCGCCTGTTAACTGGGAATTAACCCAACGTTATTTTCTTGCTGATTTACGGTAATTTTTTATTATTATAAATTATCATTCTTTTATTAATTTAAAAAGAATTTTATATTTCCGCAATATTACCAGTTTTGAATGAATTTTGCCATTTTATCTCAAAAGGATGGTGTGGCCCGGGTGGGTAAGAACAAATTTCAGCTCGATACAAAAGGCTTTTGGCGGCGGCGTGCTACGTTTTTTTAATAAGATGTGGAGACTGGAATGAGGCTAGGCTGCTGTTTGGGCCTAAGGTTTTGGCTGTCCTTTAGGCCTTGGGCTGCTAATTTAGTTAGCTGTTTTTTAATTCTAATAATTCCCTACTAGTGTAGGGAGCATTAGCGAGCAGCAATGAGTTTTGGTTACTTTGCATATAGTTGCATATTTACTATGCTATAGTGTGCTATAGTGTTATCATAGTTTATAGGCTTGCTTTTCATAAGTGAGCATCGAATGATCAATGAGTAAACTTATTTCTATGTACCATTGTGATATCACACTACTACTACAATCTTCATATCTGTCCATAGATAGCAGAGGGAGAGTATGTCATGGTCATTCTGGCTTAAGATTAATGAAAAATAAATATGTTTTGATTCCAATATATATATATATATATATATATATATATATATATATATATATATATATATATTCCTATTCATTTCCTCCTATTTTCCCCGCACTTGCAAGATCAAACCTATCCTCTATTCATTCACTGCAAAACAATTAGTTGTATGTACAAATAAAATTACGAAATCTTAAAGCCCTCTTCCCTCTTTGATAATGCAGAAGTAAAGGATTGACGTAGAGAGGCCAAGTTAGGGAGCCTCTAGTTTTCTTTCACAGCACCATCTCACATCACATCATGGCATTTGATGGTAAAAAACTCTATTACAACCGAGGCAATGATTCCTCATAGAATGCTACAAGTATATTTAGAATTAATTCAATGAAACCAAACATGAACGCATTGCTATTAAAAGTATAAATAAAATAGCAATGAAAAGTTAAAAATGGAGATGAACTAAGGGGAAATGATCATTTACCCAATTTCAGCTTAAAAATTGTCCACTTGCTCCATTAAGAGTTTTTTAACCCCATTTACCCAAAACACTCTAAGGGATTATTTCCCTATTACCCAATTAATTATTTTTTTATAAATAAAAAAGAATTTTTGGGACTTTTTTGCCCTCTTCTTCTTTCTCACTTAGAGGGAGAAGTCATCCTCCTCCTTGCCGGACTTCGGTGACCAGTTGCCGGCAGTCGACTCCGGTGATGGGAATCCGGTGACCGGTGACCGGAATCCGACGACCGATCACCGAACTGGTGTCGGGATTCCGGTGTTTGAATTTATTGCCCTCTAATAATACCCAATAATCATATTATTGCCCTCCAGTAATCATATTATTGCATCCCAAAAATCATATTATTGCCTCTAATAATCATATTATTTCCGTCAAATGAATTGTATAAATTCCCAAAACCAAAATGAATACACTACAGGCACAATTGATCATAATATTGCCCCCCCCAGTAATCATATTATTGCCCCCCAATAATCATATTATTGCCTCCCAATAATCATATTATTGCCTCCCAATAATCATATTATTGCCCTCCAGTGAATTGCATAAACTCCCAAAATCAAAATGAATAAAATGAATACATTACAGGCACAATTGATCAATTTATATGCATATTATTGCCCCCAAATACTCATATTATTGTCTTCCATTAATCATATTATTACCCCCCAATAATCTTATTATTATCTTCCAATAATCGTACTCAACCAACTGAAGCAACAAAATCCTTGACTTGCGAAATGAGTTGGTTGGATTTCGGCAACTTCGGAAAAATATAGAAGGCGTGAACCATAGTCGGATACTCGATCAGCTTCTGATTAAACCCATTGAAGTCCGGGACTTTCTGGTTAAACCCATTAAAGTCTGAAACTTTTGGGTTGAAAGAATTGAAGTCTGAAGCTTTTGGGTTGAAAGAATTGAAGTCTAAAGCTTTGTTTAAACCTGTCGCTGAATTCAGAAGCCTTGGGCTTGAAGCTGTTCCAGCCCTCATTCGGGTCGGACCCTTTCTGCTTGTAGTCTAATCCTTCATTGAACCCAGACCCTTTTGGGGTCAAATTAATCAAAAAATTCACCTCACCGCCGACCTTGATGTCGAAGTTCCTCCTCGCATCAGGCCTCTTGCTGCCGTATGAGCTGCTCCAGATCGAGTCGTTGACGGAAAGGTTGGCGAGATTGGATGTCTGGACACGAAGCTGGTCGCTGAATTACCTGAAGGATTGGTTGTTGTTGTTCTCCATTGAACAAGCTATCAAATCTTGATCCAGAAACCCAGAAAATCTGAACTATATGTAGTGAAAGTGAAGGGAGGGAGGGAGGGAGGGAGGGAGGGAGGGAGGGAGGGAGGGAGGGAGGGAGGGAGAGAGAGAGAGAGAGAGAGAGAGAGAGAGAGAGAGAGAGAGAGAGAGAGAGAGAGAGAGAGAGAGAGAGAGAGAGAGAGAGAGAGAGAGAGAGAGAGAGAGAGAGAGAGATCGGTGAGGGGGGAGGAGAGAGAAAATAGATCGAAGAGGGGAGGGGGGGAGACTGGGAGAGAGAGAGAGAGACTGAGAGGAGAGAGGGAAAATTTAATAATAGGGGCAAATTTGTCAAAAGACAAGTGGGGTTAAAAAACTCTTAGTGGAGTAAGTGGACAATTTTTAAGTTGAAATTGGGTAAGCGATCACGGCCCCATGAACTAATTGTCGGAAGATGTCATTTCTATATGCCAAAAAAAAAATAATAATAATAATAATAAATAAATAAATAAATAAAAGGAAGATTGTTTCCAGATCTCCTAAAGGATTTCCAAGGCTATCTCCCTATTATCAAATCAATTGGCAACAGGCATATAAACCTAAGCCCCTGTGCATTAGAGTAATAGATGAAGAGCAAGGATTAACACAGTTTCTATAGTTAAATTTACCCAGAGGCTCAAAACAATACAAGGATTCTATCACTAGAGTTTATTCCTCTCCAGCAAAAGGGGCATCATTATAAAGCCATCAACATCGACTGGTAAAATGCCCCTTTAGCATTCTGCAAACTAGAGTATAAGTAGAGTACATATATAGGTATGATGACTCCTTTAAGCCTTTGGCAAAACTAAGGGAGTGACACAGCATGTGTTGAAGAGAAACAGAGCATTATAAAGCTATATTAGCCATCTCTTGTGCAAAATTTTCAGAAGTGTCATTCGCGCAACTAATTTTGGTGGGTCCCAGGTAAATGTAAATGTAAATGCTCAAGGACCTCAACCTCACTTTCAAATCATATTCTGCTTATCTTGCTCACATGTGAAATAGATGTGAGCATTGCACAAACAGCTTATGAAGTTGTAAGAAATAATATTGATGTGTAGGTGACTCAAAATGAGTTGAATCTATATATCGTACAGCATATAGGCTTACTGTGACCAACTGGAATAGCCAACCATCAATATAATGAAGCAAGAAGCAAAAACAACAATAAGCCTGACACGAGCTGAATAGCATCATTTCAAAAGTGAATCAAACAATGGAAAAAAAAAAAACTGGTCAGCATGTAAAGACTGCATCCTTGCAATCCTTTGTCAAATTATAGAATGTTTCCGCTCGTGTCTTTGCCCTGTAAAGAACCTCAGTATCCACTTCTACCCTCATGTACCCATCAAACTCAACCGGATTCCCATTGTTCAGAGTCGTAGTCTCATTGTACCACTCGCTTGTATTACTCCACAACTCCTTGTAATCATCAAGCAAATGAACCTTGTACTGAGACCTCAGTTTGTCAAAGTAATTATAAAAAGGTTCATTGGTGGCTATATACAGATTCCTCCAAGGCTGAACCATACCCTTAACCTTCTCAAGTAGCTGGTCGGGGGATGTATCATAATCCAGATGAGGCCAGAGCCGCGTATTCTTCGCCTTCTCCCCTCGCACCACATGAACAGCATCGAAATCCCAATCCATTCGCCCACTGATCTCTGAAACAATGTTCATCAATCTCTTTGACTTCCACAAAGCATGCCACGGCCTCTGAATGTACTTGGCAGCTTGTCCTTCGCACACCCTGTACCAGTAATTCTCTGGCTCCGGCGCATCAAACTGCCTCCATAGAACCGTGTTCCTATCTTTCTTGAGTTGCATTGGCGTAATCTTGTGGCTCACAACCTTCTTAACAGGCAGCTTCCTCTTATGGCTCCGATCCCACTTCTTCCAATCCCTTAAAAACTCACCCTCCTCCACAATTGATGCAACCTCCTTCAAATGCTCGAAATCAAAATATACCGAAAATCCTTCCCTTCCTCATCCTTATTACTCGGATTATAACCGACAAGCACAAACTCAAATCCACCACAAATGTCCTGTTCAAGTACATTGCCTCACCTAAACCACACAATGTAGTTAAGATGATTAAGATCCAAATGACAGTTTTGCTCTACCAACTGTTTTCTCCAAAAGATGCATTTCAAGGGATAATAACCTTGAATAACTACTTACTACAAAATGAAAAAAGATATACTAAATTATGTGCATGCATTGTAAAAAATTAAGGATGAAGTTCAATTTAGTTTAAATACAAAGAAAAAACATAGGACTGTAGAAGCATATTTTGTGAAATAACTAAAGACTGAGAAAATAGAAGTTGCTAGAAGTTCCTTAATGTGTACGTATTATGAATGTTTAAGCTAAAAATCTTTCCAGTTTATTCAAATATTCAATTACTAAAAGAATCTCAATTTGCTCTCTGACCTAATCGCTCTGCTATATAAGGTTACTCGCTGGCCTCCCGTCTTTGACATAACTCCCAAACTTTATGGTTGTCGCTATAGCTGTCCTTGGCCTGCTCTTCCTTACTGTCTGTGCCGATCTCGGTGATGGCGGCAGTGTGATCTTGGTCTCGGATTCGGGATTGGGGCAACGAGCCATTGCGGCTATGGTGGTGGAGGCCATCTGTTTTCTTCTACAGCCGGTGGACGCGGTGGTTTGTCTACTCTACTGCATCTGGATGGCGTTGTTGATAGAGCGGACTGACTGGAGTCAGACGTACGTCCTCTAGCGGAGTGAGTTCGATGGTGTTGTTGACTTGGAGTGCGATGCTGGTGCCCTCTTGTATATTCACATCTGTTTAAGGAAAACGTAAATTAACAGAGAGAGAGAGTTTCTATTAAGAGAGAATGAAGATTTTAGTGTGTTTATTCATCTGATACAAGGGAGTATTTATATGAATACTTTGTAGTGTGAAACTGTGAATACTCAAAGAGAAAACCAATTTGGTAACCATTTTGATCATGGCTGCAGCTCCACATGGTTGTCTTCAATGATGATAATTGTCATGCTTGTTGCCCTTTGGCATAAAGCATGTCACACAAGTACTTATATCTACATTATACACTCAAGTACCTTATCTATACACTCAAGTACTTATTACATGATATAGACATTTATAGTATAATACATTATACTACAACAACATTCATATTCTCATTGTGATGCAATATTATTTTGGGAAGGTGTCACAACGTGACAAATTCTTTGTGTAAATATAACTAGTCATATGAATGAATTTTGTCTTTTCTTCACAAAATGATGGGTGGTAAGAACAAGATATTAATCAATTGATGACGTATCTCATTGATATAGGTGTGACATGCTTTCTTACTGCAGCTGGTTTAAATCTGCTGAGGTGTTTGATAATGCCACAGTTCAGTCCATTATTTTTCTGTATCAGGTTCTTGAGGCCGAGTCATATCAAATTCAACGAGGTGAGTAGCAAGGAAAATGAACTGGCCGATCGAGTCGGAGTCGCGGGTTCTTCCTTTTTCTTTCAAATGGCAAATTAGTTAAGAGGCCGAATTCCACATTTACACAATAATTCTCTTGCGTACTGTTGCACAAACTTATTTTCAACAATTTTTGGTTCCAAGCGTTCAGTATATCATACGGTAATTACATTACCTCGTATTTCAGACCCAAAAAAAAAAAAAAGAGATTACGTCGTATGCTAATAAACAGTCAATCTTACACAAGGGCATGGTTGTAGTCGTGAAAGTGAAAAGTTTTGTAGATAAAATGAGCCAACCATTTTGAAGCCGCAAAGCAGAGTAGAGCTGTTGCAACTAGCGCAGTTCTCGCAACCACTGATGATAGCACTCCTTGCTTGATTGCAGCGACAATTCCGAGTAAAGAAAATGAGACGACCTGCAATACAACTTCAAGCATGCACAGAGCTTTGTGGGCAGCATTGCAACTGCTGCAGTTCACCACATGAGACCAGTACCTAAAAAAGTTGTGCAAATTCTCCTTAGTGAATCAAAGACTGACAATACTCTGCAACCTTAGTTCTAAGGATCACAACACAACCAGGTAAGACAAATGCTTGTATTTTAATGGCATTTGTATCGCCATAACAGAAGTATTCTATACACAAACTTTTACCAAACTTTAGCATTTCCAAGACTCATGTGACAGTCTACTTTGCTAGCTGTCTCGAAATTTTACAGATAACAGTAAAATCGCGCCAACTTTCTGAACTAAGAAGTTAATTAAACTAAAGTTTATTGCATCTTTGGTGTTGGATGAAAGTTACCTGTCCAACAACTGTTCTTTAGGAGGAGTAGGGGGAAGAGCCCCTGTGAACTTGCCTCTCCAGTCTACTTGACCCCCTGCATACTTGTTTAACCACTTTCGGAAACCAATGACAACGGCATCTGACTTTGTTGGCACAAAACAGGCTTTCTGCCACTGGGTAAGACCAGCATCCATTATCCTACGTTCCTGTACAATAAGAACCCGAGAGCATGTCTAAAAATGTAACTTCATTTCATGATCGTGTGGCTGCACACATAATTCAATATCTATTTCTCTTATAAAAAAGTTCAGGAGGAGCGTCCTGCAATTTCTAGGACTTGATTCCCACTATTTAACGGTAGCGGGTAGCCAGTGCCACGAATACTAACTTACCAGTTACCATAAAGGAATGGGGAAAGAAAAAACAGTTCTTTCTCTCTCTGTGAAAGAAAGATCAAACTTTTAAAATATTCATCAAGGGCTTGGACATTAAATAAGTGTTCAGAGTTCAGACTAGGTATTACCAAATGAAAATTTGTGACCACTACTACCATGGTTACGTCTAGAAATTCAAGCATCACTACAGGAAATTAGAAGGAAAAAAAGAAGAAGATGAATTTATTGAAATAACTCAAAAAATGTATGCACTGAATCCTAATTTTTTTTTTTTTTTTGGTTACAAGGGAGCCAAAAGGCCCAAAACAGAAAAGAAAGAAAACAGCTAACTAAGTATTAGGATCATTTCCAGTTCTCCCGACTCTGTGACAACTATTGATCTATCAGCAACTGAAAGTTTCCTCATAAGCATGCAGAGAAACATGGTGCCCACATTCAAGAATTTGTAAACAACTTTTGAGCCCAATTTTTGAAGTTATCCAAGAAAATGAAATTAAAAGTCTGACAAGTTGAAAGAATAACACATTATTGAGTCATTCTCTTCCGCGTTGTTGTTTTTTCTGCAAATTTGCAGAACCAAAGTTTCCCATGGGTTTCCTTTTCCATTCCTCTGCTGCTGCATTCTAGTAACTTTATTTATCACAATTATCCTCCCTTAATTACTAGAATCTGGGAGCAAGTCTTATCCAATTATCATAATGTATGTGAACTTTATCATAAGTATGTGAGAAAAATTCAGGTACCGTCCCCAAACTATGCTGCCAAGGCCAATTTGATACCCGAACTCTCAAAAGTATCAATGTGATACCCAAAGACCTAAATTGGTATCAACGTGATACTTCCGTCAAAATTTTCTAACGGCGCCGTCTGTTTGCTGACGTGGCAAGCACGTGGGTCCCAAAAAAAAGTGAAATGAAAAATTTACCATTTTTTTTTTAGAAAAATTCATCTACCGTCCCTAAACTATTTTGCCAAGGCCAATTTGATACCCGAACTCTCAAAAGTATCAATGTGATACCCAAAGACCTAAATTGGTATCAACGTGATTCCTTCTTCTTCTTCTTCTTAGGGTTTCGCGGCGCCAAGTAGCTTGGGGCTAAAGCTTCCAATCGAACCCGATACCGGTCGAAGAACCTGCTGGTGCTGAGATGATCAACGACCCGTCCGCGTACATTGGGGTCGTCGAGCTGTTGAGCGAGACGAGGCATTCAGCCGGAAGGTACCGCGAGAGAGTGACCGTCGAGGCGGAGTATGTACGGTCTCCGAATGGAAGGCGGTCCAGTTCTAGGGATGCCATTTTAGCTATTCTTCTTCTTCTTCTCTCTCCTCTCCTTCTCCTCCGCCCAAACCATCACTAACGCCGCCGAAATGGATTTGTAGCAGGAATTGGAGAGGATCTCGGCGGCGTTAGTGATGGTTTGGGCGGAGGAGAAGGAGAGGAGAGAGAGAGAGAGAGAGGAGGAGAGAGAAAAAGAAGAAGAATAGCTAAAATGGCATCCCTAGAACTGGACCGCCTTCCATTCGGAGACCTTACATACTCTGCCTCGACGACCACTCTCTCACGGTACCTTCCGGCTGAACGCCTCGTCTCGCTCAACAACTCGGCGGCCCCAATTTACGCCGACGGGTCGTTGATCATCTCAGCACCAGCAGGTTCTTCGACCGGTATCGGGTTCGATTGGAAGCTCCAGCCCCAAGTTGCTTGGCGCCGTGAAATCCTAAGAAGAAGAAGAAGAAGGAAATCCCAGAAGAAGAAGGAAGAAAAAGAAATGAAAAGAAAAGGAAAAAAATGAATTAACAAAAAAAAAAAAAGGTAAATTGGTCATTTCACTTTTTTTGGGACCTACGTGCTTGCCATGTCAGCAAACATACGGCGCTGTCAGAAATTTTGGACGGAGGTATCACGTTGATACCAATTTAGGTCTTTGGGTATCACATTGATATTTTTGAGAGTTCGGGTATCAAATTGGCCTTGGCAAAATAGTTTGGGGACGGTAGCTGAATTTTTCTCTAATTATTTCGAGTGGAAAAGTAAATTGTTACATATTATATGAGTGAGATGCAAGTTAATGTTAAACTTAACATATACAAAGAGTAAGGAGTCACCTCAAGATGAAGCAAATATAAATCTGAGTCCACAACCAGGTTTTGTCCAATGTGATATATCCATCGGGGAAGAATCTTAATCCAAACACCAAAGTTTTCTGGGAAGGTCGATATCAATCTGCTATTACCTGGACTTACTGGAACGCATATAAAAACTAAAAGAGCTCTCTTTTGGCTGTTTTGGGCTAATGAGACCTACAAAAAATAAAAAAAAACCATATAAGTATATGAAAAAAATACAAAGATAAAGGATATGAGAAAATTATAACAGAAGATCTAGCTGCCCGAATCAGCTTTATATAAATCAATCAACATAATGTAGTACCTTTTCAGTTCCAGGTGAGGATGCAGCCCCATTACTATTGTCAATTGGATCAAAGAGAGAAACATAAAACACACATGGTGGCACAAATTTACTCTGACCCGGATTCTGCTCTGCGATGAAACCATTTATGTCTAACTTAGGAACATACATGTCTAATGGTCTGCCCCCTTCTCTATCAGCCTTCTCTGTAAAGGAAAGATACAGTAAGTTATGTAGACGTCCTCCATAAGAGTCCTACATAAGTGGCTAACATAAAGACATCCAACAAAGATGATTCAGAAATAATTATCTACCTTTCGGTTGTTGAGTTTGCATTATTCCATAATGTGCATATGGAAGATGAGCAGGATCCATAAGATTTTCAATCAAGACCTCATACCTGGAAGATCAAATAAAAAATGAAGCAAAGTTATATGATTTTTTCGGAAACAGGAAAACAAAAATTTTAGATTCCAAAGTTTTAGTTACGCTTGTGCAAAAAGACACACTTTTCTTTTCTATGTGACTAGGAGCCACTTCTGCCGTTGAATGGAAATTAATACTTCATGTGGATAGAGCTACAAGTTCTTTGACATCACAGAAAATCAGACCCAGTAGATCCATAAGGTTTCTTACATATAAAAGTGTTATTTCCCTCTGTAGAACACTAGAACATGATTTTAGACCAAATTAGTTGAAAACTATAATTTTACCTACCCGTAAGGGATCTCTCTATTTCCCATCAAGCAAGTATACGAGGGATCATCCAGTTCCGGTATGTAGGGAGGTTTTTTCTCTGTAAGAATATCTTTGTATTCAGGATCGGAACTTGGCCAGAACCACACTATTCCATTCTGCACAGTACTTGGATAAGGAGCTACACATGCTTTCTTGGATGTGTGAATCTGCAAAACATTGTTGGAGAGTCATCCCCACTAATATTCATGCATTGCATAGATTATTATCATCGAATAAAACAACTTCTACGGTTCTACAAAAGGAAGAACGTTAAACGAAATTCACACTATAGCTTCATAATAATTCTGTAAGGCTTCTGCATACTATACCCTTCTCCTTAAGTTCATCAAAATGATACAGTAGTGTGGTCTAGCAACTTGAATGAAAGTTGTATGAAGGGTCATCCCTAGCTACTAACTTGCCAAAACCATAAATTCAAGGACTGCATAGATTATGTTCATACTTCATAGAACGTACTAATAGAAAAACTACAAGAACAATAGATGAATTTGCTTCTATATACTGTTAACTATGGTATTGTGTGACATCTTCTAGTTACTCGCATGAAAATTAACGTGCATACGCATATAACTAGCAATCTGCCATTACAGTTTTGTTTAAAGTTTTTTTTTTTTTTTGGGCAATCAATGTGAAGTTTTGTCTAAAGTTGATTACTGGTACTGAACTTACTCTATTATATTTTTTCATACTGTATAAAGGTTAGCACAATTAGCAATCTCTCAAGGTTGTCATTGAAAAGTTAATTACCGGAGGGCCATCGGTAGGTGCCTGAGGGATGAACTTGCAGTCACCGGAGCCATTAAAACACCAGCCATGATAAACACACTGCAACCTTCCCCACTGATCAATCCTCCCTTCAGATAATGGAGCCAATCTGTGAGGACATGCATCGTCAAACACCTTCCATGCACTCTCATTTCTATCCCACCACACCACCACATCAATACCCATAACTTTCTTTGCATGTGGTACCCTTTTGTCAAGGTCACAAACTGGCATCAATGGGTACCAGTGGGCATACCAGTCAAATTTATCATCTGGGGTCTGATTTTCAACTTGTGGTGCAGATGGGTGTTCAGTCTCGGTTGTAATATTAGAAGATGATATGGTGGTGCATGTCTTAAATGTGGGTCTGTGTCTTTGAACTAATGAGAACGATGAAGCGGGTACTTGCTTAAACCCCAAGAAAGTGAGTTTTTTGGATTGGGTTTTGTCAAATTTAGCTGGAAATTGTGGTGATGGAATAGAGGAAGTTCTCAGAATTTCCATGGCTGCCACTTACTTTCAGAACTCCACAACAGAAATGGGAAAATTAAAGTTAAGAACTTGACCTCAAAGTGTTAATCTTGGAGTTGCAACGCAGTCTAAGAAACCTGAGGCTCTAATAATCACAGTATGTACTCAAGCATAGAATTGTAATGATTTAAATGATAATCAAAGAACAATAACCTGGGTCTGTGTTTTTTTTTTACCCAACTTGAAACTTCTAATCTCAAGTTTTATCAACAATCCCTGCAAGTTTATAACAGGAAAAATGTTATATTTTATTTCCATCAACTACGGTTAACACTTGACACAAGTCGCACTTCATAAATTAAATCAAATTGAGGAAAAAATACCCTCAAACTCTACTGCAAAAACCCAACAAGAATCCTTACAATTTTTTTGATGAAGACGTGAATTGATGATTGACAAGTTGAGTGTTTAAGCTGAGTTCTTTCAGGCCTGATCAAGTGAAGAGCTATTGAGCTTTAGATGGAGCTATGTGGTGGAGATATTGACAAGAGAAGAAAGCCAAAGCATTTTCAGTTGCTGTTCAGTATCCCAATTATTCTAGCCAATGTGTCTAGTTTTTGTCCAAGGTGGTTTCACCCTTTTTTTACTTATGGATTGCTATTTCTCTAAGTTTGAGTGACTATAAAGTCCGCAGCAGCTATCGTTTTCAACTCGATCGGTGGAAGTTAGGTGGCCTGGCTACTTCCTATAATGAAAAGCACTGCGAATGGAAAGCATTTTAAGTGAAGTCACTCCATTCGAATTTTTCCAACATGATTTTTTTTTTGGAGAAAAAGCTAGCGTGAACTTGTCTTAATATTTTACTTGAATGAGACATTTTATCGAACACGTTATACACGTATCTTTATTGTTTAGACAACTAGCATATTCACAGGACCGCTACTAACAAACACATTCCCTCCCATTCCATGTTTCACCACCATATACCCATGAATCTCTTTTCCCAAATTCAAATCTTTCAACCCAGAGCAGGCAGGTAAAAGGCACCAAACCCTGCACCATGTCCAAGAAATCACATTCTTCACCAGCCCCGTCTTGCCCCATCAACATTCCTACATTTACCATACGTAAGGATTCCTAATTCAACTCTACAAACTCTTAGACTGATATTCTTTTGATCTTGGGGGAGGGAGGAATTGAGGTTGGCTGTTCATTTATTCTTTTTGTCTGTTTGGGGGGGGGGGGGGGGGGGGGGGGGGAGATTGGAAGGATAGGGGTTTAATTTCCTCCCAATGTAACAAAAAATAAAGATCAAATGAAAACAAATTGTTTCGTTGTTTGTTTTCACTGCAAACCACAACTAACTTTGTGTAGTTTTAACAACAAAGCATTTTATAACAAAAACACTCTTAATGAAGAAATGTTTGTGTACAAGAGACGAAGACTTGTCTAATTGTATCTAAAACCTACAGTTAGCTTACAAGTTTCCTTTTTCTTTGTAGGATGAGATGAAGAGAGATGAAAGGATCAGAAGTAGAGCAAAAGCAGAAAACAGAGAAAAACGATTATTAAAAAGGCCCATTTCACCCCCGCCCAAGTGGCCCGGCCCGACAAAGCCCAAATACCCATGGGATGAGGGCAGAGTTCGGGCTTGGAAAAAAATTGAGCCCAACTCAGACCTAAATGTCTCAAAGCCCGGACCATGCCCACAAGTTTTACACCAGACTGGGCCGGCCGGGCCCAATGATGAGCCCTAATATATGGATATGTAATTTTTTTATTTTTTATTTTGATGAGGTATTTGCCAAAATCAAGGCAATACCGTTTAAGTGTAAATAATACACCAGACGGATCATTTACACAAAACTTTGCATAGCACATGTTGTGGCACGCCTTGCCACGGCAATTAAATCTACATTATGCTAATCTTTCAAGCGCCCTGTATTTCAAGTTGAACAGAAATCAAACAATATAACTTGCAAGGTTCAATTTTTGTACAAAAATTTATGGATTCAATTATGAAGACTCTCAAACTCAAACTGCAGCAGCTTGAACAACAAAGAATTCTAGCTACATTAGCCCAAATACCTATTCCTTTCTTCCTATTTTCTCCTCTCACTTACAAGATCAAACCTATCCTCTTTTTTTTTTTTTTTTCTTTTAAAAAGAGGATCTTTTTTTTTTTCCTTTAAAAAGAGGATCAAAGGGTTTCACTCCTGCCCCCATGGTGACTCGAACTCATGACTTCGTACATAGGTAGTGGGTGCTCTAACCACTGATCAAACCTATCCTCTACATTCACTGCAAAACAATTAGTTGTATGTACAAATAAAATTACGAAATCTGCTGAAAGCCCCTCTTCCCTCTTTGATACTGCAGAAGTAAAGAATTTGGCTAGGGAGCCTCTAGTTTTCTTTCACAAGCACCAGCTCACATCACATCATGACATTTGATCATAATAAACTACCTATTGCAACTGAGGCAAGGATTCCTCATATAATGCTACAAACTCTTAAGTATATTTAGAATTAATTCAATGAAAAACAAACATGAACACATTGCTAGTAAAATTATATTAAATAATAATAATAAAAATAAAAAGCCATGAAAATGGAGACGAACTAGTTGTTGGAAGATGTCATTTCTATTTTCAAAAAAGAAAAGAAAAGAAAGCTTTCAAATCTCCAAAAGGATTTCCAAGGCTGTCTCCATATAATTGGCAATAGGTATATAGACGTAAGCCCTTATGCATTAGAGTAATAGATGAAGAGCAAGGACTAACAAAGTTTCTATAGTTAAATTTACCCAGAGGCTCAAAACAATACAAGGATTCTATCACTAGAGTTTATTCTTCTCCAGCAACAGGGGCATCATTATAAAGCCATCAACATAGACTGGTAAAATGCCCCTTTAGCATTCTGCAAACTAGAGTATAAGTACAGTACATATATAGGTATGATGACCCCTTTAAGCCTTTTGCAAAACTAAGACTAGTGGCCAATAATGACTTAAAGGAAGCAACACAGCATGTGTTGAAGAGAAACAGAGCATTATAAAGCTATCTTAGGCATCTCTTGTGCAAAATTTTCAAAAGTGTCATTCGCACAACTAATTTCGGTGGGTCCCAGGTAGATGTAAATGTAAATGCTCAAGGACCTCAACCTCACTTTCAAATCATATTCTGCTTATCTTGCTCACATGTGAAATAGATGTAAGCATTGCACAAACAGCTCATAAGTTGTAAGAAATAATATTGATGTGTAGGTGACTCAAAATGAGTTGAATCTATATATCGTACAGCATATAGGCTAACTGTGACCAACTGGAATAGCCAACCATCAATATAATGAAGCAAGAAGCAAAAACAACAATAAGCCTGACACGAGCTGAGTAGCATCATTTGAAAAGTGAATCAAACAATGGAAAAAAAACCTGGTCAGCATGTAAAGACTCCATCCTTGCAATCCTTTGTCAAATTATAGAACGTTTCCACTCGCGTCTTTGCCCTGTAAAGAACCTCAGTATCCACTTCTACCCTCATGTACCCATCAAACTCAACCGGATTCCATTTGTTCAGAGTCGTAGTCTCATTGTACCACTCGCTTGTATTACTCCACAACTCCTTGTAATCATCAAGCAAATGAACCTTGTACTGAGACCTCAGTTTGTCAAAGTAATTATAAAAAGGTTCGTTGGTGGCTATATACAGATTCCTCCAAGGCTGAACCATACCCTTAACTTTCTCAAGTAGCTGATCGGGGGATGTATCATAATCCAAATGAGGCCACAGCTGTGTATTCTTCGCCTTCTCCCCTCGCACCACATGAACAGCATCGAAATCCCAATCCATTCGGCCACTGATCTCTGAAACAATGTTCATCAATCTCTTTGACTTCCACAAAGCATGCCACGGCCTCTGAATGTACTTGGCAGCTTGTCCTTCGCACACCCTGTACCAGTAATTCTCTGGCTCCGGCGCATCAAACTGCCTCCATAGAACCGTGTTCCTATCTTTCTTGAGTTGCATTGGCGTAATCTTGTGGCTCACAACCTTCTTAACAGGCAGCTTCCTCTTATGGCTCCGATCCCACTTCTTCCAATCCCTTAAAAACTCACCCTCCTCCACAATTGATGCAACCTCCTTCAAATGCTCGAAATCAAAATAATACCGAAAATCCTTCCCTTCCTCATCCTTATTACTCGGATTATAACTCCCCGACAAGCACAAACTCAAATCCACCACAAATGTCCTGTTCAAATACATTGCCTCACCTAAACCACACAAGAAGCTCCACATGTACTGATTCATTCCCTTGCAATAATCCCCTCCCCGCGAGTAGTACAAGTACTTCCCCCTCCTAAAATTCCTCTCCCCCAAGCTCGGTATGGTATCATTAATCTCCTCATCACGAGCCGGTGGGGCAATCCTACTACCATTTCCACCACCCCCCTTACCAACCCTACTCCTCTGTGAACGCCGTGCATTCACACCGGAATGCCACCCTCCGGCGTGCACCACCTTGTACGTACAATTCACTCCAAACCCAAACTTAAACCTCCTAAAATCCCTATACCTCCTCCAAGACTTCTCCTTCTTGTTCCTAAACCTCCACAACACATCACACTCATCAGCTTTCGACCCATTAACCGGACTCTGATACTCCAAAAACACGATCGTCTTAAACAGCCTCAAATTGAACCTCTCAACCGCAATGAGAACTCTAGGGTCTGAACAATTCACTGCCTCCAGATCCCCACAGCCCGAATCGGATTCGGGCTGTGGGGAACTGGAGAGGTTGGCCTCGGTGGTCTGAATGACGGCCTCGGTGATCCGGCTCTCCGGAGGGGCAGCCGGGGCAATGAAATCCTCGCCGGTCTTAAGGATGGAATTGTCATTTTTGAAAGTAGCGTTCTCGGATTCAGTGAAGAGTTTTGTCAAGGCCGGAGCAGACTCGAGCCATGGATCTGGGGGTTGGTAGGTGATGGCAATCACAGTGATGATAAGGACTGAGAAGACGAACGCTGAGAAGCAGAGATTGCTTATCAGCTTTATGATGTTCTGCCCAATGGGCTCACTGCTGGGACTTGATTCTTTCATTTTGGGATGAAAAGTGAAAACCCAGATTGGAAAAAGCAATCAGATCTTGAAACAGAGATGGGCACTTACATGAAATGTGAGATTTGGATCTGCAAGACTTGAGCTTTACTGTCTCTCTGTTTTGTGGAAGGGTGGTTCGGGAGTTGGTGTCTCATTGACACATTGGAGTGTGGTTGTCGTTGTGGACAGGACCGTGTGGGGAGAGCTTTAGTTCGAGTTTTAGAAGCGACTGGTTTTGATTGGATTGTCTTTTGACTCTCTGTGAGCGTCACTCGCTTCTACTTCACTGCTGTCTGCTGGGAGATGAGATGCCCCGTCAATTCGGCAGTTTTTTTTTCCAATGACAGAACCATCAAAATTGAGCTTGACATAGTAATATGGAGGAGGATTTCTTTGTTTACGTCAATTTATTAGTTACTAAAAAGAAATTTGAGTTTTTAATCAAATTCTCTAAGTTCGCCTCCGTGTGCATTAATCTTTTTGACATAATGGTATGGTGGTAAAAACAATGTGATGTTATCATTGTTATGAATATGATTGTAACGTTTATGTATGATAGGTAGGTGGTAGTCCTAACAACGAGAATTGTGGTAAGAACATAACTAGTTTTTTTTTTTTTTCAATGCTATTTTGATTAATGATGTATCTCGTTAGTTTTAGGGGTATGATATCCTTTTTTACTTATTTAGATCAACTAGCACAGTTCTCGCAACCACAAAGATTTGCAATAAAATAAAATAAAAACCCCAGCAACTGCGTCTCAAGTCTCTCTGAATCCCTAAAATCATCTCGCAAGTCGCAACTACATATTGTTTTGATCTGTTCTACTAGTAGATCTCTTTCTCAACCTCCATTAATTTGATCTACCCTTTTTTTTTACTAAGAATAAGGTAATTAATCATGCAATTTTCAATAATTTAATTTCGTTTATGTTTTATGCATGCGCACTTGTTTTTCGTTCACTTACTGTTCACGTCAAATTGAATCTGTAAGATGAATATTTATATATCAGAGATTAATTTTATTGCGTTGATCTTGAGAATAAGATTAGTGTCTGGTGACTTGACTCTAGTAGTGTGCAATGTAATAGATTTGAAAGAGGAAAGTAGCTATATATCTGAAATGAGAGAGTTCGGCGATGCAGATTTGGTGGAGCAAATCCTATCAGTTCTGCCACCCAAAACTCTAATGCGACTCAAGTGCGTCTCTAAAAAGTGGTATGTTCTTATCACCCGTCCCTCGTTCGTAGCCAAGCACCTCTACAATTCCATCCACAACAATTTCTCTACTACTACTACTACTGTTGTTTTGAAAAGGTGTTATCAATGCTTAATTTTCACAATGATAACGATCACGATGATGATGTTGAGCATAGCTTTCTCTCTAGTGTCCAGGACATCCATATTCCTCTTTGTAACGGGGGTGAATCAATTATTATTAAAGGCCATTGTAATGGGATCATTTGTCTAGCTCAACCCATTTCTGGTGAGGTGATTTTATGCAATCCGGCAATTAAGGAATTCAAGTTTCTTCCCTCCTCTCCAAACCTTTCGGATTTCGAGCGGCCATGTTGCCTCTTATTCCACTTCAGCGAGGCTTTGGGATTTGGATATGATCCGGACTTGAAAGAATATAAAGTTGTTAACATTGGATTTCCTGGTTACGATTACAATGAATTTGAAATTTATGATCCTCCCAAAGCAGCTGTCCACACCCTGGTACTGGTTCTTGGAGAGAGATCAAGACTGATTCTTTAGAAACAGAAACTACTATTCTTTGGCCCGTATTTTTTCAGATGCACTTCATGGATATGTGTTATTGTTGGGATATGAGCAACATAAGGAATTATATTGCCATGATGCAAGAGAAGAAGAATTTATTAGGCACATTATCGTTTTGTTTGATACTGGCATGGGGATGAGCTATTTTACGATATGATGTTTCCTATTTTACATTACACCTTGTATGGGAGGTTTTCTTATGCTAAACAGTGAGCAGGAGCATCAATTTTACACAAGGGCATGGTTGTAGTCGTGAAAGTGAAAGTTTTTGTAGATAAAATGAGCCAACCATTTTGAACCTGCAAAGCATAGTAGAGCTGTTGCAACTAGCGCAGTTTTCGCAGCCAGTGATGATAATACTCCTTGCTTAATTGCAGCGACAATTCCAAGTAAAGAAAACGAGAAGACCTGCAATACGACTTCAAGCACGCCTAGAGCTTTGTAGGCAGAAATGCAACTGCTGCAGTTTACCACATGAGACCGGTACCTGAAAAGGTGTGCAAAAACTCCTCAATGACTCCAGTATAATGCACTCCAACTTAGTTCTAAACTTCACGACACTAACAGGTAACACAAATGCTTGTACTTTAACGGCATTGGTATTGTGGTGTGCTTAAACTTTCAAGGTATTTTAACTGATAAAAGTATTCTATACACATAAGCTTCCACCAATTTTAGCATTTCCAAGACTACCGTAATGATCTACTTTGCTGTCTCTGAAATTTAACAGATAACATTAAAATGGTTCCAATTAAGAGTTGATTAAACTAGAGTTGAATTCATCTTTGGTTTTGCATGAAAGTTACCTGTCCAACAACTGTTCTTTAGGAGGAGTGGGCGGTAGAGCCCCAGTGAACTTGCCTCTCCAATCTACCTGACCACCCGCATACTTGTTTAACCACTTTCGGAAACCAACAACAAGGGCATCTGACTTTGTTGGCACAAAACAAGCTTTCTGCCACTGGGTAGGGCCAGCATCCATTATCCTACGTTCCTGTACAATAACCCGAAAGCACATTAGACTAGACTAAGTGCAATGAAATTTACCTGAGATTCTATTTCATGATCATGTGCTGCTCACATCATAAGCATGCTGACGGGAATTCTCTACAGCTGTTGATCTATCAACAACTGAAAGTTCCCATGTAAACATGCAAAAAAACTTAAGTGATCATCATGAATATGTAAACAACTTGACCCATTATGATCCCAATGTTGAAGTTATTCAAGAAATTTGATATCAAAATAGTCCCCAAGTTGTTTCTGCAATACCAATATACTGTTTTTTTGAAAGAATATCATGTTATTGAGTCATTCTCTTGTACGCCGTTCTCTTTTATGACAATTTTCAGAACCAAAGTTTCCTAAGGGTTTCCTTTAGCATCCCTCTGCTGCATGGAAGTAACTTTATAGTTCATAATTATCATTTACTTCACCAGAATCTGGGAGTAAGGGTTATCCAATAATCGTGATGTATATGAACTTTATCGTTATCATTTTGACTGAAAAGGTAATTGCATATAAACTAGTGTGATCCAAGTTAGTTCAAAACTTAATACAAAGAGTAAGGAGTCACCTCAATATGAAGCAAATATAAATCCGAGTCCAGAATCAGGTTTTGCCCAATATGAAATATCCATCGTGGAACAATCCTGTCAATCCAAACGCCAAAGTTTCTTGGGAAAGTCCATATCAATCTGCTATTACCTGGACTAACTGGAACGCAGATAAAAATTAAAAGAGCTTGCTTTTGTCCCGTTTGGGGTGATGATACCTACAACCAAAAATAAAAAACACCTCGTAAGTATATGGACAAGAATAGAAATGATAAAGGATATGAACAAATAATAACAGAAAGTCTAGCTGCCAGAATCAGCATTATCTAAACAAATGATCATTCAAAATAATGTACTACCTTTTCAGTTCCAGGTGAGGATGCAGTCCCATTAATATGGTCAACTGGACTAAAGATAGAAACACAAAACACACATGGCGGCAGAAATCTACTGTGACCTGGATTCTGCTCTGCGATGAAACCATTTATGTCTAACTTAGGAATATACAAGTCCAATGGTCTGCCCCCTTCTCTATCAGCTTTCTCTGTGAAGGAAAGATACGGTAAGTAATGTAAACGCTCTACATAAGGAGAGACTAACATAGTGATACCCAATAAAGATTATCATCTTCCATAAATGATTAACCTTTGGGTTGTCGAGTTTGCATTATTCCATAATGTGCATATGGAACATGAGCAGGGTCCATAAGATTTTCAATCAAGACCTCGTACCTGGAATTGCAATTCAAAAATCAAGCAAAGTTATATGCTATGTTCTGGAAGAGGAAAAAGAAATTTCATATTCCAAAGTTTTAGTTAGACAATTTGTGACACAGATCCAGAAATAATACACTTCTCTTTCCTTTGTGGAATTGTGGCTAGGAGCCACTTCTGCCATTAAATGACAATTAATAATTCATGTGGATACAGCTAGCTACAAGTTCTTTGACATTAGAGAAAATCAGACCTGATAGATCCACAAGGTTTTTTATATGTGTGTGTAATTTCCCTCTGCAGACCATGTTTTATATCCAAGTAGTAAAAATATAAATTCTTCACATACCCGTAAGGTATCTCCCTATTTCCCATCAAGCTAGCATATGATGGATCATCTATTTCCGGTATGTAGGGAGGCTTTTTCTCTGCAAGAATATCTTTGTATTGAGGATCAGAACTTGGCCAGAACCACACGATTCCATTCTGCACGGTACTTGGATAAGCACCTACACATGCTTTCTTCGAAGTGTGAATCTGCATTTTTGGTTGAAGGATCATTTATTTAAGCATTGCAAAGATTACTGTCACACAAAAAAAAAACAAAAAGAACTTCCACAGGAGGAAGAAAAATAGAATATACTTACTTTTATGCTTAAAGTTAATCAAAATGATACAGAACTATGGTATGATATGACATCTTCTAGCTACAGTCTTGCTTCAAAGTTCATTACAGTTACTGTTTTATTTTAGTTCATAAAAATAATAGTTACTATATGAAATAAGCAGGCAGTTTGAAACTTGTACTCTATAAATCTCTCTAGGTTGTCATTGAATTACCGGAGGGCCATCCTTAGGTGCTTGAGGAATGAATTTGCAGTCACCAGAGCCATTAAAACACCAGCCATGATAAACACACTGCAACCTTCCCCACTGATCAATCCTCCCTTCAGATAATGGAGCCAATCTGTGAGGACAAGCATCATCAAACACCTTCCATGTACTTTCATTTTTGTCCCACCACACCACCACATCAATACCCAGAACTTTCTTTGCATGTGGAACTCTCTTGTCAAGGTCACAGACTGGCATCAATGGGTACCAATGGGCATACCAATCAAATTTGTCATCTTGGGTTTGAGTTTCAACTTGTGGTCCAGATGGGTTTTCAGTCTCAGTTGCAATAGAGGATGATATGGTGGTGAGTGTCTTGAATGTTGGTTTGTTTCTTTGAACCAATGAGAATGATGAACTGGGTGTTTGATTAAAACCCAAGAAAGTGAGTTTCTTTGATTGGGTTTTATCAAATTTAGAAGGAATTTGTAATGATGGAATAGATGAAACTCTGAGAGTTTCCATGGCTGCCACTTGCAGAGCTCACAAAAGAGATGAGAGAATAAAGGTAACTACTTGATCTCAAAAGCATTAATCTTTGGACTTGCAATTCAGTCATATAGAAACTTGAGGCTCTGATTTAATGGAGTGGAGGAATGGAGGATAACATTTACATGAAAATTGGTAATGAGTCAAAACTATTGAAAAATGAGAGATTGAATGGCTCTATAAGTGTTTGGAGCTCAACCAAGCAATCACTAGTCACCATCACTAATGTTTACAGGATTAGTAACTTAAATTTGGGGATGATGGGTTGAAGACTTGATGTTGAGAAATGGGCCCTTGAAGTGGGCCTTATCAAGTAAAATTGAATCTTCTTTTGTATTAAAAGGGGCTTCAAAACCCACCAAAATTCTACAATTTTTTCATCTCAATTTGATGAACTAATGAAAGAATGTGTGTATACATGATTTGGTTTGAAAAGAATGACAAAGAATTCCTATATCATCTTTTCTATTCACACCAAAGAATAAATCAATAAGGGCTCTAGTTTCAGTCATGAAACATTAGTGATTTTGGTTACTCTACTTCCTACAAACAATGGAGAGGACTGTGTTCTAGCAGGCTTAAAGCTTCTGGATAATAAGCTTGCTCTATCAAATGCGGCTGGACTTAAGATTGCCGCCACCTCCCCGCCACATGTTGTGGGTGACAGCAGTGTTGGACTCGATACATTAGTGATCCGAGGAGAGAAGTATGATCTAGGACGGTTAGCCTTTCTTGGAGACAAGTTGACATGCTCCAGAGCTCGAAACTGGAGCTCTGAAGGATAGTCCCTTACGCAACCTATGCGAGGTCCAGCTCCTGTTGTCCATTTGCAGGATAACTGCTTTCCCAATTGATATGATTTCATTCCTTTGAGTGAGTTAATCCTTTTGAGAATCGATTCTTCAGGAATGGTTTCTTCCTCAGTCTCTTCATGGTTTTCATCGAACAAGTTCTGCTTTGGAACCATGTATTCCTGTTCTGATGGTTGATGTACTTCTGTTGATACCGAAGATTCTACAGGGAAACTGTTGCAACTTGAAGCAGCTGCTTGACTTTCACTCTCAAGCGAACTTTCTCTTTTTGGTATTTCAAGATTAGATAATTTTCGGCTAAGCCTGTGGAGCCGGCTTGCTATCTTTGATTCCATTGCAACAGCTTGCTCCATTGAATCAGTCTCCTTCCTACTAGAGTCTCGAACAATGGTATTTTCAGTTTTTAAGTCACATAGATCTGGGATTAACTCCTCTTCAGCTGAGTAGCTTCTCAGATGAGCACTGCTTCTTTTCTTGCTAAGTGAACCTTCTTCTTCATCAACTGGACTCATCTGAATATAACAACAAAGTAGGCTTTATTAGTACGCATGTCTTCACTTAGTCTCTCACGATAGATAACAAATCATCCAAAATAGTGAAATATGAAGTTCTTTTTCTTTATACCTTAACATCAGTGAGATCCACATTGTTCTCTTTAAGGAATGAAACAAAGTCTCTGAAATTCTCTTCTGTTGGTCTATAATGACCACTGTGAGGCCAAACTGCCTGTAGAAAGTAACAAGAAATATGTTAGAGACGATAATCAATATCAAGAACAAAGGGCACTATGGAAACAGTAATCAAAATCTGGGTTTTTTGGTGTTGCACACATACCTTGATAATGCCATTCTCAATAACTAATCTCCCAGCAGCAGATGTGGCTCCTCCAGCCAAAAAACTGGAATGCTGAAATGTGCCCTTCTGTTTCTTGCCAACATATAAGATTTTCGAAGTGCTGAGAACAAAAATCCATTTGGCATCCTTGTCTTCTCCAGATGTATGGAGGAGCTCCCCTGATTGCTTGTAGAATAATTTTCCATCCTCCACAACAACTTCATAGGCCATTCTTTCCATCTGTATTGAGCAGAATTGTTATCAGCAAACGAAATGGATGTAAAAAGCTACAGATAAAAGTTATCAACAAGGGAATAAAGGCTCACCGGACCAAGATACTTGATACACTGCTGTTGAAGTTTTGATCGAGGGCATTTTTCAAGATTCACTTCCTTCCCTTCACCTATATCTAGCCAGTAGAAGAATGGTTCTCTACTCTGACAATGAAGCCACTTAACATAATAAAAGTGTAGATTGTGTCCATATCGGTGCCTTGGATCAATCTGTTTTCAATCACATATGAAAGATTGAAATCAGTAAAGGCCAATAAAAGCTTGAAGAAAAGAAAAACAGGATACTTAAATGCAATTAACTTACCGCTTCAAGCCAGTGCTGCAAAGCAAGTTTTTGTGCTTTACTATTCTTTGATAAACCCTTTCCAACCTGCAATTCGAAAAAAAATGTTTAAGTATTTAAACAAATTATATGTAAACTTAAAAGTGAAGCAGATGGCAATCTGTTAAAAGATTACCTTGGCAGCTCTGGTCCTTGCTCTAGACCAACGTGAAATGGCAGTTTCATGTTTCTCAATTTCAAAGAATGATATAGAACTCCGCTTAAGCTCAGCGAAATCTAATAGCTTCCACCTATATTGTTAAAAACAATTAGACTGAGTAAGATTGAAGCACAATAAACATTTTCGTAAAAAGGCAAGAATAAGAAAGAAATACATACCAGCTCTGCTCAACTAGAACTGCACAATCTGCTAGCTTTCTTCTGGTCCGAAAGCTTTTGTACACTTTCTGCAACTTAATTGCCGCCATGTGTTTGGGGTTGGTGAAATCTGTTTGCACGGGTCGGATCATCCCCACCGAATTATCTGATCTCGGGGATTGAATGTCCATTTCTTTGCTAACGGCACTGATTGATCCAATGTCCACTTTTTTGCAAAGGGGGCTAAATGATGTAATGGCAATACTCTTTTCTTTATCTAATGAAGAAAACTTAAGCAAGCCCATTTTCTCTAACTCATCCCCTTTAAAGCTAACAGAAGTTTCTAATGTCATCTTTCCAGAACCTAAGGCTCTCATTATCAAAGGTTCTGCATCACCGCGGTTGAAACTAACTGATCTAACTGGAGTTTTTACTTCATCATCTCCAAAACTGATAGATTTTACAGTTACTGATTCTAACGCACTTTCCAAATCACAGTCCTCAGAAAATGGGCAAGAAAAGGAAATTCCCATATGATAGCAAAGGGGGGTTTAGCAACCCAGCCAATTCGGATTCCTGCGAAGAACAAAAGAGAAAAAGTTAATATTCCACATCTAACACTGCCTTACATAACAGGAAATCTTTACAAATTCGAGCTTTTATGAAGGTAAACATTATAGTTAAATATCCCAGAGACGAGTCAGAACCTATTACAGTTAAGACAACAAATAGCTTTGGATCTACAAAACCTACTAGAATAACACATCCAGATGCAATTGCAATTTGTATTCAACTAAGAAAATCCCTTAACATCCTTTCTCTCCTAATAGCATTATCTAATTGGAAATTTATATCAATGTAACCATTTGAAGCATATCATCAAACAATAAGAGGTCACATTTTATGCTGCTGCTGTAGAATCCATTGAAAAAGACCAAGAATCTACACACACATTACCAAAAGTTTAATTCTTCAAATAAAGCAAACCATTATAGAGAAACACATTCCATTTGAAAACCATTTCCATATGAACTGAACTGGCGTACAAACCCATCAAGCAAAGAGCAGGATCCACAAAACCCATTGCCAAAAAAAACTAAAACTAAAACCATCACCATTCCCATGAAACCAAGATCAAAACCCAGAACACCCATTTCATCAAACTGCCATAAAAACCAACATTCACCCAAGAAAGAAGGAACTTTTGCCATTTTATGTAAAAACCAAACACCAAACAAACAACAAGGAGAAGAAGGAGCAAGAAATGGATCATTTGTAGAACTAAAGAGGCATTTTTACCTTAATTGGAGGATCTCAAAGGAGTAGAAAGCGATTGCTGTGTATTAAAAGAAGAGAAAGTTTCGAACTTGAAGGGTGAGTTAGAGATAGAATTGGATTTGTTTGAAGGTTTGGTTTGGGTAGTAATGGCAACAAACAGTGAGTTTGCTGTCTCTCTCTCTCTTTTCCTTGCTATGCTATACAAAGCTCTTTGTGTTTTTCGAACTAGACCTGTCATTGAAGCTCGTTATATAGGGCAATGAAAAGTGAGAACTGAGAAGAGAGTTGGGAGACAGAGAGCCTCCATTTTCCAACCACGTGGGCATGGAGTTTTACTGGGAAAAAAAGAACAGAAATTTGAAAATGCGAAAAACCTATTTTTTTCTCTCAAATTAATAATATGGCTCTTTCTTAGAAATTGTTTGACATGATATTATGAGCAGTAATGTTGATTCTTGACCAGGTAGGCAAATCTTGTATATATGCACCTCACTTTTTTTGGCAATACTAGCAATTATACTTGATCATCTCCCAAATTATGTCGATGAGCCGTGACCTGTTGGTTAGCCAGCCTAACTAATATTGTGGAGGTCACGGGTTCAAATCTCACTGATATCTGGGATGAGGTGGGGTGGGGAGTTACATTGTCGTCCAGAGTCAAAAAAAAAAAAAAATCTCCCAAATTATAATCACCAAATGTCTAAGTTTTATTATCATATATTGCATGTTAATTTACACTCTTTTGTTAGTGAAATTCCAAGTAGAAAAAGATGACTAACTGTGATCCAATAATCCCTTTATAATCTGTGTCATGGAAAAGTGGTCTCCATAAGAGAAAAGAACTTAATTGGTTTCTATTGAGTTGTTTACGTGTATCGATTAGAGAGTTGCATAAAATTTACGTGTCTCCGTGAGCAGGATTTTAATAAACTTTATATGATCTTAGTTTGTAGGCTCGTTTTCTTTAGTTCCAATAGAAAAGTTTATATTTGTTTGAATTGAGCTTTACTTAATCTCTAAGATAATATAAATTCAACTTGGAAATTAGTTTTTTTTATTTTTTATTTTTTTATCTTTAATGACTGGATCGATCCCTATTTTTTTCAAGAACCAAAAAAACTCTATAATTTCACTAGTATTTCTTTCCTCAATATTGAACAAGATTCTAAGTTGCAATCTCGACTCCTTCAAATCAAGAAAACAAAACACATTTAACACGGTCCTCCCACGGATTGTGCATGGTTAGTACTGACCTTAGTTGTTGTTTATTACTCAGAAATTAAGTTTATATTGATGTTAATTAATTTAAGTTCCATGTTAAACAATTAAGTCAATCTGGAAATACTGTTCACATTTACTTGCACTCTCCTGTTATAACTAGTAAATATTAAACAGTGTGTATGTTTATATATACACAATTAAGCACAAATTTCATGGAAGCTAACTATGGTAATATGTAGTCTCAATCTGTCATTTTCACTCGAAACTTGGAAATGATCTTAGCTAGTCAAGTTCAGAAACTGAGATTGACTTGTACTCATAATCGCCAGCACTTATGTCATAAAATTCTCCTACCTCCAAGTAATGAGCAACGTAGCTTAACTCGCAAGTTTCAATTTATATACTCATTTGGATCATATATAGGAATTACACACACATACACATACACATACACCTAGCTATATAATTAAATATACTTATTGACTAATTGTATGTGAAGGTGATTAAGTAGAGGGAAGCTAGCAAATTGGTTGGTTTGGTGATGATGTATGTGAAGATGTGGATTGTTTTGGATGGATATGAGACATGAGTTGTTAAGGATAAATTTGAATTGTCTTGTTAATTATATTGGTCTCTGTAATTGAATATATTCGACAGTGAAAGCTCAAAGTCTTGGAAACTTCCATGCATATATACGCTTCTAGCAAAAGCTCCCATGACCCACAAGTTGACTTGAATATTCCTAAATACAAAGAGGCTAGCTTAAGAGGTGTTTGATGATGGGTTAATAACAACAAAATTCCCTTAAAAAGTCTAAAGCTTGTCCTTAGTTTAATAGCCTAAAGAAACAGTCAAGCTGATTATTTAAACTTGGCTAGCTCCTCATATACATATTTATCCATACAAGAAAGTAAGAAACTAATATATAAAGGTAATATACTAGTATTGTACATGCATTTTGGTACGAGTCATTAAGTTTTGCAAATAATCTTATACCCCACAAATAATTGGTGTGACATGTATACATGCATATGCGTGCTAATTGATTGTATGTTGTTGTTGTTTCTTATTTTTTTGTGAGAAAATAATTTGTTTACCATTAATTAAGCTTAGCTTAATATAGGTGTCAAGTGACTCATTCGCTAGCCAACATGTACGTACACCGATGAAAGCTTACTTCAAAATGCTAGATTAATAAAAATTAGCTATTAATAGTATCTTGCAGTAAGTGAAAAGTCAGTCTACAAACGGACCTTAACAAACTCGAGCCAACACTGTTAATTTAAGTTGTGAAAATAGCAAGTGTGTACAGTTAATTATGTACAACAAAAGTAATATGTATATATATGAAATCTAAAGTTGTGTGCTACTTTTGTAATTGGCGGATTAAATAGAAGTACTTTTTGAACCAATCTACTCTCTAATGGCCGGCCAAGAAAAGCATATTTTCGAAGTTACTTTTATTTCAAGCTAGGCAGATTGAACTACTTTCTAGTTTTGACCAGAGCAATTAAGTATTGCCTAATGGATTGCATCTGATTTAAAGTTTGAATTAAAATGCAAAATTTTATTGGGTTGCATACGTAGATTTACATTGTAAAGTGCATATACGCGTAGCCGAAAAAACCAAAACAAATACATAGTTTAATTCCTAATAAGCCTGTGTCGGAAAGTAGTATACAGCAAAAACATCATCGAATTGTTTATATACGACCTACGTATACCAGTATCAACAACAATATATATCACCAAGATTTTGGGTAACTTGACAGCTGGGTATACGCATCTTGTTCATGCACTCATTTCTATGCAAAGGGTTCCGTACTTAAACAAGTGTTGTTTTAGATGAGAAGATTATATCAGTGTATGATTGTTCATAATTAATCTACCCTCGTCCAAAGCACCTTTTGCATGATGTTTATTAATTCCACTAGCATCGATCATCAAAATATTGTTTAAGAACAAGAAAAGATCATAAAAACATATACACTAATTAGCTGAAGATAGAACCGTAGGAGGATATATCTATTTTTGAATGTGTCCAGGCTTAAGGGTTTTGAGTTAGGCCGCTATCAGTAAGCATCACATACGTGATATACGTACATAGTCGAAGGAACGTACATTGCCTTCTCGATCTCTCGATCTTACAAATTACTAGAATGTGGAAGGGCTACATATGTCTTCTTATCAAAATGTACATTTTTTGTGTTAGTGAAATACGTATAATATTGGTTGTTTGAGTTTTTTGGCTACTCATATGCTAAAATTAAAAATGTTATGATTTCATTGAAATAAGTCTAAATTTGTATTTCAAAACTAATTTCATTAATCAGTATATCACGTATATCATATTTAATTATTAATATCGGATCAACTAAAAACATACGAATTGTAAATAATGTATTCATGCATCAATGTATAAGAGCACTCAATTTGTTTAAACAATCATTGATCGGTTTTTGGGACCAAGTTCAATCGATATTCCGTGAACAAAACGAGAGGTCACCAAAGAACCTGGGGTTAACGGATTGAAGCATAAGATCCGTGGAAGATCCGAGTGTAATCTAAACTCAAAACAGATCTAGATTTGCTTCCCACTTCTTTTCTTATACGAAGGTGTTAAAATATGACCAAGTTTGGCACATATTACCTGTAAAACCCACTTTTTGGGAATTGGCAACGTGTTTGTCTGAACAAGAACAAAACCTTGTCCTCTTCTCAATTATATAGTACGAACTACTCGATCTTCTCTAGCTACTGCTGCGGGCACTACTTAGTTTTTAAGTTGTTTTTCACAACCAGTCAAACCTACAATTCCAAGTGCTTCCATTTTCCCAATACACGTAAAACTCAAAGCTCTGTTTAGGCTTTTCATGTTTATGTTCTATGTAATTCAATTGATAATTTTCAGACATAACATGATCACTTCCAACTGTCATGACAAATAAAATTTTTGTTAATTTGGGATCTCGACGAATTTGAATACAGGGTACTTTGCGCCGTACCGTACAGAGAGCCGTGGAGTCTCGACCGCCGACTACGGTGCATTAAATCCACGTGTCAGTTGTTTAATGAGCCCACGTCGGTTTGCCTGGTATGAGTGGTACATACATGCCTAATAATCCAGACAGCTAAATCCCATGACAGTCGCCCTCGTGGTACTATTGTGCTACTAGTATTATATAATCTTCATTTGATCTAGGGTTTATTTCCACTAGCTCACTCGTTTTTGTAATTTTCTTTTTGGGTAACCATTTCCCATATAAGTATAAGTATAATATCTCATTGATTATGACTTAGAGAGATGTATGGATCACATTGATTGGTTAACACATTCCAATCCTTGATTTTCTTGTTGAAATGTTTGATGAAGTAAGACACAAGTTACTAGAGGCCGGTGTAGAACTTAGAACCAGAATTTTCATTTGAGTACCATAGAATATTTGCCTCGTTTAAGTATAATTATGTTCCAAAAAAAAAAGGAGTTTGCAAGATTTTTTAAATAACAATAAAGAAAGCATTTAAACTTGAAACATTATTTGATGATAAATAGACATGGTTTCGTTATCAATGTACGTAAACTGAAAACGAAACGGTGTGTAATAAATTAGAATGGTTAGCTAGGTTTTTGGTACCGAATACAGATCCGAAAATGATCTCGATCGACGGTAACAACCGTCATAGATAGCATAATTAAGCATGTAACGCTAGCTGGAGAACACGCGAGAGCTGCTATTAAATATATTGACAGCTAGCGGTGAGGTGCTTGCTACCTCCATCATCTTTATTCGTAATAATTCTAAGAGTGGTATCGAATTGACTTCTTAGTTGTCTCTGCTCTATCTATCTTTTTGCACTAGTACGTACTTTGTAGTACTACTACTGCAACCTCCCTCAGACTTTGAGACTTCTCGACAGTCTCCGTAAACCCTAAAAAACAAAGAAGTCGGAGAAAACGCGCTTCTAAGTTGTAACTTGTAAGCACTGGTTCTACTTGTCAGCACCGACTTATTATATCCCATTATTGATTATCCCAAGTTTCTGAACACCTGCAATATAGTAAACCAATAGGTACGGTCTCCGCTGTGACTAAAAAACATATGGAAAAAGTCAGCTCAACTTGAAACTCACTCTGTTTTGCTTTGCATCATCAGGCTCAGCAGCTAATATATCAAAGTCGGTCTTCTACGTACCCTTACCCTACCATGAATTATATTAATTGTGTGCTGTTGACGGATGCTGGATTTTCCAGCTCGTTGAGATTGTGAGAGTGTGTGAGATCCTGCCGGGCGGTTCGAACCGGTCCAGAAATGCACAGGCAACTTTGACCTTTAACCAGATTCGATAGAGATATTGATGGATTACTGACCATGGTCCATGACCTACCATGCATCATATTGATCATAATATAGAGCTACAAGACTGGAATGGACGGTGACTGAAGCATTGGTCTATGTAGGGCCACTGCGTAGTCTGATCGGAGATCGATCTCGATGTCTTATCTACGGGTTAGAGACAACTCAGAGACAGAGACAGAGACAGTAAATCGGGTACTTACGCGCGTGGGTGTGGGTTGATTTCTTATCCATCTACAATTCTAATTAGTCGGTTAGGGGCGGGGTTACTCTAGAACTCCAATGTCACACAGTCATAGGCTCAGATCGATTGAGCTTCCATCAATATTGACGCGGTCCATATAATTAATCTAGTTAGGGTTTATTATTTAAAACCCTGGAACACATCATCAGTCAGATTTGCATGATAAATTTAACTATCGTTAAATTGATCTATATATGTATCAAAGAATGCTCGTAATTTTCTCTCAAATGAAGAATATGTATGTGCGTTTATGTTTTCAAATAGAAATTTTAAAGAAATTTACTAACTCAAAAATCCTTCAATAGTCTAATTGTTTTTGTATCAAAGAAATGGATGTATCATCATGAGATATTGAACATGCATTTGAGTTACAGAGCAATGTCGGAGACGCGCGGTTGAATTTATGCACAAATAAGCTTTAAGCAACAATCCATATATCTTAAGTAAATAATTTTGACTAATAACTAAAAAGAATAATGAAACTAGTTTCTTTTATTTTCCTCTTGTTTGCAAGAGAATGATGAGAGAAGTTGAAAAAGGAGAAAGTGAAAGAGAGACTTGATGATATTTAACATTACTAGGAATTCTGGCTTCCTCGTCAATTTTTTTAAAGGTGACCCATTAGTCTAATTCGTTAATGACCACTAGACTAAAATTTTCAATGTTTGCTTCTATCACTATCACACTAGCATTAAAATTTTAATCCAACTCTATTTCTTCCTAAACTTATCCATAACTTGTCCTGCAAGTTTATATATATAGATATATAGAAGTTTGTCTCGCACGCGTACGTACCCAATCGAAGACCTTGTCAAACAAGAAACGAGCAGCTGGCTAGATACGGAGACGGGAGATCCAGTCAGTCAATTTTCGAAACATCTATAGTTCTATACTTAACACACGTACATTAAAGAGTGAGAAAGGGTTCGTTTTACTTGAAATTTCAAACACACGTATATGAGTTACGAAAATGTCAACCAGGCATGGTCTTTCTGATTCTATATATCCAAATCGATGAACAAATTAAGGAAAAGCAAACTGATCAACCTACCTTCTTTATATATGTAACAATCATCAAACTACTAGTTGATTTCTTTATATATGGTTAATCGATCGTAACGTACTCATAGATATTGGTTCGTAGTTCACCTTTTATATATCTTTAATTTCCTACTCAATTATGGTCAAAATTAATTAACTTAATTACTCACCAGTTTTCATGAGCATATGCACGAGCTAGTTATATGTATTTGGCAGGGTTACATGACACTCACGAGTACCTCAAGGCCACTTGCAGCTTCCTAATTTTGTCGTCGATAGTCTTTATAAAATTTCATGATATACGTTGCTAGCTCACCCCTTCAGACAAGGTGAAGTTGTTGGTTGACATTATTGTCTAATTAGTGAAGGTAATCGTAGTGACATTGCACAAGTCGCAACCCAAGTTGTATCAATTATATATATACCTTTACGATTGACTTCGGATAGCAAGTCATCGATTATATAGTAAATGGGGTTCATACTCATAATTATATATAGCAACCCAAGTTAGATGCAGAAGGTCAACCATTTAGCTAGACCGGCCAAAGCTCAATGCAAGTACGAAGAAATTAAACTAGAAAATACATATGTATTAATTACATTGCCATCCTCCTGTAAGTACTTGTAGCATGCATGAAGCATAGTTGAAATTTCTGAGAATTGTTGATTATATATGCTTGTAAACGCGTTAGGGTACATAAGATAGTGTAAATAAGGAGACACACAAGAACAAGAAACAAATAGAAAAACAAAACTTGTGTGATCATGCTTAGTGGTTGAGCTATTTGTAAACATGCATCACCCCTAGTTATGCTTTTATGACGTAATTCGAGTTTAATTATCGAGACAGTGTACTAACTAAGAACATCAATGGTATCATATGCAGCATGCACGCTTAAATAATATGTTGTATGAGCAAAAGTGGCATGCATATACACACATTTTGGGGGACACCCACAAACTACAGCTAATTAAGCAAACAAAACATGTTTAGTAGTTGAACTGAACGAATTATACATTCTAGTTAAGTATATATGTCTTCTAATAATTTCAAAATTGAATTTTATATTGCATGATAATTATAACAGGGAGTTAAATAAATCTAAACGAAAAATTAAAGCGTAGAGAATTGGAAGAAAATGAAGCTGATGAATGACAAAATCGATTGATCTACTGCCTATTTATATGTAACGAACTAACTAGCTCAATTATTTTGATCACTTATATATAGGTGTACGTGTCTGTATCCATCAGTGTTGCACATGATAATGATCCATCCATATAATATATGATTTTCGTAGTCGAATTAAGTTGTAACACTTGATGGTCGCTCATGGACCGTCGGTAATAACCTAATCAGATTTTGCATGGGAATATATATATATAGTATATAAGTTAAAGCTAGCCTGCTTGTTTGAAACTCGATCATAATATTTCAGAATTAGGTCTATGGGGGGTATGGTGGTATTGGGGTCAAACACAGCTTGTGTAGATCTTACCTACTGCATACTCGAACTAACACAAGCTGGCATCATTGTGTATATTCATTCATAAACACCACCAATCATATATGAACCATATTGCAATTTGGCTCCACTCACATTTGGATAACATCCACCTTGAATTCCAGCAATCATATACAGTTTACTACATGAATATAATTTATAAAGTCTATGCATGTCCTCAAGTTTAGTCTATGCATCACGAGCTCGATTATGGTGTTAAGGATATGCATAAACCCAGGGGGTTGGTGCATGCCCCGGTGGAGTCTTAATTGTTAAACATTACTAACTTCGTGATTAGTTTTTCTTAATTGATTTATAGGCTTACCTTCATGTGCTTATTCGATCTCATCCGAAAGATGGCCGCAGAAAAAGAAGAAGAAGAAGGGGAAAAAAAAATGACGAATAGGAATACGAGTGAAGGTGACTAATGCTCATTACTCATCATAACAGGATGTCTTTGTTCATTTTTTAATGTGGGATGTATAGGAGCTACTAAAGAATCCGAGGTTTCACATAATGGGAGTAGTACTACGGAAAATCAGATCTGAAAAGGGAAATAATCAATTTGTTAAGCAGCGTAGCTTAGCTAGCTACTAGAACTAGGCTCATGGTCCATGGATCACATGGAAAATTAGAACTATGTTTAAGTCTTCAAGACAAGTTCTAGGATTTTCCGCCATGATCGATCCTCACAACATTAGCTGGCTCTCTGCTGCTACACATTCTTATATCAATTCATCTCATGGCTCATGCGGGAATTACAATTTAATTTCGAATTGGTTTGCACATTTAACTTCATGGTATGATGGGAAATTTTATTATTTAGGAAAACTAGTATACCGGAATAAGGTTAGGGGTCATCTTGAACTCAAGAACAAAAAATGGTGAAGCATGTGAACGATGTGGAGTTGTATTTGTTGATTCCCAGATACGAATATGTCAAACCAAGTTGGTCTATTGCGCTTTGCGCATAGACTCACTCGAAATTAATTTTGCAGACTGACAAAGATCAGAGAACAAGAGCATTCAGTAGAAAGAAAAGGCTGCATGTTCAGCCCATTAGGAAGGAGTAGACGGTAACTTATAGTGGATATGGGTAGCCCAAACATTCAAGCAACACTTCAAAAAGACAATACCACAGCCTATAAATGCCTTTGGAACGAAGAAATGAAACTTGGCATAGCTTTGCAAAAGTACAAACTTGTAGACAAGTTTTCCACTATATACTACCAAATTATACAAGTTCTTTGAGAATCCTGAGGATATTCAGAACTGGCAAACCGACTAGGAGGAGATCAAAAATAATGTTAGCATACATGTTAATGTTATCAACACAACATAAATTTATGCTGTCATTCATAAAACAAGCTTTCATCCCTGTTCTTTTTGATATGCACATCTTAACTTCATCAAGAAGCTTGACGGGGAAACAATATCAGCACAAGGGCTTGCTTCAAATTGAATCGTCAGATTCATCCGAATCACTTCTATCATGCTCTCCATCAGGCTCCCCTGTGTTTGTAGCAGCCTCAGGAATATCAGTTTTTGATTCAGGTGCTGGTGCAGGGTTTTTACTTGTATTACCAGCCTTGCCATCTCGATTTTTCTCTTGCTCAGCTACTTCAATATGTGAGCTATCAAATCAAGGGATAAACAAAACAGAACATACAGAACTTCACACATGATACAGATTGAATGTTACAAGACAACAGTGCCAAATCCATCATCACAGATCCAGAAAAGTTTCTGTATTAGCAGTGAGATAGAGTCACATATCAATTGATGTAACAGTAAGCTTCATAACCTGATGAACAGGAGGCCTAAAAATTTCTTATAAAAGCGGAGAAAAAGGCAAGGAAAATAACATGTTCAGCTAAACAAAAAGACATACAATTGCAATTTATGCAGCCTTCATGAAAATAAGGCCTAGTAAATCATCATAAATAGGGATGCATTCTAGGCTTAACAGTATAAGTTTAAAACCAAAAGTAGGAGGGATCCTATTTCTCACTTGACCAAAATCTACTATTTCCACATTTTGCCAAACTTTAACAAAAAATGTTCAAACATTATATAAAAGGATATCCACATTGTCAGCTGGTCCACCAGCACTAATGTTCAGTAGATCTTGCTCAACACGCTGGACAAGCTCAGGCTGTAAAATGCAACAATATCACTATCAGCAACAACATCCAGATGTGAAGGATATGAGCGTAAGATAACTGTGCTGTAAAATAAAAAAGAAAGGCCTCAACAATTATAGGAGTCTCTCTCAAAAGACATTTCTTTTCAATTTATTTATGTTTTTTTTTACACTTTTACACCAAGCGACACTGGATTTCTTCTTTCCTACCGTAATATATATGGCATTAGTAAATAAAAAATCCAATGTAAAGATAGTAATGTTACATTTAGATCAGGCTCCCTGCGAAATCTTCGCTTTCGAGCATCCCTCATTGGAGGGGTGAGACCATGCCTGTACTCAACTGTATCTGGAGCAGGATCATTTGGATCTCTAACCATAATCATCTGTCAAAACCCAAAAATATCACATAAATGCCTTTGAAATGAAGCACTCACATAATTAGCTGTTTCAATATGCCTTTGACATACAGCACCCCACCTGACCAATATCTGCAGTCTTAATTAACACACTATCGTCATACGTTTTGTAGGATTCCACAACAGTAGGAAGATCCAAGAGCGATGCAGGGAACCGGTCATTGCCAATTACAAATGTTCCACTCCGGCCATCCTCTGCAAGATATTTCAAGCTTACATGTAAAACATTTGATGAAACAGGGTAAGGAAAAAACAAACTATACACATACACCATCGTTACTGTTTTCCTCTCTACTTTGCCAGTTTGCCATGTCCACATAACATACTCGAAATCATAATTAATCACAATGCTGGTTTGAACAAGAGCTACAGGCACACTAAGCAGGCAAAAGATCGAACAATTTACAAAGCATCACGCCGAATTGCCATCCCAAGTCCAAACCAATTGCAACTAAACCCTCGAATATAATCCAACAAAAAAAAAATGCATCACTCCCATGCAAAAGTACTATCCATGTATCACTAACCACCATTCTAATCAACTCTCATTGACGAAACGACACCGAAAATCTAGCCTTTTTTAATCCTATCAGAGGGTTCTGCCTTTTATGTAACAGCAAGTCAGCAATGCAATGAAGGACTAAACAGTTCTATTGAGGATGCATACAATCCAGAAAGTACATTTGCTCTGACCTTCGAAAGACAAATCCAACGACTTGTCGTCTGAAGAAGCATTCTCGCTGAGAAGACGATCTAATCGCTCTGCAACTGAAGGTGGGACTCTGAGTACGAATTGCTCCTCCATCACTACAAAACCAAAAAAGACCCCGTCTTTAAAACCACAAAACGCAAATGCACAAAACCAAAACCCTAACCCTAAAGCCGAACCAAATGTAAAATTGATGGAGAAATTGACCTCCGAATGTAAAATTGATTCAGAAATTGAAGTCTTTGGTGGCCGATGAGATTAACCGTGGGAAATTCAAACGCAAAGAGAGAGAGAGAGAGATTCAGAGGTGGCCTGAAGTGAAGCAGAGAAGGAGGGAGAAGGTTCTGTACTTTTGGCGGTGAAGCAGAAGAACAGAGAGGGAAAGAGAAGAAACAGATGGCAGGAGAGGACGCGCTTGTAAAATAAAGAATTGCATGAGGGTGATTTTGGAATAAAAATATGAAAAAGCGGTCAATTTATAAAAGTCTTGGCTACTTCGCTTAGAGCATCTCCAATGATTTTGTCTTTTGGCTTTGGTCAAATTTGAATTTGACATATGACATGGCAAAATTGACATGTTAACATTTTGACTAATTTTAGCTCCAATGGAGATGTCAAATTTGAATATTATTTTAATATATATAATTCTATTTGTGTTGCTTAACCAATTGCAGAAACGCATCAGCACGGTTGCTTTGTTACATGTTTGGTCTGCAAGTCTGTAGGTGCTGCTGCTGCTGCAATGGGATTGAAATTACATGAGAGTGATTCAGCTTAGAAACATCTTTATCATCTTATCAACAACAACATTCATCAAGTATACAACACAAGAGATACGTAGACCACTCTACAAATAAATCATCTAACTTACTCCAAATATGAAGTTAAACATGGAAAAGGAACGCAACTTAAAGAGAGACCAATTATAGAATTTTATGACAACAACAAATCATACTTGCATCAATCCAGAGAATATGAACATGTGGAGCCGAGCTCAATTGGAGGTGGCCAAAATATCTGGGAACCGCCTGGGGAAGATCCCAACTTCTGAATGCTATGGTCCTCTAAGTAGAACATGAAACTCTCTGGTCTAGTTACTTCTCTAAGAGCAAGATTAACATTGTTTTCATCTGAGAAGTAAATGCAATTCCCTTTGCACCCAGCCAATTCTTGGGCCGAAACAGAGAAACAGCAATCCATAGCCAAGAAAAACGCTCCATCACCCAAGCTCTTCACTTCAACCCATCTGCCCAACTCTCCATTCAACAGTTCCAACTTGCAAACCTTAAAATCAACTACCTTGAGTTCACCAGATTGATATCTTTGGTGTCTTCCACGACGCCAACGGACAAACAAAGAAAAATCTAACTCAACACCAGCCCCTTCTTGCTTATTTTGTTCTTGATCAAAATACATATCGACCACATAAAAGCTCTCCACAAGACTCTACCAAATGCTTCCTCCCACCAAAACCAATCACTTTCGACGAAATCTTCACCATCACTTCTGAAGACACATCAATCCTAAAAACATAATCCAAGCTATCCACCACATATGGCTGACCCTATTAAACAATAACATCATCAAAAACAAAACCTCCATTACTAAACCATGTGAGTTTCTCATCTCCACTTTTAGCAAAACCCAAAATTCCCTTATCAGAGATAACCAGAATAGCACAATCAACAATCTCAGCAGGCATTAAATCACTTTCTTTAAACCACAAACAGAACTAGAGCCAAGGATGTATCTCAGAAAATACGACTTCCCTAATTCGATCATTTTAAACTCCAACAAATTGAAACATTCAGGAGACGACGACGGGCCGTTTGTGTACCTGATTCGCCTGGAGGTGATCGGATTTCTTCTATGTCGCACTCTTCGACCTTGACCAACCAACCTCCAGACAACGGCGGCGCCAGTGATGACGTGGAGGGGCTCTGTAGGAGGTAGACGGTGTTTTGGGAGAGGAAGGAGGTGGGTCCATCGGAGAATGGGAGAGGGAATTTCGGAGGAAGTGAAGGGTGGAAGCGAGGCACAAGAACGCCATGAATGACAAACGCTGCGGAATTGGAGAGACTGGATGCGCAGTTCGAGCTTTTCTCCGATCAATGGCCAGAGCTCGACTGGAAGATTGGACCAGTGGACGGTGATATCCATTGTTGATGTAGCCTCGTGACTTGGGAGGTATCCATTTGATCTATGTTCTTGATATTCAAGAAGAGAGAAGAAATTTGAAGAGAGGAAAAGTGTTTCTTTCTCTGAGATTTTGAAGTTCTGGGTGAGATGAAGGAAGAAAGACACGAGAAGGAAAGAGAGAGACCACTGAGAAACAATAAAAAAATAAAAGACAGAAAGAGAGGAAGCTGTCAAATTTGACAGAAGAAAGGCTTATGTCAAATCCACGTGGAAAAGACATATTTGTTGGAGAACAGTTTGGGCTGTCAAAAGTAATCGTTGGGCTTCCACATGGCAAATGACCCATCGGTTGGAGATGGTCTTAGGCTGTTTTCATAATTTTCATAAACAGATAAAAGTTTTCGGGAATACAAAGAAAAATCTACCTCTCGATTTATTTTTGCTTAATCATAACATGTGACTTAGTGATTGAGCGTTGTGGTTGGAAACCTCCTAACCGGCATTCGATTTATGAAGTTATTATTTGTGATCAGGATGGAAGAAATGTTCTGACAATACCTCCAGAATGCAGTATCTTAAATCTTAATTGAAAGCTTTAAGATACCGTAAGACTCAGTCGCAAAAAAAAAAAAAAAATTTGCTTATTATGTCACTAAGTTTATAAAATGTTCTAAATTAAGGTTTAGTTATGTTCTTAGGGGATTTTAATAGATTTTGACGATTAACACGAAATTTAATGGTTTGAATTTGGATTTAACATTCTCCAAAAGTTATCTTAATGGTTTTTTTATTGTATTTATCGTCAAATATACGAAACAAACATGATATATACAAGTATACAACACGGTATTTTGGTCTAGAAAAAGAAAGAAAAAAAATAGAGGGGGATGGATATGACATGCTTGTAAAAATATAGAATTACGAGAGGGTAGGTAGTAGGGTTGTCACTCGGTCGGTTCGAATCGGTTATAGGTATTACCAACTTCAAAACCAAAGCTTTCGGTTTCAAAATTGAGCTACCAATTACCAACCAAAATTTTCGATTTTTAATCATAACTATCAAATTCGGTATTTCGGTTTTCGGTATCATCAACTTTAGAACAACTAATTCTTTGTAATTAAAATTAGAACGAACAAAACTAAGTTCTTCAATTTTATAGTCATAAACTTTGTACTCATGTCCTAATTATAGCTTTATTTTGTATATATGACATCAAGTTTGAGTCATTTTCAATATAACTAGGTTATTTAACCATATTTGACTAGGTTACTTAAAGTACATGTACTATTAATGTAGTAATGTTCATACTATTTTGAAAAATTTAATGTTTATTTCTTAATATACATGTATGTGTATTGAAAACCATAGTATATAAAACTAATATTTAGATAATCGGTAGATTCGGTATTTACCAAAACCAAACCAACTTTTTCGGAAATTTTCGATTTCGGTTTTATCAGTCTCGGTTACCAAAAAGTCGGTTTACCAAACTTAAAACATCGGTTGGTATTCGGTCGGTTTGGTAATTACCAAACCAAGTGGCACCCCTAGTAGGTAGTTTTGAAATTAAAAATATTAAAAAAGTGGTCAATTTTATAAAGTCTTGGTCTCCCTAACCCTAATCCTCTTTAATAAATACACAAAAAGCTACATTTACTGATTTCATATCCACCGGAAGCTGCTATCTTCGTCGCACTCGCACCCAAACCAAAGCAACCACCGCCGTCGATTTCAGGTCACTACCGCCGGCCGCCGATTCACCACCTTCAGGTCTGTTTCTATCGCTCGCTCTCTCTATGCTATTCGATGCCGTATTTATGTTTGCATTGTTAGGGTTTAAGAGGTCGAGGCCGTGCTCGTTAGGGTTTATACATCGGCTGCGAATTTTCTGTGTAATTCGTGAAAAATGTAGTCAAATTTCAATCTCGTTGCTTGAAAAAAAGAAGATTCAAGAACGATTTTCATATAGATTGAAGATATTGGGCTTCTATTGAAGCTTTACTGTGCTTGAAGCTAAACTGTGGGCTTCAAGAGTCATTTACTGTTATTTGATTCTTCAATAAGATCCTCCTCACTCGTTGTATCGGATTTCGATAAACGAATAATCTGGATTGCAAGACTGTTGCTTTTTATTTTTTTAGTTGCCTTTGTGGTTATATTGTTATTGAATGTAGTAATTTGTTTATGAAAGCTAGTATATGATCACTGGCTTGTCAGCTGTAAGTTGGGGTTATATATTGTTGCAATTTTTCGTTCTTAATTGTAGGATTTAATGTTCCAAAAAATAATTGGATCAGTTGTGACTTGTACCTCAGTGGTAAATTTCAATCTGTTGGTTTATGTAATTTTCAAATGTTTCTTTTTTTCAATTCTGATAATTTTTTTCTTCTTTCTATCGGACTAGAGGAGATGAGGGGAAGGAGTTACAGTCCATCACCACCACCAAGGGGATATGGTAGGAGAGGACGGAGTCCTAGCCCAAGGGGTCGTTATGGTGGTCATAGTAGAGATAGAGATCTTCCTACAAGCCTCCTAGTTCGTAACCTTCGCCATGATTGCAGGTTTGTTATTGTTACTTATAAGTGATATTTTGCCCCTTATACTTCAATCTCTCATGTGGTGGGTTATCAATGTATTGGTATAATTTTATGAAAGCAACGACAAGCTAAATGTCAACTAATGACATGCTGTATTTGCTGTCTGCTTCCAGGCCAGATGATCTTCGCCGTCCATTTGGGCAGTTTGGTCCTCTGAAGGACATTTACCTGCCAAAGGATTATTATTCAGGGTAAGCATATTTGTGACACTTTAGTCGCTGAATATCTTCTGTGAAGAGATTATGTTTCTCAATTTTTTTTTTCTTTTCCTTATGAATATCACACCTAAATGATTAACATCTGGTGTTCTCGTTTATTTCTCATGATTGGTGAAAATATGGCTTGAGTTGGCAACCTGTTATAAGTTTTTAATATACATCACTTTTTAAGCAATTATAATGATAGTATTTTGGATGGTTCTGCTCCCACTTGTTGCTCCTATAAAAAATCAACAGTTTTGAAAATGACATTTCTTTAAAGTATTTTTAATGCTACTATTTTTACATTTGAAGTATCAAATCAATTTTTTTTTAAAATGTGTTGGCCCTGCTATCAAGAGCTGTTCTCGTGATCGGCCTATATTATATGTTCTACTCTTACTGTTTCTATAAGTTGGGTGTGTTCATTGAAGTTTCTGAGGTTTAACAGTGAAATTAAAGTTTTGAAGACAACAATCAAGTAATTAGAGGTCTTTTGAAGATGATGTTAATGGTAGAGAAGATTTGAAGGAAGTTGGGTTTGAATACATTGTGAAGATGTTCCAAGTCTTGAAGAATTTCAAGTCATCTTAAAATTCACACTTGAAAGGTCAGCAGCCGAGTGCTTGCTCTTTTATCATGGCCATACGTATTAGTTGGAGGTTATTTTGGCATATATAGGAAAGACTGATGGTGTGTAAAGTACTCATCACCATTTTTTCTTTTTGGTGTAGCCCCTTTTGTGACAGTTTTTTTTCCCCCCATTTTCCAGGCAACCTCGTGGTTTCGGTTTTGTCCAATTTGTTGATCCTACTGATGCTGCGGAGGCTAAATATCAAATGGATGGTCACGTTCTTCTTGGTCGCGAGGTAACTGTTGTATTTGCAGAGGAGAACAGGAAGAAGCCGTCTGATATGAGGCAAAGGGAGGGTCCAAGGTAAAACCTGCCTGTTGCTTTTGTGATGTGCCATATAGTTTGAAACCTGGACATTTGATTAAAACAAAATAATTAATTTGTTGTTCAAATCTGAGAAGTATTTCAAATCTTTTCCAATCAGCTCCAGGGGTAGTGGTCGACATCGTGATCGAAGAGGGTCTCCTCCACGCTATTCACGCTCTCCACCTCCACGTCATGCAAGATCTCGGCCCCGCAGCCCTTCTTATGATTCCCCTCCCCCAAAAAGAAGGGAATATTCGAGGTAATTGTCAGTTCCACCTTTGTGTCCTGTTTCCAATAAAGGCTAAAGGCTTTTTTTTTTTTCTCCTGTATAGAAACAACTAATTGTGGTTGCATGGCTTGCATGTGTTTTGCTCCCAAAGTTCAAATCAAATGCTTTACATGATGATTCATAGTTGTTAGATATGTACATTTTAGTTTTAGGATTGTGGCTAGCCGTCATACTTCAGGAGGAGGAAAGTTGGATTTTGTGTCGTTGCAATTTGGATGGCTTCTCATTCTATTACCAGAACTAGCATGTGAAGAAGTAATTTGAAAGATATAAACTCTGGATCTACATTGGCTGAGGAAAAAAAAAAAAAAACCTGAACTTACATGCAGTATATAATTTTATATCTGTATCATGGTTAACCTTTGCTGGTAGTTGCTTTTACCACTATTTGGAACTTGCGTATTACTTGTTTCCTGCAACCCTCACAAAATAAAGACTTTCTGGTTAAAGAATAGACGAGTACACGAGTAACTGTGAATTGGTGGAGTTCAGTCTCATGGTAATGATTGTGAGAATAGTGTCTCCCCCAAATTATTTGCTGGAAAATGGCAAAAGTTTTGCTGTCACATTTGAATTGCTTTCATCTACTTGTTTGTTTGTGTGGTATGCAATGCCTATAGCTTTCTGCAATTTATTCTAATGTGTGAAAGTTATGTTGCTTCTTCTGGATCAGATCTTTCTCACCCCCAGGGAGAAGGTACAGTAGAGAGAGATCGTTTTCCCGATCTCCTCCTCAACCATATAATGGCTCAAGGGGCCGCAGTCAGAGTCCGGTTAGGGGTCCAAGCCGGAGCAGAAGCCAGAGTCCAAGGCAAATTGGTAGAAGCTTGAGTGGCAGGCCACAAAGTCCTGATCATGAAGATTACTCAAGGGAACCAAATGGAGACAGGTCTCCTAGTCCATGAACAAGTAGAAAGACTGTTTAAATGTTTTTACTTTCAAAACTACTGTGAAGTACCTTGTTATTCCGAACTTGAGATTTAGTCTTGTATTTTGGTTCCTTTAATGTTTTGATGTACTATTTGATGAGATTTAATCTAGGATTCAGTAGGTTGATGATGTTTGTTTCAGTTACTCCTGTTATGATATCAGTGATCCTGAAGAAGCTTGAATAGTCCTGCTTTTGATTTCACAATTTGAAAACCGTTTTCATTTGAACAATTCGTCTAGAAAGGTTTGATGGCAGTTTAAACTGCTGATGCGCACTGAAGATTATTCGTTTCCTCTTACCTTGTATCCGTCACCTTGTTACTAATTATGATATGATTTATGATGATTGAGCTTGATTTATGATGATTGAGCTTGGGTTCAAAAATCAAAAACCATCCTTTCTCACGCGGCCACTGCACGACTTTTCAACACCTTTTTTCCTTCTTTCTGTCTTTCCAGCTGAGGAAAATAACTTTTGGAGGGAAGAAAAAAAGAAAAGAAAAAGGAAAATGAATGAAATCACCTAAATAATTACTATAATGTAATATTCCTTGGCGATAATCCCAATGACCCTGCACAAAGAATACACCTTTCTTTTCTGTGTTTGACCAATAAAAAAAAAAAAAAAAAAAAAAACTTCTGTAATTTCCCTCAAAAGAAAAAGAAAAAGGAAATATAAAAAGAAGCAACCAGAGTTTCAACTTTGAAAGACTTGAGCTTTAGTTGGGTATCAGCTCCTCACTCTCACAGAGTAGCTCATTTTTGTACTGAAGTTGCTTCTGCCAACAGGTCTCTCTTTCTATAATCTCATTCTTAACGTCCCAACTATTATTCTATTCCTTGACTCCTCTGTAAATCTCTAATTAGCATCATGAACGAATAATATTAATATGATTGCAATGGTGGGGCAGAGCTTGTCAGAGTGTTTTCTTTTCTGGGTAGCATCCAATATTTTATTGTTTTTTAATGGAAGGTATATACAGGGTCTAGTCTCTAGAAGTGTGTGTGTTTTAGTGCTGTTCTGGCTTCCATTGTGAAAACAATAAGAAGTTGTGAACTACTTTAATATAAGGAATCTTTCTTTGGATTCTGGTTGGTTCTGGACGGTAGAGATTCTGTAGCTATGTTGTGAAGTGCTTTTACTCATTTGGGTGTTTTGGTTTGAGTTCATAGAAGCGTCTTGAGCTTAAAGGAAGTGACTTTCTGGCTGGGGAAGTTGAATCGGGTACATTTATTTCATGGGTTTTTGATTTTATGGCTATTTATTGCTTATCTTTCAGCTTCTGGGGGTCTTGGTCATTAATGTTTTTAGTCGTCGGATCTGGCATTTCTACATTGGCTTTTCATTTTTCCTTCAGCTGGTTCTTTTCCATTTATGTGGGTTTTCTTCTTTTGGGTTGGGGTGACTGGCTCTTCGTGATTTCTTTGGGTTTGGGAAGTGGCTTAATGTATGTGCAGCTAGTTTTTTGTAGCTGAGTTTCTTTTCGAAAAGGGCAAGGGAAAGTTTAACACTTGAAAGAATTTGTTGCAGGAGAGTATTTGAAATGGTTATGGTTTGAGTGAAAGTTGAATCGTAGACTCAAATGTTAGTAGTCTGAGTTTGATATTTGGTTCCGGAGTCTATTTAGTTACAAGTGTGATGCAGCACATTTAGCATTTTTACTGTTGTGAGAGCAATGAGTAGGTTTGAGCTAATATTAGGTGATGTTCTTCCTTATCAGTTATTGTTTTTGTATTCATGGGGTTGAAACCTACCATGTCAAAATGAGTCGATGTGATTGTGCTGAGCCGTGATATACTTTGGACCATCGACTTTTGGGTGGTGGAGGATTTTTTGTTTTTCACTTCGTTCCTCCTTTTTTTTTTTTTTCATGTTACATAATTGGGCTGCACGTTCATCCAATTCTGAGGCTTTGATATACAAAGCTGTAGCTGAACTTTGCATATGGCCATTGGGATCTTATTGGCAGATCAGGAGTTACGAGCTATAGGCACAGCACTGGAGGTATAACTTGAAGTCTTAGTGGTGAGAATGATGCTTGAAAGACGGATTGCAGGCCTGCTATTGCTCCTAGTCGGCATGTTTACCAATGGATTAGGTAAAATAACATGCTTTGTGCCTTGTTCACTCCATTTTTTTTATTTCCATTGTTTCGGATTAAGTAGTTAAGAGCTCAACTGCTTCTTAGACGACAGTCGTTGCCCATTTCATGTTTGTTTGACTGCTTTTAAGCTATGCATCATTTAGTAGTGTTAAGATAAGTGTGTATTAAGAAACAAATTGATGGGCCATAACAGTAGTTGCAAAGGGTATTATCTACATCTTGATCAGCTGAGCCTATTATTTTCAGGTCATGTAAAAAGAATTCTTGTCACAAGCTCCACTTTACCATACTGTATCAATTCAGAAGTTTGTGTTCTTGGAAGACCAAAATTACGCATGAGAATATGATAAAACTTGCTTGATTGGTAGTCTGATATGTTTAATTCTTTATTCTAATGGAAGGCACACCAGTTGGAATTTTGAAATGCCTTTACTTATTGCTGGAACGTTATCACTCTAACAAGTAACTGAATCACATTATGAAACTTGTAGGTGCATTCGTAGGGGTAAACATTGGTACTGATGTTTCAGACCTTCCATCTGGGACTGAAATGGTTGCGATCCTTATAGCCCATCAAATTACACATGTTCGCCTTTATGATGCTGATGCTCACATGCTGAGGGCCCTTTCAAACAGTGGTATTGAAGTAGTGGTAGGTATTACAAATGAGGAGGTCCTAGGGATTGGAGAGTCTCCATCAGTAGCAGCAGCCTGGGTTAATAAAAATGTCGCACCTTACTTACCTTCCACCAACATTACAGCCATTGCTGTTGGCAGTGAGGTTCTTACCCAAATTCCTCATGCTTCGCCAGTTTTGGTTTCTGCTATGAATTACATTCACAAAGCCCTGGTTGCTACAAACTTAAACTTCCAGGTCAAAGTTTCAACTCCACAATCCATGGATGTAATCCCTAAGGCTTTCCCCCCCTCCACTGCTACCTTTGATCCATCATGGAACTCTACAGTTTTCCAAATCCTTCAGTTTTTGAAAAACACAAATTCCTATTACATGTTAAATGCATATCCTTATTATGGTTACACCAAGGGTGACGGAATTTTCCCGATTGATTATGCTCTTTTTCAACCACTTCCTTCTGTCAAGCAGATTGTTGATCCAAACACTTTATCCCACTATAACAGCATGTTTGATGCTATGGTTGATGCTACCTATTATTCTATAGAGGCCCTCAATTTTACTGGGATTTCTGTTGTTGTTACGGAGAGTGGTTGGCCATCGTTGGGTGGATCCAATGAACCTGATGCGAATGTGGAAAATGCTCAGACATACACAAACAACTTGATTCGGCGAGTTTTGAATGATTCGGGTCCACCAAGCAAGCCAACTTTTCCTATCAACACTTACATTTATGAGTTGTTCAATGAAGATAAGAGGCCAGGGCCAGTGTCAGAGAAAAATTGGGGCGTGCTCTTCACTAATGGGTCTACTGTTTATCCTTTTACTTTGGGTACTTCCACTCCAACTGGAAATTCTTCAGGGTCGTTCTGTGTGGCGAAAACTGATGCTGATCCTGATAAGTTGCAAGATGGCTTAAACTGGGCTTGTGGGCAAGGCCAAGCTGATTGCACTCCCATTCAACAAGGGCATGGGTGTTTTCTTCCCAATACACTTGTAAATCATGCTTCATATGCTTATAATGATTACTATCAAAGAATGCAGAGTGTTGGTGGAACATGCGACTTTGATGGCACGGCTAAGACAACTACTGTTGATCCCAGTAAGTTCTGTCAACATTTTCTCCTTGTTTAAATGCACTGCTCTTATAATGGTTCAGAAGTCAAGTTCTCCAAACAAATGATGTGTACAGAATGCACATTTCTACAAGTTATGGTAAAAATGGAGCTTTAAGTAGTTTATAGGATTTGGTTGTTTAATTAGCTATAGTATGAGATAAATATTTCATGGTTCTGATTTGCTAATTGACATAATAATGATGATATTTAGATGTGACGTGTTGAACCACTTACTGACTGTACATTCAAACTTTTCTTTCTCTTCATCTGTTATCATCTTGCTCCAAACTTCGAAGTACTCAAGTTGCCTTATACTGTTATCTCAACTCTCCAGTTAAGCATATGAGCTTTCTTACATTTATTTCCTTTTGTCCTCCTAATACTCTTTCTGTCATTGCAGGTAATGGATCTTGCAAATTTGCAAGGTGAGAATACTTATCCTCTAAATATTATAGATATTCACAATTAGAACTTTAGAATGTATACATTATTTGGCTCTAAATTTGCAATATTATGAAACAGTTCTAATTCAAGTACAACCGGGGCACTTACACCAATCTCGGCGACTGCACCTTCAAGCCCTGTTGGAGGCTGGAGTTCAAATCTGAAAGTCTCCCAACTGCAGTATCTCATACCAGCCGCTTTTCTTCCTTTGTTATTGTTTTGACTTGAGGTTCGATCCAGATTATTTCCACGTCGTGTAGTTAAAGCAGCCCATTTGAGATAGAAAAATGGAGTGCACAAGCTAGGTGAAATGGAGTTCATACATTGTTCATCTAGTTTGGTTTTGTTTTGAACCTCTTCATGTTCTCCTTCACCTTTTTTTTGTCTTAAAAATCCGGAGAGTTCTGTTTAGTTCGTTGTAGGCATTCTGATGAAGTAGCGGCTAGACCTTCATTTTTTGGGGCAGATTTAACCAGAAGTTAGTTATCTACCTTATCAATGAAAAGTGTATTTGTTGCTTGTAGTGTACCTACAGTTTACCTATTTATATCCATGCATAAAAGCAAAACATGGATTATATACAAGTCTTAGTAACATTTCACTTCTTTAAAACTCTAAATTAATGTATCAAAGAACACTTTCAATTCTTATCATCAGTTGATTATTCGATAATGCATCGGGTTTGGATACAGATTTGATAGTGGGTGTTCACCTGGTCGGCTGGTTAGTAACTAACTAGAGAAGCTATGCTCACTACCGTTAGATGTAAATTTAACAGTTGAAACAAAATAGCTCAACTTAAAAATAATGATTTCCACCATTGGATTTACATCTAAAGGTAGCTGAGCATACTTTTCTTAATGAACATGCTCGTAAGACTCTTTAATCAACTTGAAATTTGGCGGTGATATTCTATGAGACTTATAACACGTCGTGCAATAAACAATTAACAAATCAAAGTGGCGCAGCGGAAGCGTGGTGGGCCCATAACCCACAGGTCCCAGGATCGAAACCTGGCTTTGATAAATTTTTTGTAATTTTTATAGTTTTTAAGGAATTTAACCCGTTAAACATTTGAACACTTTCAATTCTTATCATTAGTTGTTTATTCGATAATATGCTCACTACCGTTAGATGTAAATTTAACAGTTGAAAATAAAATAGTTCAACTTAAAAATAATGATTTCCACTATTAGATTTACATCCAAATGTAGTTGAGCATAAATTTTCTTAATCAGTTACTGACCAGATGAACATGCTCGTAAGACTCTTTAATCAACTTGAAATTTGGCAGTGATATTCTATGAGAGACTTATAAGACGTCGTGCAACAAACAATTAACGAATCAAAGTGGCGCAGCGGAAGCGTGGTGGGCCCATAACCCACAGGTCCCAGGATCGAAACCTGGCTTTGATAAATTTTTTGTAGTTTTTATATTTTTTAAGGAATTTAACCCGTTAATTTTCTGAAATCATTTAAAACCGTAATTCAAGCTTTCTGAAAACACAAGGCATCATCTTTTGTCGATGACAACATCGTCGGCATCAACCTCGACGTGGGCGTCCACGACCTCTGTGTCTTCCTCAGGGAAGAGAATCCAGAGAGAAATGGTTGAGCTCAACACGGACCCACCTCCTGATTGCTCTGCTGGGCCCAAGGGTGACAATCTCTACCACTGGGTTGCCACCATCATTGGCCCTCCAGGTTCGTTCTTCCACTCAAAGATCTCATCTTTCACTCTTTCCCAGTTTTTACTTTGCTTCAATTTTACTTCTTTGCTCAGTTTTGGGTTCTAAAGCTGCTTACTTTGATGGTTCCAAGCTCAATTTGTTAGCTTTGCTTTGTTTTCTGGGATGAGTTGGTTTTGCAGTTGATAAATTTGATAGTATTGGGTAATTGATTGGCTTTGAATTTGTGGATCGCAGATGACTCTTTTGGGTTGCTAAGTTTTTAGAGAATTATGGTTTACTTCTATAATTTGGTGCTTTATTTGGATTTGTGCCTTGAATATACTTCCTATAGCATACTAGCTTATTATATAACTTTCTATGCTGGTTATGGATTGGTTATTGTATTAAGATGTGGAGTAGATGGTTGTTGGTGTGCTTAGATTATATGACGTAACTGTTGGGGGTTTAACATCTGATGGCTTATGGCTATTGGATGATGCAGTCCTTTTCATGTTCCTGAAAAATAATTGAGCACAACCTACAGCTATATCAGTCTTGGTTTGGGCTTTTATCGGTCATGAATTTAGATTTCTGTTTGGTTGTCCTTTTGTTCTGCATGTTAGGTCTTTAGAAAGTCAAATCTGCAGACCCTAGGTTTTAGTTAGAACCAACTCTGTAATCTTTCTTTGTAGTGAAACTTGAATGTCTGGGAACCCATTAGCAAGTAGCAAGGCTTCGTTTTTCTTGTATTTCTAGTTGATGATGCCATTTCTGCTCTTTTATGGTTTTGGGATAGTATTGCATCACTCATTTGGTTCATGCTAGAATGGAGGTGAATGAACTATTTACCGGATATGGTCTAATTGGGTATTCAAATGGCTCTTTGCTTTATGTTTATTCTGTTCAATGCTCATAGTTATGTTGATAATCTTATGTATCCTAGGTATGACTTGGCAACATTGACACAATTGTATGTTCTTGTTCCTAGGAACACCATACCAAGGTGGCATATACTTCCTTGACATTACATTTCCTGGTGATTATCCATTTAAACCTCCAAAGGTACTACCCCCCATTAGGCATCTGATGATGAATAATTTTATATTTATAGTTCATCTCTACATCCAAAGATACATCATACAGTTATATATAAATTCTCAAACTGATGCTATACCAAAAGCAAAGTAATGAAGTGATCATCCAACTTTTCGTTCTGGTCATTAGTGGGACCCATAGGCTATAGCCTTGGTACCTATTTTATAAATCAATGTATCAAACATTGATCTAAGAATAAAATGTATATGTGATCTAAGAATAAAATGTATATGTATGAATTAAATACAACTGGAGGTCAGCAGTTTATCTGTGTGATTCACTTATCTGAAGTTAGTATTCTTTTAATTTATTATTCTCTTCTTAAAAAGATTAGTGTTGCAGATCGTATTCAGGACTCGAGTCTTTCATTGCAATGTCGATGCTTCTGGTAATGTGAGTTTGGAAATTGTAAAGGATGGTTGGAGTCCAGCTCTGACAATTACAAAGGTGCTACTAGCAATTCGGTCCATTTTCACAAAACCTGATCCTTGTAAGTTCTATTCTTTTGAGCATTCTTTGTAGTTTGCTTGTCTGCATGTTCTTGTGTTCCTTTCCTTACATTTCCTCCCTTTCTCCACTCTTCTACTCGTGGTATAGCACTAGTTTCCTTTTAGTACTAAATGTTAGTATTTTAAACGAACTCATCCATGTGTTAAACATCATCAAAGAACAAAGGAGCTCATTTTCTTTACATTTCCTGAGTTGATCAAGTTTGATTTAAAATAAAATATATTCCCCAACATCATATTCATTTAAATAACATTAAGTCCAAATGATGTGTTTCTTGTACTGATGTTTATATTTGAGCAGATAATCCGCTTGTCCCTAGCATCGCCCATTTGTACTTGGCAGATAAAGCTAAACACGATGAACTAGCTTCTGAGTGGACAATGCGATTCGCCAAGTGAGTTTTACACAGAATCTGCTCACATAGTGCAAGCATCAGAGTCCAACAGCGTTGCAAGTAGACTTCGTCATGTTTCCAAGAGGTTGATAATGGAAAAGTGTATTATAACCGAAAAAAAAGGAGTTGTGGTTACTTCATGGTCTGCGGAGTCATGGTTGAATGACAAGAACCACAAAGAAAAATGCTTGCAAAATATGTTTCCATTTGGAATATGTATCATAACATAAGGAATCTGTTAGTCGTATTAGAATAATTTTCTGGCACCAAAAGTCTCAAACTCTCTTTCTAATAAATAATTAGGTATGGCATTGTGAATAGCCGGCTCTGATATAAGACTAACAACTTTATCTGCTATTGTCACCCACAACTGCTTGCAGCTATTGGTACTAAAAATATGGTCCCCAAACTCTTCAAACTGTATTTTCTTTTTCAAACAACTTACTCATTACATGAAACACAATTTGGTTGCACCTTTTACCAATATTAGCAAATGATCCGCAGCATTATAAAATTTTCGATATTAGTTTTGTGATTGGAGAACGAGTAGTTGGTAACAATGACATAGTTGCCCCAAAAATTAAAAGATGGCTTCCACCAAACACAGAATGACTATTGTATTCAGATGTAGAATCTAAGCAGGTTAGGCAAAGAGAGGTTTGTTCTGAACCTCCCAACTGAAATTATCACGTGGCGGCTCAACAACCCGTACATCTCTCACCTACTACACTAGAGAGTCTTTTTATAACACATGTTGGTGATGATCATGCAAAACCTTAAACCACAACACAGAGATAGAGATGGTGAAGACCATTAGTGAATTGGGATTGGTTGACTTGGTTCATGCAGGCCTGACCATCAATGAGGCCAAGGACTTCGAAGCTGTCCTTAAGCAGACGATCTCTGCAACCAACACCACGTCATTTGATCCAGGAGAGGTGTGGAGGCAGATAGTGGCTCAGAAATTGCTGAAACCTTCACACCCACATGAGCTGCACCAACTGGTTTACTACTCCGTCTATGCCAATTGGGATGTCTCCAACAGAGGCCCTCCACTCTACTGGTTCCCTTCTCTGTAATTTTCCTAATTTGCTTTCTTTGTTTTAATTGCTGCATTGTTGTCTTGGTCATTCAAGTCCCTAATTGTATATTTGATTTTAGTCCAAGTTATATATAGCTTCTATATAAAAAAGAATTGAGATACTGAGATCCATCAATTTTGATCATTTCAAGCCTTTGATGCTTCTTTTATGAATTTTAGTAGAGTTGAAAGTACACTTGGATTGGTACTACGTTGAGAATTGCAATTTTGATCAGTGAGGTTTGTTAATGCTGCACTGTTTTCTTGATTAATAAAGTCACTACCCTTTATGGCATATTTGATTTTATTTCAGTTATATATAACTTACAATATCAAAAAGGTTTGAGATCTTGAGACCCATCTTTGAATTAATCAAGTTTAAGCCTTCAGTTTTGATCATTTCAAACATTTGATGCCTCTTTTATGAATTTTAGAAAGTAGAAAGTATGTAGGATTGTCACCACAACTATCGTTGAGTGAGGCTTTAATTTGAAATTGCATTGGCTGTCTTATGCTTCTTGATTCTGCTCTGTGATTTTATTTCTATTCCTAACTGAACATGTTGCTCTGTATTATCAGATATGAGTCTAGACACACAAACTTGGGCCGAGTGATGGAAATGCATGGTTCACAGCTTTTAGGAACATCATATAAGGATCCTATAACAACTTTTAGCCTTTTCCAGAAATTTTCTGTTGAGAATCCCGAGGTAAGTACTCAATCATATGCAAATATTGTTTATAATTAGAGGAACTGATTTCTTAGTTAACTCATGACTTGCAACTGATTATTAGGCTTACTGGTCAATTATTCTAAAAGAGCTCTCAATTTCATTTCGAGAGGCCCCAAAGTGTATTCTTGATAGGACTGAAAAATCGAAGCATGGGGGAGTTTGGCTTCAAGATTCAGTTCTGAATATAGCTGAATGCTGTTTGCTACCCATCAGACATCCAAGGAGAGAGGATGGCAGTGTGGCTGTTATATGGAGAGATGAAGGCTGTGATGATTCTGCTGTAAATTGTATGACACTAAAAGAACTTCGGGAACAAGTAATGTATGCTCTTATTTAACTTCCTAAGTCCTTGAGATTCATTACATTTGAGCAATGATTGTGACTTTTTTTTTTTTCACCCAAACGTCCTTGCTACTCTTAATCCCATTTGATTGATCACCTGGAATATGAATGTCCTTGATTACAATTTTTTTCTTTTGTGACTTGTCTAAACTTTTCATTCATTCTGCTTGTTCTTCTACCCTTTTTCGAATAGATCAAGATGTTATCTCTTTTTATACAGTTTCCTCAAACCATTCTCTTGTGTTCATGTTGTCTACACAAAAATTCACAGGTTGGTGGCTAATGCACTAGACCAGGATGCAACCTTTTCAAAGGGTGATGCCATCGCAATTGACATGCCAATGACAGTCAGTGCAGTTATCATATATTTGGCAATCATACTAGCAGGATATGTAGTTGTATCAATAGCTGACAGTTTCGCTGTTAACGAAATTGCAACTCGTCTGCGTGTGTCTAAAGCAAAGGGAATCTTTACCCAGGTGGACTTTCCCTAATATGTGGAGCTTTAACATTAAAACTTATCAGTCTGTTTATAAGGCCATTAACTTAGTAGTCTCTGAAATGATTTATGCTTGCACTTTGTATCCAGGATTTCATAATACGAGGAGGTCGTAAATTTCCTCTGTACAGGTAGAGCATACTACATTTGCAAGCATACTAGATACTACTAACTTAATGTCACATTTGGGAATTATAGCGTTGTTATGGTTAATTAATACTTTTTCTTTCCTTGCAGTCGGGTTGTGGATGCTGCTCCATGTAAAGCTATTGTGCTTCCAGCAATTGGGAACAGTGTAGGCATTCAATTACGAGAACAGGATATATCCTGGAATGACTTTCTGTCTAGTGTCAATCATCTGCCGAGGTAAATTAGTGCAGCAAGATATTAGGTTTTACCAGTTAACACTTTGTCTTTCAACCAGACAGTTTTATTTTTTTTTACGATCATTGGTGAATCTGGAAAATTTTATACATTCTTTTAATGATTGTGCTTTTGAACCAATTTTCTAATCAGTGTAATGGTACATTTTTCTTGGCAGAAAGAATTACTACGCTCCAGTCTATCAGCCAATAGACTCCATGACAAATATTCTCTTTTCATCAGGAACTACAGGTACAGAAATCACTTTCAGCCAAACATTTGTTGTTATCTCTACTTTGAAATTCATTGTTGTCTCATTCTTCAGCTTATCTTGCATCATTTGACAGGAGATCCAAAAGCTATCCCATGGACACAACTTTCGCCAATTCGATGTGCAGCTGATTCATGGGCTCACATTGATACTCAAGTTGGAGATGTCTTCTGCTGGCCCACAAATTTAGGATGGGTTATGGGTCCAATTTTAATCTACTCATGCTTTCTAAGTGGTGCAACTCTTGCTCTCTATCATGGATCTCCTCTAGGTCGTGGCTTCGGAAAGTTTGTTCAGGTGATACCTCTGTACTTCTCTCGGAGCCTCATTTAGCAAAAGTGTCACTTCTTTTGGTGCTGAGAAATTAATTCAATTACAAAATAAAATACCTGAAAGGCGCATGCAAATGATGCAATACAGACAAGAAGTGCAACAGCTCAGGAGAACTAACATCCTACTTTTTTTTTTTGTATAAGACTAATTAATTAGTATTTGCCAGCTTCATACAGTTCCTCGCTTATTTTCTTGTGTTATATCTGTTCAGGATGCAGGAGTCACTATTTTGGGTACAGTTCCCAGCTTAGTAAAAGCTTGGAAGAGTACAGAGTGTATGAAAGGCCTAGATTGGACAAAGATAAAGTAATCTTCTACATCTTCAAAGAAACATAATTATTTGCATGATTCCAAAGAAAAGGAACTAAACCTGGATTTGTGCAGATCATTCGCTTCGACTGGTGAAGCATCTAACGTCGATGACGACCTTTGGCTCTCTTCCCGTGCTTATTACAAGCCCATCCTTGAATGCTGTGGAGGCACAGAACTTGCTTCATCCTACATAATGGCAAGTCCACTGCAGCCACAAGCTTTTGGGACCTTTAGCACAAAGTCGATGACAACAGGCTTTGTCATCCTTGATGAAAGTGGAGTTTCTTACGTAAGTGGTTTCTCTAGCTAGTTTCTAATTGGGGTTCAGTTTCATTAACTGTTCTAATCACCTACCTGCCACTCTATTACATCATGCCAGTACCTAGGCATTATTGTCGAAACAATTGGTGATGGTAACAGACTAATAGGTGGCGGATAATATCAAGCCAACTCATTGATAATATTGTACTACATTGTATGTCAAGGTCTCTGATTTCTTTGAACAACCTGACAGCCAGATGATGAAGCTTGTGTTGGGGAAGTGGGTTTATTCCCTCTGTACATGGGAGCAACTGATAGATTGCTAAATGCTGACCATGAAGAAGTCTACTTCAAGGGAATGCCAATGTACAATGGAATGGTATGCTTAGAACTGTCTCTGGTCCTGTATTATTTTTTCAAATCACTAACAGTACCTGTCTGAGTCACACAAAGTGTTAGACATACTTCATCTTTCGACTTCCTGGTTTCTGTCAGTCTTAAGAGTTGGCTTTCCTTGAAATTATTTGAGACTCATCCACATAAGTTAAAAGTTTGGCAATCGATCTTGAGTACAATTTTTTTTGGCAATGTAATTAATCCTTCACAAAAATTGTAATCGTTCTATACTTTGGTATATGTATCGACAGCAACTCAGGAGACATGGAGACATAATCAAAAGAACAGTTGGGGGCTACTTCATTGTTCAAGGCAGGGCTGATGACACCATGAACCTTGGTGGCATCAAGGTAAGATGTTCCAAAGGTTCACTTTCTAGAATCAGTGATTCTGACCATTCTTAAGTTTATGTATCTTATATACTCACAGGAATAGTCATTGGCTGCTTGTTCTGTCAACTGATATGCTTAGACTTACTATAGAAACACTAAATTTTTGAATTCTTCTTGATTTGCAGACAAGTTCTATTGAAATTGAGCGTGTATGTGACCGGTCTGATGAAAGTATCTTGGAGACAGCTGCAGTTAGTGTTGCACCAGTGAATGGGGGTCCGGAACAGTTGGTTATATATGTGGTATTAAAGAAGGGATTTGAGACCAAAGCAGACGAGCTAAAGACAAAATTCTCAAGAGCCATTCATAGCAACCTTAACCCTTTGTTCAAGGTATCAATACCTCTAATATTTCCTATTGAGCTTGGGAAATGAGCTCAACACTCACAATTTATAGCACTAACTTCAAGTTTTTACCGTTTTGAGAAAAAACTCCCCAAAACAAAGCTATTGGTGGTTCCACATATACTCTAAAACTAAGTTTTGTGTCATTTTTAGTTGCTGATGTGATTACTCCAACTGTTGCAATGGATGAACAGGTGAGCTTGGTCAAGATTGTTGCAGAGTTTCCTCGAACAGCTTCTAATAAGTTATTGAGAAGAGTTTTGAGGGACCAAATGAAGCATGAGCTTTCTGTTCGGAGTAGAATGTAGTTACTGTTCTATGTCAGCCAACAGTGTTCACTCCCTTTTGTGCGGATGATAAATAGGAATTTGCAGATGGGATGAGAATTGATGTTATTGTACAAGGTATGTGGGGTATTGTTGGAACTTGTGGGACTTCCACATGGAAGAAGTTTTAACAGTTGCAATGGATGGAATCAAACAACGTCAAACAACTGCCGATGCAACCGACGCAACTGTTCATCTTGGCTTTTATATAAGGACGACCTTCGGTCGTCATTATCCATCGATCAATCTTCTTCTTCCTCCCCCCAAAGTTATTCTGAGAAACATAAAGTAGAATTCGTCACCAAATAGTTGTATCCTCTAGATAGACGTCCGAAACTACAGCACAAGTAGGGGCGAATTTCTGTCTTAGGTCACTGCATCGCAGGCCTCTATCTGATCAAGTTAGTAATTCAATTTTGAATTAAAGTTATTTGATTTCAATTTATTACTTGTTATTATATATTCAATTTGTGTTCTATATATTTAGATATATATATATATATACGGTTACTGTTCATATATACTGATTGGTTCTAACATCATGTGGTGTCATTGTCGAAAGTAGTTACTAAAGGAGAATGAAATTCACACTTATTTTATTTTAGTTTGTACATTGTTTTAATTGAAACCTAAACTGTTACTCCCGTTACTTTTTAGTTTTTTATTTTAGGTTAACTTTTACATATGAAACCTAAACTGTATGTATGTACATTGTTTTTTTTTTTTTTTTTTGAGAATAAGAATTCTTTATTGAAAATAACCAAGATTACATAATATGGGAATGACTGGTGGTGAACATGAACTCCCCACTCTCCTCCCTAAAAACTGAACTAGTTATGGGTCCGTCATTAAGAATGACATCCATGAGCCAAAAGAGCCCAACCCCCAACCAACTATATCGCCCAACCTCACAGGCTACAGATAATCCCGAGAAACTCGATAACACCTCATAGACAACTGCCAGAGAAACCAACACCATCTTCCACACCGCGTCCCAATGAAACCAAACCACATGCAAGGATCGCTTGTTAGCACATTGACCATAAGATAAAACCGAAAATAAACCAACTCATCCCCAGGAAAGACACCACATCCATGACACATCAATTTGACCCAACCCTAGCTCAAACGAGTAGGGACCAACTAGTGACCAAAGTAACCTAACCAACAACCTAACTAAAAAGAAGACTCTAACCAAAAGAAAATAGTCGCCGCTATAGTACTCCTCATCCTTGTCATCAGGTGACCCACCGGCAGGCCACCACCGCAGCCCCATGTCTTCAAGCTCCCCAAGTCGAAGGTGCTTGAACCATACAACAAACCACACTAAATCTATCACCAAGAAATCGATGAAAGAATCACTGTGCCTTGACCAGCGAAACGAAGAACAGAGTAGGACCCCTGAGATCAGTGGCGGAGCCAGAAAATGATCTCAACTGGGGCACTCAAAAGTTTTTTTTATTTTTTTTTTTATAAAAAAAAATTGAAACTTAAACTTAAAATATATCAAAATTGTAATAAAAATAATAATTAGAATAAGGTTAGGGAAAGATCAATATTTATTTTTGTACTAAAAAAGATCAATATTTTTTTTAGATTACATATTTTATTAATCAAACTTATAGTTTTTAGATTTTAGACAAGTTTTCATAATGGAAATATAATTTATCTTTGAACTTTGAAACTATATGAAAGAATACTATTAATGTTAGAAAAAGAAAGAAATAAAAAAAAAATTAGCACATTGCTGAGAATAAATAATAGTATTAATGTTAGAAAAAAAAAAAATTAGCAGATTGCTGCTACCAGCAATCGAACCAGGGATGAGCCTATCATAGATATATGCCTCAACCACAACAGCAAGACAACACTTAGAGTTACTATGAAACCAGCAGTCCTGATCACCTGGTCAGCAACTGACCAGGGATCATTTGCTCAATCACCGTCCGATTGAAATCGGACGGTTCACAACTCTCTTCTCCTCTCTCATCACTTAGCTGTGAACCGTCCGATTGAAATCGGACGGTGATTGAGCAAAAATTTCATGGTCAGCAGCTGACCATTGGAACGGGATTGATGAAACCAGATTTGTATATATATCAAAATCTCACTAGGGCACGGGACCCACCGTGCCCCAAGGTGGCTCCGCCCCTGCTTGAGATCCCAAGATCCCATCCGGCAACACCCGCCACTCGTGGATGAGGCAGGGAGCCACGACCGAAGTGGAGGCGCCGCCGAACAGGCTGACAAATAACTTTCTCCAACCCTAGTTCTCTCCTGTTTTGTCGGTGCTCATAAAAACTAAACCATGCAAACTTAAAAAAATGAATGTACATTGTTTTTACATATGTACAAGCCGTACAATTGACAGATGTGACTACCCATACATGAAGGTGCATATCTAGTACAAATTGGTTGCATTTTGGGCAATCTTCCATTCCCGGTTGCAGTGTCCAGCTCAATCAAGAGAAGCCTGCTAATCCCTTGGTGGTGGAGCTGGGAGGCAAAATCCCATGCTCTCTCTCGGGTTACTTCCATTCCAAGAATAATCCAAGGCTGCTTTTCGAGGTATTTGACCCGAAATAGGGGGTATGGGTCAGCTCTTCCGGATCCTCCATCTTACCACATTTACTAATTTTCTACTAATGGGGGGTTTTGCTTCTGATTTCTGCCACGCAATTGTGGGAACCAAGCTGCTCTCCTGTAAGTACAGTACTCCCGCATTGTTCTACTCCGACACCACAGAATTTGGCAGCAACAAATCTTGGAGACAAGTAACAATAACACAATAACAACAACGAGGTGAATAGGTGATATGGCGGACATCCCTCGCAATAATTTTCATGGCTCGACATTAGTTGTGGAGGGTACGCGATGGTGTCACCTGCTTTTCAATAATTTTCAGCCAGATGTTATAGGAGTCCATCTGATTTCCACAACGTCGTGCGGGAATGTGAAGTAGAAGAAGTAATCTTTACTCCTTGCCACCCTGGGAGGCTAACATTTGTACTCTAGTTTTATCCATCTCAGAGGTCGAAAATTCTGCCTTCTCTTAGGTAATGAGAATGGGCATGCCCTGGCCATATTTTATGAATCACCCACCACGCACAAGTTCTCGGTTTAATCACCGTGTACAACTGCTCAAAGCATTTATGTTGTAAACGTAACTAGCTGGTTCTGCTCACCATGCGAGTAAATGTAATCATATCTTCTATAATCTCCACTTTTGTAAGCTTATATATTATGATTCCTTTTTTTATGTCGGACTTTGATGAATTTATGTTTAGCACTTAACACTATTGAATGCATGAGATATTATTGAGTCATTACAAAATATTTATCGATAATTACATTGTTGATCGCATCTCTTTTTTTTTTTTTTTTTTTAAAAAAAAACCCTTAACCCACCCCACCCTTACATATGTCAGTGAGAATCGAACCCATGACCTATACAATGTTGGAATTATAATTTACCAACAGGTCGCATCTCTTATATCGTATACAAATTTTTGTTTTTATTGCACCAATAACTCATACAACAAATAGTCTTCTGTGAATTGAATTCACGACCTCTCATTTACAAATAAAAGACTTATTGTCACTAGACAGAATAGTATTGGGCAAATAATTTTATTTTTAAAACCATGAGGACTACATTTCTTTATTTAAAACAAAAGAGCCTTGGAACATCCCAAGGTACATACCGATATAGTAGTGAAATCAGGGTCGGTCCTAAGGGCTGCCACCTGAGGCGGCAGTCTCAGGCCACGGGTCCCCGGGGGCCTCGGAGGATTTCGTTCTATATACATGTCATCTGTAATAGATATATTTTATTTGGTTAAATTGGGAAAAAGTATATCTTTGGTTTAGCGGAAGTGCTGCTGAAATGCTCCTCCCCAACCAATGTTCGAACCTGAAAATGACATATAGAATGGATTAAGACCATCGAGGAAGTATACGCTTAAATTTGATAATAGAAATATAAACATTTAAAAAAAAAAAAAAAAAAACCCACCCCATTCCCACCCTTGATGGGGCTTGAACTCCTGACCTCTTATATATGAGACCAAAGCCTTACCACCCCACCAAACACACACACCCAATAGAAATATAAACATTAACTAAAGACCATCGAGGCAAGCTAAACAATAGTCTTCTGCATGTTCTCGATCTATGGACTGATTTTTATTCAAAATACATGATTTTATATTGTTATTTGGTGTGTGTGTGTGTGTGTAACGTATGTGTGTGTATATGTGTGTGTATATATATATATATCGAAGGACAAATTTTAATTTTTTGCCTCAGGCCGTTAGAATCTTAGGACCAGTTCTGAGTGAAATTACCTTCAGATTTTGGCAAAGTCAACTGTACTCTTCCCATCATGAGCCTTCCGGAAGAAATGCCTGACGTAGTCAGAATACAGAACTTGCTTATACAATGCTTTCTCCCCACTACTCTCAAGCACTTCAGGCAGAGGCCCTATCACGTCCGATGGCCTCGGATTCACAAATATGGGAACCGAAACTCTAGTCTTACTTCCATTAGCAACCACTCGATGCTCGACGCTCTTGTATTTTCCATTGCTCATTATTTGCAGTGCATCACCAACGTTGATCACTAATGACCCTTCCAATGGAGGAACATGCACCCAGCTATCTTCATCAGTAGTCTCAGCTCGGACGTAAAGCCCTCCGATGTAGTCTTGAAGGAGGATTGTGAGTGTGGAGACATCAGAGTGACGCCCAACTCCAACTGTCAGCTCAGGGTTTGGGCAAACGGGGTAGTAGTTGAGGTTAATTCGCCTGGATCCCATTAGAAGTGGTTCTTTGGTTGTGTTTATTACTGTCACGTTTAGCCTTTTCATCAGTATCTCTAGGAGTCGTTTTATGAGTACGTCTGTCCTCTTCATGTATTCGAGCACTTCAGCCCTAGAAAAAAAAAAATTTCAATCATTAGTTCATGTAATTAATAAATAAATGTACGACGTCCGCAATGAGGGAGTTGCAATTTTTTAGGGGCCATGAAATCGGGGCCCTAGGCGCAGGCTTATTGGGCCTATAACCAGGGACGACTCTGGTCCTCATCTTAATTATATAGGTACGTACCTATATATGGTTAAGATGAGGACGTCGTAGATATATATATATGGAACATTGACAAAACATATAGGTACGACGTCCTCATCTTAATCATCATAAATGAACAAATAAGTGGAAAAACCGGAAAATTGAGCTAAGAACTATTTGGAACCTAAAAACTGATACCATGTCGGCAATTATCACTTACATTATGTTCAACGCCTCATCTTAACCATAAATGAATGTACAAATAAGCAGGCCTGGCCCTGGCTCAGGGCAAGCTGGGCGATAGCCCAGAGCCCATGGAGCAAAAAAAAATTGTTGTCTGAGAGATGCAAAAAGCTTGTCTCTTTCTCTTTTTGTAAAAAGGGTCGGTTGACTAAATATGCCATGCTCACCCTTGATTGGTGGATGGCAACGTGTGAGAGAGAGAGAGAGAGAGAGTGAAAAAAAACTAAAGAGAAAGAGAGTGCAACGAGGGGCCCCAAATAAAACAGTAGCAGGAGGAGGGAGGAAATCCAAAGAAATGAATAAAGCAGTAGCAGGCCGATGAAATTTTTTTTTTTTATATAAAGGGTCCAATTTTATTCTTCGCCCCGGGCCTTAAATGTCTCAGGGCCGGGCCTGCATATAAGTGGGAAAACCGAAAAATCGAGCCAAGAACTATTTGGAACCTAAAAACTGATACCATGTCGGCATATCACTTATATTATGTTCAACGCTTGATTGCCAGAAGAAAAACCTGTCTACGTAGATTTCACTGCTTACTTGCAAAGTGGAGGCCAGTGTGCAGAGGCCTCATCCTCAGAAACATAGAAGAGACTAAGCCAGTCTTTCCACTCCAGTGCCTTCTCTGCTTCAGCACTAAAGCTTGTCCCAAACCGGACATTGTTTGAAGACGAATGCTCTTTCGAGAACTTACACTTCTCCTCAGCTGGCATCTCAAAAAACTTGTGAGTTGCTTCCTTGACATGCTCAAGGACTTCAATGGGCACACCATGGTTGAGTAGCTGAAAGAACCCCCACTTCTCTGCCGCATTGCAAATTGATTCTGCCACTTTCGGGTCTTCCCAGTTTGACATGTCAATGATGGGAATGGATTCTTCAGGCATTTTTGTCATATTCATACTCATTCTTTCTTCAAGGGGTTGGATATATTGCTTTGGGAGGCTTTTGAGTCCCATTTGGGAAAGACCCTTTACTCCATTGCCTTTGTTTATGACAAAATCAGTGAGATCTGAAGGGTCTGTGATGGTTTGGCTTATAGATGGTGCCATTTCTACAATTTGAGAATTGGGGATGAAAAAAAGCTTATACTAGTCTCTTGGAAGCTAGTGATCAGAGTAATTGGCTACGGAAGTGGTACGGTTTAGATTGATTTACATGGCTATTTATTGGCTATAGACACCAACTCACCTAGCAAGTATCATGCATATTTTGCTTCAAGTTTGCTTTGGCACTCTGCTTCATTTGGCTTGCTAATTAATTAGTGGACCACACTGATGAAATCTAATTAATTGTAAAGAATGTATTGCACTTTGATGCTTAAAATTTTGTGTGTTGATATAGTGTAGGACTGTCACTCGGTCGGGTTGAATCGGTTATAGACTTATAAGTATTACCAACTTCAAAACCAAACCTTTCGGTTTCAAAATTGAGCTACCAATTACCAACCGAAATTTTCGGTTGTTAATCATATCTACTAAATTCAATATTTCGGTTTTCGGTATTACCAACTTTAAAATAACTAATTCTTTGTAATATAAATTAGAATGAAACATACTAGGTTTTTCAATTTTATAATCATAAGCTTTGTATTCATTTACTTATTATAGCTTTCTTTTGTACATATGACATTAAGTTTTAGCCATTTTTAATAAAACTAGGTTATTTAAGCATCTTTGACCAATTTACTTAAAATACATGTACAATTAATGTAGTATATGTAGTAATGTTCATACTATTATGAATTTTTTTATGTTTATTTCTTAATATACATATATGTGTATAGAAAACTATAGTATATAAAGCTAATATTTAGATTATCGATAGATTCGGTATTTATCAAAACCAAACTAACTTTTTCGGTAATTTTCAATTTCAGTTTTATCGATTTCTGTTACCAAAAATTAGTTTACCAAACTTAAAATATCGGTTGGTATTCAGTCGGTTTGGTAATTACCAAACCAAGTGGTAACCCTATTATAGTGTATTAATTGTGTTATCATATATTGTGAATTTAAAGGTGCAAGTCTGAGTAGAAGAAAAAAATAAATTCATAACTCTAAAATTTGTAATACACAATTAAAATTAATTTAAATACATCCAAACAAAAAAGATAAAATAATGAATTCCAAGTCCATAGATAAATATATAATTACGATTAACGCTTTTTTAGATGTATACGGAGTCATTTTATAGATTTATAACTCTTAAATTTGTAATACACGACTAAAATTGATTCAAATACATCTCATAATCAAAATAGAGAGAATCCCAAGTGCAAGTACAAATATTAATTCTTTGCCTTTGGCTAGGTCATTGGGGTGCTTCATGAGTTAATTAAAGAAGAAGAGGAAAAAAAAAAAACAGATCGAGGCAGCTAGCTACTGACTACTTAGCTAGCTATTAGCTCTAGGGGTTGGTGGTCATGGGTGCTTCATGTTGAGATATGTACTAGTCATTGCATGACATAAAATGTTTCATTTGATACAAGTTGGATTAGAATAGTTCATTGTCAACTAAATTAATACAATCCTAAACAAGTTTTCGATCTGAATAATTACATAGCATTAACAAAATCCACTTTTTTTTTTTCTGTCATAAAGGGAAATCATTAAAGCCCAAAGGCATAAGAGGGGCAACAAGGGCTGCCAGCCCAAAGCAATTAAGAAACTAATCAGCCCTACAAAATCTGCTATCTACAGAGAGAAAGCAGCGACCATAGAACGCAAAAAGAAGAGCTCTAACGGAATCCACTTGAACTTGTTCAATGCAGCTGTCTCTCTGTAGCTTCTGCGCGCAATCTGAAAAACAACAATAGAGATCGATGTGACAAAACACTATAAAATAGTGTCGGCAGCATTTCACTGTGTCTTCTTTTCCATGCTCCTCTATCTAGTCCTTATATATATTCCTCATCAGTCATCAGTCATCACTATCATTTAAGCTGCCTTCGACATTTGATTTTGCAGAACATGCTGAAACAGTAAGTAAAGTTCATACAATCTTCACTGACATTTCAGCCTTTCAGGGACAACTTGTGAAGCGTTTGACTTTGGAGAATGCGCAAATGAAAACAATACAGTGCTTTAGAGTATTAATATTTCGAAGCCGGTAACTTTGTTAGATTCACGTAGTTACAAATAGTTTTAAGTTAGACTTGGCCTTCGAAAGTTAGATTCATCCGTGGGAATCATGTTGGAAAGTTTGTTTAGACCAAACAGTAATTAGTGGGATCGATCTTACCGCCGAAGTAGTTGTGGAATGTGGACTTGTGGTAAGAGGACTAAGGAGCTTACTCTTGTACTTTCTACCATGCACAAGGTGAGATCGATGAACATTATTTATGACAAAAAAAAAAGGTGAGATCGATGAACATTATTTGCCCTAAAATAAAACAAAATTCAACTGTAAACTCTAACAAAGGGTCCTACCTAAATTTGTATTGGGTTGATCAACTGGGGATTGGAACACTATAGGTTTACCATGCAGTTGCTGATCAGTTGTTCATACGAATTTTTTTGTTTGGCTTGGTGTTTACTCATAAGTCAATTCAAAGTATACATCCTAGTCTCGAGTGAGATGATACTAACGAGTAACGAACGCTCTAAGCAAAGTGCCACGTCTGCACATGTTCCTGAAAGTTCTAAGGCTCCTGCTTTCTCTTCAAGTTCTATCTCTCTCTGTATCTTTTACTCGAGTATCAAGCATGTTAAGATTTAGTTTGTATAGGAATCAAACTCTATATAAATACTATAATATATGATCAAAGCCTGTGTACTGATTGATTCATTTTGTTTCTTATATGGTGCTCTAAAGCGTCAAACGACCTTATACTATTTTTTCTTTTTTTCCTACCCTTTCTCTCGTGGCTTCCTCCAGTTCCGTGGATACCTCTTCGGCTCTTCCTCTATTTTTGTTCCCACCGTGACTAATCTCTCATCCATCAAGCTTGACCGTAACAAGCAATACATCTCTATTTTTGTTCCTCTTCATTAATAATGTTTTAATTTTAATTTTTGTTTTATTGCATGTTAAATTAGGGTTTAGTTTCTTTTGGTTTGTTTTTCAGCAATAAGTTACTTTCTAGGTTTTGTTTTAAGTTTTAGCTGTGACGCAGTCGGAATGATAAACTAGGTTTACCAGCAATAAACCTAAGCAAAGATTCTGGAGTCCACCAGAGATAAAAGAGAATAATCTCAATTTGATTGATAAAAGATAAAAAGATGCGTTCTGCAGCCTTAAGGCGGCTTATTTATAATAAAATAAACCCTAGGGCCTAGGGAGACTAACAATGAAACCCTAAAGCCCATGGGTAAAAACGAAAACAACCCGAAAATAACTAGGAAAACCAAAACACCGGAAAATAGAAAAATGCAGTTTTGAGGCCCTAAAGGACCCCGAAAGCCCGAAAAAGGCCACAGGTCGTGGCATAGCGACGAGTTTGATTTCTGGGGCGATTCCCTTTCCGGAAAGGTAAGGTGCGTCCCAAACGGACTCCGAGGAGCTGTTTCGCGTCTACTAGTCACTTTTCGTTTTCCTCATTTAGCACGATCCAACTGTTCTTCAAATTGGGCTGCCATCTGTTCTGCATCAAGCTGTTGGGTCTGGTGCACTGCAATTGTGGCATAGACAATCTTCTATTCAGCAGTCTAGAGGTCGTTCCTGTTCTGGAGTTAGGTCAGCAGCGGTGGCGAAAATGTCCAGCGGTGGCATACTGGCATAGACAATCATCCTTGGCCTTCTAGTGGGATTGTTCCTGTCTGATCTCGAGTCGGAGGTGATGGCGATTTGGAGCATTTGTGGATTGAAGGTGTTGACATTAAGGTGGCAATGGTCTTCGGTTTAATTTAGTCTCAGGTCTGACGGTCTAGCATTTCTGTTTGGTCGGGTTTGAAGTCACAACTAGTGTAGACTTGGTCGATCAAGGGCAGGTCAGGAGGACTCTGGGTGGCGAGTTAGTGTTGACAAAGTTGTGTGCCTGCGCCTATTGTCTGTGCCTTTTAATTGTAGTGCAAGTTAAGTCTGTAGTTGAGTCGGGGCTTGTTTGGCTCCGTTAGTCAGTCATGTTGGAGTTCCAACGTGAAGTCCAGTGGCCATTTCTGTGTATGAGATGATGCCAAAACTCATTGTATCCAGTTCATTATTAATGAAGTTTCTTCTTGATCAAAAAAAAAAAAAAAAAACTTGACCGTAACAACTATTCAGTCTATTCTCTTTGGCTTGCTCGATTAGATTGTTCTCATCTTCCTGATGGGCATCATTGACGAGTGATTGATGTTGTGAACCCCCAGTATGAAGCATCGATTCTCAAAAATCAAATGTTGTGAACCCCGAGGACAACGGTAGCCCATTCTACTTCTTCTCATACTACTTGGGTAATTTTAGAAAATTGTTATGCCTCGCAATCTCAAAATCGTATTAACATTTGATTTATCTTCATTAAAGACCCATAACGAAAGTTCGTTATGAGATTCGAAAATACATTATGTGATGGTGATGGGTTTGAAAAAATTAGACCAAGATCAGGTCCAAATTCTACCCAATCTTCCCAAGTCATCTAAATTTTGGTTGGCTCAATTTGACATAGCTTCCCAGCATTACATGATAGTCATGATAGTCACCATCAACAGCAATTTGCATTGCAGGTATCACAAGAAGATGTTTACACTGAAAAGGAAAGACAGTAATCACGACATCAAAAGAAAAATAGTGATACACTACTCGATATACATTGTATATTGCATAAATAACAAGAAGATATTTGCACTGAAAAGGAAAGACACTATCAAAAGATAAAATGCACATACTCAATATACATGATACAAAAAACAAAATACAATCATTACCTTCTGTATTTACATGGTTTTTTAACTCTACTCCCAATTGTTTCAATTCCTACATGGCTACATATATTATCAATCTCAAAATTGAAGGTCTCAAACTCGCACTCACTGTATCTCGAGATTTTGCCATGTGAAGTTTGCAAGAGTTTTCGTCACTTTTGAAATTATAATTTGAATATCTATCCAACTCTCGAATCAGATTAATTAATACATAGTTGTAAATTATCACAGTTTAATTCACCAACTTTTGAAGACCCTTAACAATTTTTTTTGTATTTGATTTAGTGTTTACCGGCTTGACTCATAAGACGCCTCAAGTATCAATCTTACACTCAGAGTCAGATCAAGCAACGAATTATTGGAAATGATCACAATTTGATTCACCATTTTTCAAAGGCTGTCAACAAAAGTGTTTTTTGAAAACCCTACAGGGCCCCCCTCAACAAATTTTTTACTACTTATTAAACCCTCGAGCTAAATTTGGTGGTAAGGTGACAACTCATGAGCTCATAAGCCAATATCTTTTTTTTTTTTTTTTTGACTTTGTCAAGGGGAATCCAAAGGCTTCCTAGGCTCAAGATAAACCCCTTCGGCGCATGTGAAATGCTCCAACTGTGCATTGCAGCACAGTGCCTCGCCACTTTGACAGCTTCGGGGTTCGAACCTAGGTTGGGGAGCACACCCAACTAGGCAAGAACCACTAAGCCACTTGCAGTGGTTATAAGCCAATATCTTTAACATACGTGACAAAAAATTATCAGTTATTCTTTTATCATAAATTAACGCGTGAGATATCTAACAATTTGGCAATAAATAAAATCAAAATAATTTTACGAAACTGCATTAACATTATCAAAATTAAAATGAAAGTATACTGCACATTCTCCTCTCAAAATTATACATACTCATGTATCAATTTGTCACATATCCTTAAATTCTAAATCTCAACGCAACAGCCTGATTGAATAAACCCAGAAAACTCTTCAGGCACACTAACCCTCTCTAATTTACCATTTTGCCCATCCTTCATGAATACCCCTTGGCTCCCGCCATCGTACTCCGAACCCATCACCAGGACCCGGGACCCGAGATTCACCCCACGGGTCCCGACCCGGACCGCCGCGCCAAACTCGGCCCAACTCACCAGCCTCCCATCTCTCCCAACTCCACCCCCACACGCCCTCGGACACTGCCCTTCCTCCCACGCGCCCTCGACCCGCCTCCACCGACCCGACCCGAGATCCAACACCTCCGCTCCGCCCTCAAACGCTCCCTGGCTCGCCGTCCCGTACCCGCTCACGACCCAGAACTCGTCCCCGATCACCAACCCATGACACTCGTCCCGCTCCCGACTCATCTGAGTCAACTCGGCCCACTCGTCCCGCCTCAGATCGTAAACCCACGCCGAATTCAGCGCGTTCTTGCTCTCGTCGTGCCCGCCCGCAATGTAAACCCGACTCCCGCGCGACCCGATCGCGAAAAACGACCGCTTCGACGGCATTGCCGTCCCCCTCCTCCAACGACACGTCGTAAACTCGTACACGAACACGTCGGTGACCGGCTTGTACGTCGCCGGATCCCACCCGCCCATCACCACCAGCTTCCCCTCGCAGCTCGCCACCTGACAAAACATCGGCAGCCCATTCGGGTACTTGGGAATCGGGTCGAGCCGCTCCCAGGTCCCACTCACCGAGTCGAACACGGCGATTCCGTAACTCGGCGAGCCTCCGGCACCCGATTTGGGGCCCGTGTTCAATTCGACAGCAACTGCAACGGCAACGGCCTGGACCAAACAGGCCACGTTTCGGGTGTACCCGTTCTGCTTCCTGTGGCGATAGAAGTCCTCGCTTTCGAGCAAGGACCGCCACGGACGGCAGACCCGGGAGGCGGTCGGGTGGGCCGAGTACGGAAGCCGGGTCAGGCACTCGAGGCCGAGCTCTTCCTGCAGGCCCGGAATCCACTCGGGGACTTTAGGAATCCCCATTTCAGCCAAGAATTGATCTTTATGCATCAAAGGGTGACTTTTTTTTGTGGGTGTGGGTTGCTGGAGGACATGAAAGTTTTGGGTATTTATAGAACCAGAGAGGAAATGAAGGGAAAATGTGAATTGGAAATCAATTACTCTCTCACGAAGCAAAAGCAGATGCTGGAAAAGAATCCAGGTTAGCCTTCTAGAAGGCGAATAACTTTTTTTTTAGCTTTAGCTTTAGCTTTGGGTTTGGCTATGGGAGATAGAGTGGACCCAAGATAAGGTTTTTTCGAGTAGCTGTTACAAAATATGATGAAGGCTAAAGCTAGGATAAGGCTCTGGACTCAGTGAACTGGAACAAGGAAACACAGAGAGAGAGAGAGAGAGAGAGAGTTGGATAAGGGCAAAGATAATAATAGAACCCCAAAATTGATAGGTATCTGATTGGCTGCTAGTCCTAACCTAGCTCCGGGGGGTCCCTCTCACACGTGGCGTGTAACTGATGGTCCTGATTTTTTATCAGATTGAAGCTGGATTTGCGGCCAAGTGGAGGATAAGGCTCACGTGCTTAGCGTATGGCGTTTGATCTGATTTTATGACTCACGATCAAATTCAGTTCACAATCTGAGATTTCGGTATTTCATTAGATATGAAAAAGTGGGATATCGATTTAGGAAAAGGTCGGTGTTTTAGATTTATGGAAAATCGGATATCGGTTGGAAACACTAATAAATATCACCATAAATTGGTATGCAAATACTATTTTGAATATATTTCTTTAGATTTCAATCATGTTTAATTACGGAAATTTTGATAATTTAGAAGAAAAAAACAAAAAGAAATTGAAATTCTTGTGTATACAGAGAGGATAAGTTTGGATTTTTTCTCGGTGAGTTTTTAGTTTGTTAATTATAGTTACTTGCTCAGTCTTGACGCAAGAGGCCGACTTGGAGTGAGTCATCATCATCTGGTGTCAGTCACTTGAGAAACAAAGGTTGCAAATGGGATTTGATGAGATATGATGGAAAGGTGGAGCTTATGAATTGTTTGTTTTTGAAGGTGAGAAGACTTGGTGAAATTGAAGACTCTACTTTCTCTCTTCACATGGTAAGCCCCCTCAAGGGAAATGAAATGTGCTTCTAGAAGCTCTCTGTCATAATAAATTCATAATATCCCTCCGAGTTGGGTAAAGAAGGGTTGTGCTTCATTGATTGCACCTTCTTCATTTTCGAGGTTTCAGCTTTCTGTTCCAATATGTGGCTTTGGTTGTTTTGAAGTTAGTTATTTTGGCTTACAAATGCTCACTTGATCTAACTCCTTGACCATTATGTTATTGTATCTATGTTATTATTTTGGCTTAGACATTTTGCAGTCACTTGATCTATCTGCTTGATCATTATGTTGATGAAAATAAAGAACTGTTTCTTTTCATTTTTGGTTTCAATCTTGGGTTTTGCTTATTATAGTTGTAATAGAATCAGTAAAGTTAGATGCCTAGCATAAGAAGTTTCTCAATTCATAAATCTAATCTAAAAAAGAAATATAGAGGATACAACAGCTTCTAGAAGAGTTCAACCCCACAACAGAAGGTCAGAAAATTATGAGTACCTAACTGGTCCAACAGTTGGGTGCTAAACCAATTATTTGCAAACCACATAATGCTTCTTGCTTTATTTTTCTGACAAGGTACATGATAAGGAATAATAGTACTACATCAAACTTATATAGTTCTACTACAATGTACAGCTATATTCTTGGCACTCTTCTTCAGAATAGCAATGAAGAATTTGTGATTGTAAACCACTTTATTTCACAATCTGATCATAGTAGCTGCAAAAACAACCAGAGGGAAAAAGATGGAGTCAGTATTTTGTATGCAAATCATAATTTTTTACAAGAAAAAGACCAGCATACACAATAAACTTACCCCAAATTTTCATAATCTGCTAGCTTTTTCATAACATGGTTGAAGTCTAGCCACATCTTAGCCTGGAAAATCCTCATGCAGAAATACCAAAGAATGCCCAACATGGTCAGCAAAGCAACCACCAAAAACACAATTGGCTGCCCAACACAAACCACATACAATAAAAACCCAAATGGAATGAAGCACATTGCTATCAGACTCCTCAGCTTTGTAAGTGGAACTTTGAAGGGCCTATTCACTTCTGGAAACTTCATCCTCAAGGAAATAAAAGCTGCGAATTCGAACATCATCCCCAGACTGTAGAAAACATTCACTAATGATGTGACATGTCTGAATTTCATACTTGAAATTAAGATCGATATCACTGTTGATATCAGAATCCCCACCCAAGGAGTGTTGAACCGTTTGGACCGTGCACTGAAAAATGTTGGTAACAACCCTAATTCAGTCATACCTAGAAGCTGATATGAACAACTGCTCAGCTGGGACTGAAAAACACCAATACCAGATAAAAAGGCTCCAATCCTAACCCACCTTTTGAATTTTTTCCCCACAATTTTTTCTGCCACAACTGTGTAATATCCATCAACCCAATCATCTAGGTCAATTTTCATAGCCCCAACTGAAGCTAGAAGAGGTACTAAATGAGCAAAGCAAGTGATCAATCCACTTGAGAGAAATGCTTTTGGTAATGTTTTCGAGGGTTGTGTAACACCCTCTGCTACTAAAGTACTAACATTGTCCCAACAATTCATGTTCCAAAAGAGGGTATTAAAGAACAAAGGCCAATCTTTTTTCTTACCCTTTTGGCCTAAAAGTACCCAGTGGCTAGGATCAATTTGGGGAATTGCAAAACAAGTAATTACTAAAAAGGGCAGGTATGACAGAATCCCCAAAGATATTGAAGCATAACCCACTATATGCAAACCAGTAAAGTTGAGAACAGAGAGAAACAGAGTCGAAACAGAGATTACAAGATAGTGAGGTGTGCTTGAGGAGAAAAGTGGAAGATCTGGATCAATGTAGCGTAAACAGATAATAGGGTATGAAGATAAGTTTATGACAGCACTAAGGAACTTCCAAAACCCAATGAGGAAGCCCCAGAAGGGACCAAAGGCTTGGTGAGTCCATATGACAAAGCCACCATTGCCGGGAAAGGCGGTGGACAGTTCAGCAGTGATGAGGGCCTCGGGAACGCTCCAGAGGATTGGGAAGAATATGATGCCAAGGATTGCATAGAAAGTACCCCCAGCACCAACCATGGTTTCTGTGCCATAAGGGCCACCAGAGACTTGAAAGTAGATGAGGCAGAGTAATGGGATGAAAGCTAGTTTTTTGGTTGTGATCTTAGTGATAGCTGGAGGTTCTTTTAGGCATTGTTTTTCTTCACCTTCAAGAAGCTTTTCTGAACTAGGAGAATGTTGGGATGTTTTCATGGTGGCTTTGATGTTTTGATGCAAATTTGGATTGGGTGTCAAATTTGCTAGTTATTCATTGTGCATATATAACATTCAGGCTAGGTAGCCATATAACTTGGTATAGCTTCTTAATCGTTATGCTTCTGCTCTCTGTAGTTTGTATTGATTTCGCTTCTTTCTTGGAAATTGCTCGAGGTTGGTACATGTTATAGCTTGTTGTGAGAAAAGGGTAGTTTGTACTACAACCTATTATACTCCCATGCTACAATGTTATAGCTTGTTGTGAGAAAAGGGTAGTTTGTACTACAACCTATTATACTCCCATGCAGCATATACTTCCCATGTGCAAAAATACATAGTTGATTAAGCAAACTGTTTCCTCCTTTCACCCCTCATGTATTCTTTTGTTGATTTTGCTTCTTTCTAGGAAATTTCTTGGTATACAACAAAAGAAAATGTTGGTGATATTCATGTGGTGCAAGTTAAAAGCTATACCAAGTTTCCTAAGAAGATAGTAATGGATAGTTATTGCAGAAGATATTTAGTAGGAAAATGATAAATTTTTAAGATTGGTGATTGAAATGGATGAAGATACACGAAGAACAGAGAAGAAATTTTTTACTGCTTCTGTAAATGTCTTCTTGCTTAATGAACCAACTACAGTACATCAGTATTTATACTAGCTATGACTAGCTGAAAACTTTTAACAGCTGAAATCTCCAACTCCTTCACTAGATTTCTGACACGTCCTGATATGTAGCTTCTGGAATGAGCTGAGGTAACCCAGTAAGCATAAAAACTTCCACTGATATAATATGGGATAGTAACAGTACTATCAAGCCTAACAGAAAGATGATGTGTGTGTTGCAAATTTCATACAATTGTAATCAATGTAATTGATCACTTTAATGAAGGTCTCATAGAGTATCAATCTACGATTTGAGGATGACTGCTTTGGACTAGGTCTATAGGCCTCAGCCTACAACTGAGATTGAAAAAGCTCCAATGAGCTTAAAATAATTTTTAATGTTCTAAAAATCTATTAGGAGCCCAGGATCGATTACTGGGTTTCACACTTTCACGTGTTTTAGTGAGATATTTGAAAGTAGTTTGGCAGCTTAGGCTTTATTTTTACTTTCCTCACTGATCAGTGAGTCAGGGAGAAGGAACAAGAATTTTGATCTAAATAGAAAGCTTTGAAACAGTGATGATTCAAGTATTCGTTTACAATTAATCCGATGAGTTATATATAGCCATCCATTACTGCTATTTGAACTGCTCATATGCTTGACTCTCGAAACAGCATTTTACAGTTTTGTTTTTGTAAAGTCATTTTAAAAGCATTCAATATTTACCTAATGAACAATGTTAACTAGTTTGATTCTTAGTTGCTATTTTCATGTTCATAGGTACTATTTAGTCTATCATCATGTCATTATGTTCAAGCTGAAACATTTAGCATAAGGTAAATTTATTTTTACATAGAATGGTATTGAGTGATTTGTTGACTGTAAATAAATAGAAAGCAAAAATCTTGCAAGGCCCTGAGATATTTATACTGATATCATTGGATGTCGCTTTTTATCTTCCAAGTTTGAGGCAATCACACTCTTCTATCATGTAACAACAGTAATAGTAAAGTTTGAAGCAACTTGCATTTCTAATATTTTCCAACCACCTTTCAAACTTAGGTCCCTCATTGTTTAGTGACATAATTCCAAATCACCTAAATCCCATTTGAATATGATTAAAGTTCTGTTATCACAATCTGTCATTCCAGAAATTAATCCAAAGGCTCATGAGCATGGGAGCCTCAGATTCTTCTACAAGCTCCCAATCCCTAATTGAACATCAACAACAAGAACTAGAATCACAGCCTCAAATTACCACCAAGAATCCCAAAAAACTTGCCCTTATCCCACTAGTTTTCCTTATCTATTTTGAGGTCTCTGGAGGTCCTTATGGTGAAGAACCAGCAGTTGGTGCAGCTGGTCCACTCTTTGCCATTCTTGGCTTCCTCATCTTCCCATTCATTTGGAGCATCCCTGAGGCCCTTGTCACCGCTGAGCTGGCCACCGCCTTCCCCGGAAATGGTGGTTTTGTCATCTGGGCACACCAGGCCTTTGGACCCTTCTGGGGCTCCCTAATGGGATCTTGGAAATTCCTCAGTGGAGTCATCAATTTAGCTTCATATCCTATTCTTTGTGTTGACTATCTCAAGCTGGTAATCCCAATTTTCTCTTCAGGCCTTCCTCGTTTTTTCGCAATATTTGTATCAACTGTAGTGCTCTCATGTTTGAATTATTCTGGTTTGAGTATTGTTGGTTACACTGCAGTAGGTTTAGGAATAGTGTCACTATGTCCATTTATAGTAATGTCTTTGGTTGCAATTCCCAAGATTGATCCTAGCAGATGGATCAGTTTGGGTCAAAAGGGTGTGGAAAAGGATTGGACTTTGTATATAAACACCTTATTCTGGAACTTAAATTTTTGGGACAATGCTAGTACATTAGCTGGTGAAGTTGAACAACCCCAAAAGATGTACCCAAAAGCACTTTTTTCAGCTGGCATTCTCACATGTTTGGGGTACATAGTTCCTCTCCTAGCTGCAACTGGTGCTATTCCACTTGAACAAGAAGATTGGGTTGATGGATATTTAGCTTCAGCTGGAGAAGTGATTGCTGGCAAATGGTTGAAATACTGGATCGAAATTGGTGCTGTTTTATCAGTCATTGGACTGTTTGAAGCTCAGTTAAGTAGCTGTGCATACCAGCTTTTGGGCATGGCAGACTTGGGGATTTCACCGCTAATTTTTGGGTCACGGTCCAAATGGTTCAACACACCTTGGTTAGGAATTCTCATTTCAACAGTTTTCGCACTATCGGTTTCTTACTTGGATTTCGCAGACATTATATCTTCTGCCAATTTCCTGTACAGTTTGGGAATGCTATTAGAATTTGCATCTTTTCTTTGGTTGAGAGTGAAGTTTCCAGGTCTAGGAAGGCCATTTAAAGTTCCAATGGGCATGAGAGGGTTGATCGTCATGTGCTTGATTCCATCAGGGTTTTTGGTCTATGTTCTGGCTGTGGCTACCAAAGCTGTTTATTTGGTTAGTGCATTGATGACTCTGTTTGGAATTGTGTGGTACTTTTTTATGAATCTCTGCAAATCAAAGATGTGGTTTGAATTTAACAAGGGTGAACAAAAATTGGAATACGAGGACATGAGTGAGTGAGCTGTTCTATGCGAGCCATTTTGACATTGTTGAAGTAGGAGTCTCACTTTTGAAGCTACTTGACGGCTCCTCAATCACTCTGCTCTACTAAAAAACTTCGTATTAGGGATGGCAAAAATCTTCATCGGGTATTCGACCCTAACGGGGAGAAATCGGGTAACGGGGATGGAGATCCCCAGTATTCGAATTTTAAAATCAGGTACGGGCGGTGATGGTATTTTAATCCCCATCCCCATACCCACTTAATAAGAATTATCTGAAATAAATATATATATATATATATATATATATATATATATATATATATATATATATATTATTTATTATATATATTTTTGATATTATTTATAAATAAATAGTTATGTAAACTTCATCTTTTTGTCAATATTTACATTGTGTTAATAAATATGTTCAAAAAAAAAGGAAGATTCTTTTAATAAAAGATCTTTATCAACATGTCAATTTTCCTTGATTGAAATAAAAAATTTATTTTATTTTGATGTTTGATTTTAGCTTCATATTTTACAATCCAAAATTATTTGTATGAATTTTTATATAGTAAATTAGTAATATTGTTAACGGGGATTGGGGCGGGAACATGGACCTAATCCCCAATGGGGACGGGGACGGGGACGGGGACGGGGAATCCCCAGTATCTTATTACGGGGATTGGGGCGGGTAAGGGATGGGGAATGAAGTCAGGTATGAGAATGGTAATTCAATCCCCTTACCTTACCCTTCCCATTGCCATCCCTACTTCGTATTGAAGAGAAACCAGATGAGCTTGTAGTTGAAAATCCCTCAGCAACAGTAACTACTACCACTACTTCCCAGTAGCTGCACTAAAATCCATTGTTTGTAGTACAATGAATAGAACTTCCTGTCTTTTGTAAGTAAAGATGTAATTAAGAAGTGTTGGTTTGTATGTTTTAACAGTTGGTAGTTCAATGAAAAAGATAATCAGCTATTCTAGTTTAGCTCAGTCGCGGAACCAACTTGATCAACAATCCAGTCTGACATTATCGTCATAATTGCTAAATAAAAGAAAAAAATCTTAGCTGAAACCATCCAGTCTACTCAATCAGTATTCTAAACACCTTGCTAATCGCCAGTTTCCTCACCTTGCTGCTTGCTAGTCTGCTCACAAGTCTGATCACCAATATGCTCCACTTGTTGCTCAACAATACGGTTTCCATGCCACGGACAACAAAGTTTCCATGGACAACAATGTTTCCATAGACAACAAGGTTTCCACGGACAACAAGATTTCAACGCACAACAACATTACCAGGGAAGGAAAGTGGAGTAATAATTATAGTAGGAGGTGAAGGAAAATATGAGGGAAACATGTAGGTGAGCACTTTGAGGAACAAATCATAGAGACGATTGAACAGATATCCTGTAGCCCCCCACCCAAGAGAAAGACACTTATACAGTGCGATGACACACAATGCATGTATGACACAAAGTGCAACAAGCTGCATTGAGGGTGAAAGAGAGAGGAAATGAAACCAGAAAAACCTCAACCAAGAAAAGACAACCCGTTGAAAACCTTGAGATTGAACAAATAGAGTACCAAGTACAGACGTTACCCGATTGGAAAACAAAGAAACCATAGAAGAACTGTCTCCCCTGACCATTGAATAGGTAGAATAAACAACTGACGGTGTGACAGGTTGATGTTGAGGTACCAGGGGGGCTTAGAAAGCAGATGAGCTCATACCAGTGAGATATACAGAGCCACCAATGGTAAGGAGAATCAAAAGAGGAGAAAACCTCTGCAGCTGGTGGACAAAAAGACTTGTCCTACTTGTACTACGTACTGGTGGTGATACTGAACGCTCTTGATGGCTACAAACAGCAGTAAAAGAAAAAACTGTTAGTACAAAGTAATGGCATGAGACATGTTTTGCGGCACTCAACTGACTCATGTATATATCTACTTACCCTACAACATCCATATGCTCTTCCAAAGTTGCAATTTTATTCCCCTGCTCTTGCCCAAGAGTAAGAGAATGTCGGAACCCTCGGAAGAGAGAGGCAGGAATGTATCGCTTGATCTTGGCTGGGGTCTTGGGAGCATCAGAACCAGGGGCGGAACTAAGTTGAGGGCTGTATGGGCTCAAGCCTAGACAATTTTTTGGGCAAAAAACCACTAAGTATGTATATATGTGTGTGTGTGTGTGTGTGTGTGTGTGTGTACACCTTCAGCCCATATCCAAAGGAAAAAAAAATTTTAATTGGGAGGTAAAAGTCGCGTATTCCCCCAGCCACAGCAGCTCACTTCTCTCCTCTGTGGTCGAGACGTTGAGTGCTTCTCTCCTCTCTTCACCTCCTCGCCTATGTTTCAGTGTTTCACTCAACGAAAATATCAGACACTCCTCCGCCTTTTCTTCTCCACCTCTCCCTTCCATTGCCCGATCCAGTGCTCGACTGCCCAAGGTTTCTCTCACTCTTCTTTACGCCAATTTCTTGTCTTGTTCGATTTTCTTAATGTGGGTTGCTCAACTTTTTTATTAATCATTTGCATCTCTATGCTCTCTCACTGATTTAAGAACCAAATTTAACCTCAGAGCCACTTGACCACTTATATTTTAATTCTGGGTATTAGGCGTATTACATTGAGTTGCCCTCTGGTTGATTCCATTTCACTTGAGCTTCCCATTTCAGCTGACATTGTAAATTTGCAATGATTGCGGAGTTTGAAGTGAGTGGGACTCTACGATTTAGTTAGCTTATTGTTGTTTTACAACAAATGTATGCTTGTAGTTTTTAATTTAGGGGGTTTGGTTTTATGTCCTCTCCGTTGTATGTTTTGATTGAAAATAATAAAGGCGTGAGGATGAGCCTCCCACTAAGTTCCAAACCTCAAAAAAAAAAAAAACAAAAAAAAATGTGCACTTATAATTAGCCTAGACAAGAATTGGACCCTAGATCTGCCACTGATAAGAACCATTATGCTTGGGAGCATCAGAATCACCATTGTCCTCCATATCCTGAAAAGTTGACAATCATAGAGAGTAAAAGTTCACATAACCAACAACTAAATGAAGCTTAATAGGATTTCTCACTAGCATTATTCTAATGTAACCCTTTCACATCACAAAAGAATCAAAGTCTCAAAATGTAGCAACTCTCATGATTTCTCCCTAAGACACCACATAGCACGAAGGATTAAAATGTAAAAGAATCAAAGACTCAAAATGTAGCAACTCTCATGATTTCTCCCTAAGACACCACATAGCACGAAGGATCAAAGGCTCAAAGTACAGCACTCACTGAAATTCAAGATCAAACAATAAATCCAAATGTAGACTAGCACATCGGTAGACAACATCAAGGAACAAACATGAAATTCAAACAAATTAATTAAAACCCCTAAAAATCTGACAACAATGCACATTTTAAGCTAAAATGAAGAATAAATTACATTAGGGCTTTAGGGTTTCATAGTGAAAATTGTAAAGACCAACCTCCGTGAGTGACGATTATGACAATTAGGGTTTGAGAGAAAAGGGAGACCAAGCCAAGAACACAGAGACGAAATGAAGAAACCCAAACGACTCCTCTCAAGACTGGGAGGGAGGGTTAGAGACCAAGATACATTGGGGGATGTATACGACATGTCGTTCTTTTTCTATTTCTAGAACCTTCAGTCCTCTCACTCCGGATCAAAGCAAAGCCGCACGATTGGAATATCAGGGTTCGTGATTGGTCACTACAAAGACACCACAACGATGTCGTTTGGTCCAATATAATAAAGAACCCGAACTCCATTTACGGGATCGGTATGAATCAATCGAAAATGAGCAATGAAAAAATAAAATAAAATAAAGCAAGATCGATCGAGATCAAATTAGCAAAACATGATGTTTTTGATCTAAGAAACAACACAACCCTAGCCCAACTTCACCATTCAACATACATACATGTATTGAAAATAATTGATTAATTGACCCATGCAATTGGACAACCCTAACTCCATTACTCGATATAAATCAATCAAAATATGAGTTGCTGTTGCTCGTTGGATGAAACTGTAAACCCTAAATTAGGGCTTTAGGGTTTCAGAGTGCAAATTGTAAAGACAAACCTTCGTGAGTGACGATTATGGCGACTAGGGTTTGAGAGAAATGGGAGACCAAACCAAGAACGCAGAGACGAAATGAAGAAACCCAAACGACTCCTCTCAAGACTGTGAGGGAGGGATAGAGACCAAGATACATTGGGGGATGTATACGACATGTCGTTCTTTTTCTATTTCTACAACCTTCGGGCCTCTCGCTCCTGATCAAAGCAAAGCCGCACAATTGGAATACTAGGGTTCGTGATTGGTCACTACAAAGACACCAAAATGATGTCGTTTGGTCCAATATAATAAAGAACCCAAACTCCATTTACGGGATCGGTATGAATCAATCGAAAATGAGCAAAGAAAAAATAAAATAGAGCAAGATCGATTGAGATCGAATTAGCAAAACATGATGTTTTTGATCTAAGCAACAACACAACCCTAGCCCAACTTCACCATTCAACATACATACGTGTAATGAAAATAATTGATTAATTAACCCATGCAATTGGACAACCCTAACTCCATTACTCGATATAAATCAATAGAAATATGAGTTGCTGTTGCTCGTTGGATGAAACCGTAAACCCTAAATTAGGGCTTTAGGGGTTCAGAGTGCAAATTGTAAAGACCAACCTCCGTGAGTGACGATTATGACGACTAGGGTTTGAGAGAAACGGGAGACCAAGCCAAGAACGCAGAGACGAAATGAAGAAACCCAAACGACTCCTCTCAAGACTGGGAGGGAGGGTTAGAGACCAAGATACATTGGGGGATGTATACGACATGTCGTTCTTTTTCTATTTCTAGAACCTTCGGGCCTCTCGCTCCGGATCAAAGCAAAGCCACACGATTGAATACCAGGGTTCGTGATTGGTCACTACAAAGACACCAAAATGATGTCGTTCGGTCCAATATAATAAAGAACCTGAATTCCATTTACGGGATCGGTATGAATCAATCGAAAATGAGCAAAGAAAAAATAAAATAAAATAGAGCAAGATCGATCGAGATCGAATTAGCAAAACATGATGTTTTTGATCTAAGAAACAACACAACCTTAGCCCAACTTCACCATTCAACATACATACATGTATTGAAAAATAATTGATTAATTAACCCATGCAATTGGACAACCCTAACTCCATTACTCGATATAAATCGATCGAAATATGAGTTGCTGTTGCTCGTTGGATGAAACCCTAAACCCTAAATTTGGGCTTTAGAGTTTCAGAGTGCAAATTGTAAAGACAAACCTCTGTGAGTGACCATTATGACGACTAGGGTTTGAGAGAAACGGGAGACCAAGCCAAGAACGCAGAGACGAAATGAAGATACCCAAACGACTCCTCTCAAGACTGGGAGGGAGGGTTAGAGACCAAGATACATTGGGGGATGTATACGACATGTCGTTCTTTTTCTATTTCTAGAACCTTCAGGCCACGTTTGGAATATCAGGGTTCATGATTGGTCACTACAAAGACACCAAAATGATGTCATTTGGTCCAATATAATAAAGAACCCGAACTCCATTTACGGGATCGGTATGAATCAATCGAAAATGAGCAAAGAAAAAATAAAATAAAATAGAGCAAGATCGATCGAGATCGAATTAGAAAAACATGATGTTTTTGATCTAAGAAACAACACAACCCTAGCCCAACTTCACCATTCAACATACATACATGTATTGAAAATAATTGATTAATTGACCCATGCAATTGGACAACCCTAACTCCATTACTCGATATAAATCGATCGAAATATGAGTTGCTGTTGCTCGTTCGATATATTGTCATAATAGCTAAATAAAAAAAAAAATCTAAGCTTAAACCATCCAGTCTACTCAACCAGTATTCTAAACACCTTGCTAATCGCCAGTCTCCTCACCTTGTTGCTTGCTAGTCTGATCACCAGTATGCTCCACTTGTTGCTCAACAATACGGTTTCCACGGGCAACAAAGTTTCCATGGACAACAATGTTTCCATAGACAACAAGATTTCCACGGACAACAAGATTTCGATGCACAACAACATTATCATGGAAGGAAAGTGGAGTAGTAATTATAGTAGGAGGTGAAGGCAAAATGTAAAAGAATCAAAGACTCAAAATGTAGCAACTCTCATGATTTCTCCCTAAGACACCACATAGCACGAAGGATCAAAGGCTCAAAGTACAGCACTCACTGAAATTCAAGATAAAACATAAATCTGAATGTAGACTAGCACATCGGTAGACAAAATCAAGGAACAAACATGAAATTCAAACAAATTAAAACCCCTAAAAATCTGACAACAATGCACATTTTAAGCTAAAATGAAGAACAAAATTAGGGCTTTAGGGTTTCAGAGTGCAAATTGTAAAGTCAAACCTCCGTAAGTGACGATTATGACAACTAGGGTTTGAGAGAAACGAGAGACCAAGCCAAGAACGCAGAGACGAACGCAGAGATGAAATGAAGAAACCCAAACGACTCCTCTCAAGACTGGGAGGGAGGGTTAGAGACCAAGATACATTGGGGGATGTACACAACATGTCGTTCTTTTTCTATTTCTAGAACCTTCGGGCCTCTTACTCAGGATCAAAGCAAAGCCGCACGATTGGAATACCAGGACGTTCGTGATTGGTCACTACAAAGACACCAAAACGATGTCGTTTGGTCCAATATAATAAAGAACCCGAACTCCATTTAATGGATCGGTATGAATCAATCGAAAATGAGCAATGAAAAAATAAAATAAAATAGAGCAAGATCGATCGAGATCGAATTAGCAAAACATGATGTTTTTGATCTAAGAAACAACACAACCCTAGCCCAACTTCACCATTCAACATACATACATGTATTGAAAAATAATTGATTAATTGACCCATGCAATTGGACAACCCTAACTCCATTACTCGATATAAATCGATCGAAATATGAGTTGCTGTTGCTGTTGCTCGTTGGATGCAAGATCTCCCCCACCCAACCGATATAAATGGATTGAATATAGGGTGAGGAACGAGACAGAAATCCAAATAATTGATGAACTCGATCAGGCTCTATTACTCGATACAAATCTATCGAGACTAGAGTGTGAGATTGTAAACGACAAAACAAATACATGATTCAACTACGGATCAACGGCCAAATAAGAAATGAAAATAAGAAGAAGAATAAGAATAAGAAGATGAAGAGGTTGGCGAAGCGAATGCAATTAGGTCCTATATATATTGTTAATAGCCCAAATTAGGGCTGATTAGGTGATGCAGTTACGAAACTACCCTTTCTAGAATTTCTTCTTTATTTTGCATATTTTCACCATCATCGAATCCTTAGAATCTCTTCATTCTAGATTATCATTGATTAATACTCAAAATATCACTTCTCCGAAGCCAATATAGCTAGCCAGCTCTAACAAGCTTTGTTGTCCATATACTTCTATGACTTTTACATGCATGTAACAATACATCAGTTTTGCATAATTGCATTCGATACATTTCACTTCGTTAAGGCATTGTTAGTATTGCACAGTTGCTTAAAACAGTTTGTAGTTCTACGCATATGAAAAATTGAAAAATATAATCTTATCCCAAGACCTAGCCAGTCAACTCTCTTTTTAGATTGCGTAAGACCGTTTAGCCAAAGATTGCATGGCTGATGAGATGCAGTTTCTGATCGTCAGTGGACAAAGATTAAATTAAGATCTTAACCAAATAATAAATGTTTCTCAAATCGATTGTATGTGTCTTCTAGGGCTTGCATGGTCTAGCCTAGATGATTCCTACTGAAAAGTTTTTGTCGTTGTAATTATTGGACTATGATATCTTCCTTGGTTGGGAAATGAAAACTTTGTAGTATTGTCTAATGATTCTTATCATAAAGATACAGTATATGCCAACTGTGGCGAAAATTTCGAGTATTTAAGTAGCTTCAGGGTGTGGTTTAGCACTTTAGCCTAACACTGGGAGGCTGGAGTTTGTTGAAGAACAGATGAATTTTCTTTTCTTTTCAGATTCATTTAAATTCAAAGATTACAATAGAGTGCAACTACCTTCCACTTCCAATTTAATGAGTAATATCCAGCTCTAAAGCGAGTTGTAACCATGTAAAATTGCCGGAATTTACATTAGTCTTGGAGAAGAGACACCAGAAAAAGGAAGCTAAGGCATTAGCCACCACATGCACAACTTCCCCCAAATCATTCAATCACGACCCCGGCACCTCCTTCTTGTGTTTTAATTTGGATCCCTGTTCCTTTCTTGTGAAAATTATTTGGTTCGACCAAAACAGAAAACTGGAAATATAATTTAACGCAGATATAGTTCATCAATTCATTGTAGATAACTGAATCCTATCCTACTATAGAAAATCAAACACATGTATTCCAGTAGAAGAACATGCCTTGTGCATAAATGCCTCCTCAATGTGAATATAGCTGACTTATAACTATACACACACGTCTTATAGTTGTAATTATGTAATTAGTTAAAGGCAGTACGCAAATGCAATATTACAATTACTTGAGATGAACAAAAGAAAGGGAGTGATCAAACCTTTATTATTTAATTTGCGGCAAATTAAAAAAAAAAAAATTAAACTGCAGCTTATATACTCATGAGGTGCTATATATGAGTCAGGTAAATGACGAAGTGCTTGCATGAATCAATGTTCGTTGTCATCAAGAATTCAAGATTATGATGAGAATTCGTACTAATTAAACTCTAGTATCCATGATCGATTAATGGAGCTCGGAGCTAGCCAGGTCTTTTTCCTGATATATTAATATTCATGCAGTTCCTCAACTATTCTACTAGGGTTTGCAAACTAGTCGGTCAATATGGGATGGGGTCTATTTTAGGAACAAGGGGCCGGGGATTGTGTTATTGCAGCTCACTTTTCCTTTTCTGTTAAATTTTGACATGTGAAAGGCACATGATGTACTTTCAAGGGCAGATTTAAATGATAGCACAAGCTATGGCATATATATGCCTATTGAGTCCTACCTGTTCTAGTAGTGTAGTTTTTTAAATTTGGATTCTTAATGCAGCTCCTCATATTATAGCCTTCTCCTTCGCGTAGTCTACAATGCATAACCTGATAGTAAGTCTTGGAAAGCTTTAATTGTTTGTTCAGCAGCCGGTGGGACTGGTTCCTTACCTAGTCAATATATAACATTCTCAGTTAAAAATTTATAAATAGTCACATATATATATATATTTTTTTTGAAACAAGGGCCGGTGCGGCTGCCCTCAAGCCTTCATTAATGAAACCGGAGAATACAAGGGGGGGACATTGTGCCTAAACCCCAGATTACAATATGCAACTAGAGTACATCCAGAAAAAAATTCATGCGACGACTCAACTAAAAACTTGTACTCCAATCCACACCAGCTAGCAAAGAACGCGCGACAGATGGTTCTATTTGCTTCCCAGCGGTGACACAACGGAAAGATTACTCGATCTGCAACATTAATGCAGCAAAGTGTAATTTCCATACTACCAGCTTTCCTATCATGTTGCCACTTGAATCTCCATCCAGTGGCAAGAAGTCTCACCCTGCCACTAGGAGGCAGCGAACATTTGACAAAGCAAAGAACTCGCCGCCACCCTAGAGCAGACAAGGCACAAAGAGTGCACCCACGGGCAAAAAGCCCAACGATCCCTACACAACGAATGCAGGGACTTATTTCGCGCAGCATGCGCAAAGCAACCCACAAACAGCAAACAACTAAACAAACAAAGCAATAAACAGAGATAAAACTAACATAAAATAAAAAACAGCAGCAAAGCCAAACAGCCGAAGCCCGGCCCATCCACCATCTCTCCCAGAGGCCCAAAGCAGAAGCCCACCAAGCAAGCATCGATCTGCAACCGCCGGTACCAGACCGCCCCCGAGTAGACCGACGCCGCCGCGCAGCAACCCTGCACCGCCGTATTACCACGACACTATGCAGGCCCTTCTTCAACCCGATCGGTGCCCAAAACCCGATCCAGAACCGACCAGATCGGGATCACAGCGACCGACCCCCAGCCCCTAGTTGCCGCAGAGCTTCCACGGTTCGCCGCCGGCCATCCGTGTCCCAGAGCCACTCCAACTGCCCTAGAAACAACACAGAATCGCACTTGCAGACCCCCGTCCATCCCCAAATCCAGATCGGATCCAGCTCCACCCGAACCCAGATCGAAACTGCCTCCTGAGCCTCCATTGTTCGCCGCCGGCTATCCGTGTCCCAGAGCCACTCCAACTGCTCCAGAAACAACACAGAATCACGCCTGCAGACCCCTGTGTTCGCCCCCGAAGCCAGAACAGATCTAGATCGATCTGCCCTCTCCAAGTTCGAACAACCTCTCTCAGATCCCGGACCGAGTCGCTGCCATTGAACGCTGCTGCTAGCCGGAACCACCATCCTCTCCCGAACCGGGACGCAGCAGCCGAAGCGGCGGCGGCGTTCGGCCGGGAGAGAGCTCTCTTTGCTTTTGCTTTTTTCTCAGGCGCGTGAGGCGCGTTCTCTTAACCAGAGTTACTTCGAAGAAGCTCCGTTCTACATAGTGTCACATATATATTTTGCAACAAAGAATTAGGAAAATCAATAGAAAATACCTGGTTATTTGTTCCTCGCTTTCTTGGCCAGGTCTGCCAGGTTGCTTCTTATACAATGGAGGAAGAATAACAGAGTCTATCTTCTTCCAAAGATCTTGGCCAGGAACAGGATATTAATGGCTGGCAGATAACTATTCATTCATGTACTTATCATTACAGGACCAACCAACCACATATAATGCTGGATATTTTTTCTTGGAAAAGATCGACAGCAACTATAGCATGTGGGCATATATGGCAACCAAATAGCTGCCATCTTCTACAAGTGCATGTATACAATTTTTTTTTTTTTTGGCCAGGTTCGTGGAGTGCTTCGAGATGTACATTTGCCCACTAAACTCGAATGCATTTTTCCCAGTAACTTCAAACACATAATGAGAAGACTCTTTGGCATTAAATCTCTCTTGGCATTATACACATGCTAAACTTCCCCATTTTCTCAAGAAGTTTATGCACTATTGGACCTACAGGTCATTTCCACCTACACAAGTACTCCTATTAGCCAAACTTACCATGAAATTGACTAGTAACATTTCAAGCTTTGTTAGAATATCGTCCTTACCCTTGACCAATTGGGATCCCCTCTTAGCGGACTTAGATACTTATAAGCTAAATATGTAGCATTGCATTGATATATAGACTTTCTTCTTGCTGGCAGACTGATCATGATTTAGCCTCAAAGTTTTTATCAGTAGGTGTTGGTCATGGTGATATGAATCACTTTGTGGCTTGGAAGCATATAACCAAAAAAGGCTCCACATGATGGAGAATAATCTTATGCGGTTATGCCTCTTGTTGCACTTAAATCTAGAGTGTTCTCTGACGGCTCTCCTCAACTTATCACAATCAGCTAATAGCATGCCTTAATGGCTAAATGCCTATATCCAACACTGGATTCTTTAGATCTGCTAAAGTGATTCGTTTAAACTTAGCTTATTCTTCCCACTCTTTCTTTGGTTTCCTTCCTCGTCACTACATTCAGAATTCTCATCCACACTTGCTAAATCAGAGCCTCTTTCATCCAATGAAATCTCCCCGGCAAAGCCCATGTCTTGAAACTCTTCGAGTACTTCTGGATTATCCACATTTGTCTCAAATTTAACCTCATCATCTACTGCATTTTGTTCATAATCACTATCTATCAAGTCCTCATCACCTTTTGGTTCATATTCATCATGAGCTTGGTCTAATCTCACAATGGGAGAAGTTGAACTCACATTAGACTTCTTCCTTTTCTTCCTAGTAGAACATATCAGCTCTAGCATCTTGATTCTTCTTGCTCCATCCAACTGTTTTTCCTTCACTTTCCCTTCTTGCATTTTCTTCCAATTTGCTTGTTCTTTTCCTCTCTTTTCTTCTTCTAGCTCTTTCCTATATATTACCTTGAACCTCAACCAAATCAACAAAAGTTCCTTAAACCAACTCAGTTGTGTGTCCCATTATATTCACACTCATCTACCTTACATCTGTACCATCCTCGTCACTAATTAAAGGCTTGATCCATATACATTTTGTGATCCACTCAATTTAGATACAAAATTAGGAATATAATCTACTAATTCTGCCACTATTTTCTTCCAATCTCTCCACCAACTATGAAATTAATCTCCATCATCTTATATGTGGGCGGTAGAAACCAATCACATCTACTTCATCCCTGTCAGAAGTAACCGGCAAATACCCCATTCCATCTCAGTACCAGGTATCCAGTACCAATAATTTATAAGAGTGCATCTATATCCTAGGTCATCGATCTGCTATGTATTTAAAATCTGTCCGTACTATTTTCTCTGGAACAAGATCATCAGAATAACATATCTCACCTCCCTTATATATATTTTCTCTTGCCACACCACGTACATTGAAAAATGCTCCTCCATGATGTATCTGTCCTCTACGGTTAGAAATTGAAACGAACAAATTAGCTTGAGGGTAGTAGCATAAAGCAATACTAGTTGAAACTAAGAGAACAAGAAGCTTTAGAGGACAAGAAGCTTTGAAGTTGTATATCTATATTTATACAACTTCATACAACCCTAATTCTAGACTAACAAGGAAAGTAATTAATGTTGAATTATATGGGAATAATGTTCTGTATATTCATCTCTCAAGGAGGTTTATATAGTAGTACAATCATGTACATATAAGGAAAAATAATAAATCGTATTCTAAGACATCTATAGCACTAATGCTAATTGATACACAAAATAAATCATAATAAAACTAATTGATTCGATACAGCTCATGTCAACACTCCCCCTCAAGTTGGTGCATAGATGTCTCGAATGCCCAACTTGTTAAGTGAGCTGTGAAATACTTTACTTGAGACAGCTTTAGTCAGAATGTCTGCAAGTTGGTCTTCAGTCTTCACGTGTGGCACATCAATGATCTTTGACTCCAGCTTTTCCTTGATAAAGTGTCTGTCCACTTCAACATGTTTGGTTCTGTCATGTTGAACTGGATTATGTGTTATGTCTATGGATGCCTTGTTGTCACAGAATAGGTTCATAGCTTGTTTAGGCTTGAACCCCAAGTCTTTCAATAGATTACGGAGCCACAACATTTCACATATTCCTTGAGCCATTCCTCTATACTTTGCCTCTCCACTAGACCTGGCAACTACTTTCTGTTTCTTACTTCTCCAAGTAACAAGGTTACCTCCCACAAAGGTGAAGTATCCTGAGGGTGATCTTCTATCAGTGATAGATCCTGCCCAATCTGCATCAGTGTATCCAGCAACCTCTAAGTGTTTATTCCTTGAAAACATAACTCCTTTACCTGGAGCTGACTTTAAGTAACTAAGAATACGGTACACTGCATTCATGTGAGCTTCACTTGGACAATGCATGAACTGACTTACCACACTCACAGCATACGCAATATCTGGACGTGTGTGAGATAGGTATATGAGTCTGCGAACTAGTCTTTGATACCTCTCCTTGTTGGTAGGGACTTGATCAGGATATTCTCCTAACTTGTGATTTTGTTCCATGGGTGTATCAGCAGGTTTGCAAGCTAACATACCTGTTTCAGTGAGTAAATCCAAGATATATTTTCTTTGGGACAAGAAAATGCCTTTTTCTGATCTAGCCACCTCAATGCCAAGAAAATATTTCAGCCCACCCAAGTCTTTCATTTCAAATTCAGATGACAAGTAATCCTCCAATTTCTTCATTTCTTCTTGATCATCTCCTGTTACAATCATATCATCTACATAAATAATTAGAGCAATCAGCTTGCCCTTTCTTTGCTTTAAGAAGAGAGTATGATCAGAGTTACTCTGCTTGTAGCAAAACTTCTTCATTGACTCGCTGAACCTCCCAAACCATGCTCTGGGAGATTGCTTGAGCCCATACAAGGATTTCTTTAATTTACACACCATACCCTTTTGTGATGGTGCAAAGAATCCAGGAGGTAAGTCCATGTACACTTCTTCTTTAAGGTCTCCATGTAGGAACACATTTTTTACATCAAATTGCTTGAGAGGCCAATACAAGTTTGCAACTAAGGACATTAATACACGGATGGTATTGATCTTGGCCACTGGTGCAAATGTTTCTTGATAATCAATTCCATATGTCTGTGTGTAGCCTTTGGCGACAAGCCTTGCTTTGTACCTATCGAGTGTTCCATTAGCTGCATACTTTAATGTGTAGATCCACCTGCACCCCATAGTTTTCTTCCCTGTAGGTTTTGGCACAAGTTCCCATGTACCGTTTTTCTCCAAGGCTTCCATTTTAGTCTTCATTGCTTGGGTCCATTTGGCATCTGCCAAGGCTTCCCTGCACTTTATTTGGAATGACAATAGTAGATAATTGGAATACAAATGATGCATATGACTCGGATAATCTATGGGTCGATACATGGTTACTAATGGGATATTTGGCCTTCGCTTTAGGGTCTGGTTCATAATTGACTTTGGCTCTTCCTCTCGTTGAGCGAGATGGTAACTGGTACTTTGGGACCTCACTCTCTTCCAGGTTAGGTCTTGTTTCAGGGTTACCTTCACTATGTGTACGGTCATTAGACTCAATATTGGGCTCATCAGGTATGACATCCTCATTATGCACAACATCATTAGGCTCAAGATTAGGTATATCATGTATGACATTATGAGGCTCAGAGTTAGACTCGTTAGACTCATCATGAACAACAATATCTGATATGAGTGAAGGGTTTGAATTTACCTCAGGAGCACCCTCTGGAGATATAAGTACTGGTGTCGTATGAGTAAGGGGGTCCTCTGATGAGTTTGTCGTACCACCATTGTGTTGGCTTCCTTGAATATCTTTTTTCACAATGAAATGAAATTCCTATGATGTTGAAGAAGACTGCTCTTCCACAGATATGCTCTCCCCCTGAAGAGGAGTCTTCGGGGAAAAGAAAATAATAAGTTCACAAAAAGTGACATCCATGGTGACATGCATTTTGCGAGTGGAGGGATTATAGCATTTATATCCGTTCTGGTGCGAAGCATATCCCACAAAAACACATTTCTTGACACAAGCATCTAACTTACTCCTTTGATTGCAAGGAATATGAACATAAGCCACACAACCAAAGATCTTGGGTGGAAGAGTGTGGGTAGGTGGGAGAGTAAAGAATTGTCCAAGAGCTTCAAGTGGTGTTTTCGGGGTTATATGATCTGCTTCAGAGGGTGGTTTAAGAGCTCGTGTGAGTAAGCGATTCAGAAGATAAGTAGTGGTGAGGATTGCATCACCCCAAAGGTATTCAGGCATATGAGCACCAATCAAGATTGAACGGGCCACTTGAAGAATTTGGCGGTTCTTTCGTTCAGCCACACCGTTTTGTTGAGGTGTTTAAGGACATGTGGTCTGATGGATAATACCATTTTGCTGTAGGTAGTCACGAAGGTCATGATTGACATATTCACCACCATTGTCAGAACGAAAAACCTTGATAGGAGCTTGAAATTGAGTCTGAATCATGGCATGAAAAATCTTGAAAACATAAGAAACCTCACTTTTATGTTTTAACAAGTAAACCCAACACATTTGCGTACAATCATCAATGAAGAGTATAAACCAACGCATACCAGAAGGAGTAGCTGGGCAAGGGCCCCAAACATCAGAATGAATCGAATCAAATCAAATGGTGCACTACTTTTATTGAAACTAGAATGATAGGTTACACGATGACTTTTTCCCAAGAAACAAGTCTCACACTGAAAATCTGATTCCTTACAATGTTGAAATAACGAAGGGAACAAATTTCTAAGATAACTAAAGGATGGGTGTCCAAGTCTCTTATGCCATAACCAGACTTTATCCTGATCAGTAGAAGAGGTCCGGACTTTATTGACTTCACCAACACGACGGTCACCAGCAGGTGTCATCTTCATGTAATAGAGCCCCCCTTTCTCAACACCACGACCAATTATCTCCCCTGTGAGGATGTCCTGAAAAACACAATACCAAGGGTAAAGAATCACACAACAATAAAGTGTTCTGGTAATTTGGCTAACAGATAACAGGTTATGGGAAAGGGAAGGGACAAGCAAAACAGTATCAAGGGTCATAGATGGAGACACAGATACCGAACCAGCACCAGTAATGGGATATGAGTCACCATTGGCATTAGTGACACCTGATCTGCGAGGTGAAGACAGGGCATGTAGCATACTTGGGTCATGAGTCATATGATCCGTTGCACCCGAATCAATTATCCATACATCATTCCAATTAAAGTTAGATAGCTGTAGAGGAGAACTAAGTGTACCTGAATCAGTCATGAACGCAAACGGTGGATCTGGATGGCCAGAAGTATCATCCTCTGAAGCAACACATACGAGATTGACCTCTGAATCTGGGGAGACAACCTGGAGTGAGGCTTTGGCCTTACCTCTTGGTTTTGGACCAGTGGCATTCTTGGGAGTGGCTGCAATTTCCTTCGCCTTCGTGTCTTTAAGTTTAGCAATATGGGCATCCCACCACTCTGGATACCCTATCAGCTGATAACAAGAGTCAATATTGTGCTTGGTTGATTTGCAATGAGTACAATACATAGGACCCTGTGGCTTTCTCCATGAGGGACCAGAATCTGGAGCAAATTTGGAGCCAGATGTGTGTGGTGGCTTATATTTAGCCATCATAGCTGACCCTTCCGTAGTTGGCCCAGACATCATTGTTTTAAGCCTATTAGCTTCAGCACTAACTATTGAGTATGCTTCTTCAATTTTAGGTAATGGTTTGGTATTAAGCACCCGGCTTCTTACAGAATCAAGATGAGGGTCAAGACCTGCGAGAAACATATACACACGATGCTTACTCGTCCTCTCTGTTGCAACAGCAATGTAGTCCGCACACTTGAGACTGAGAGGATCTAGGATATCAAGTTCTTGCCACATTTTTTTCATCTAGCTATAGTAATCATGGAGTGGGGTCCCATTTTGTTTGGTAGACACTGTAGCTATTTGGAGTTCATAATTCCTGGAATCATCTTGTGCCACTGAGTAAGTAAGCTTGACTGCATCCCAAATCTGTTTTGCAGTTTCGAGTCCTTCATAATTTTCTCTGACATCTCTCTGCATGGAATTTAGAAGCCAGGCTTGAACAAGACTGTCTTCTTGAACCCACATTTCATATTCATCTTCATCATCTTCTGACGGAGCCTTTTTCTTCCCCGTAATATATCCAAGTTTCCCTCTCCCGGTAATATTCAGCTTTGCATGTTTCGACCAAGAAATGAAATTTGTGCTGTCCAACTTATCAGGAGTAATCGGACCATGGTCATTTGAGTAGGATCTTCCCATAACTTGGAATGAAGACTCAGCCTTTTTTGAAGAGTCATTCTGAGATGATAAGTTGACTTGCTGTTCCACCATTGTTCAGTTTGGTTTAGACGAGGTCTAAACCCAGCGACAATCTCTGCTGTCGATCTGTGTGGAGTATATGGTGGAGTCAAAGTCAGGTGAGTCAAGCTTGGGTTGACGACTTGAGATCGGTGGCGGCGAGCTCGATTGTCTGTCGTCGGAGTCTGGGTCTAATGAAGTCGGCGGGTCTACGGTCTATGGGTCGAAGGAAGCTTGCTTCTGCTTCTGATCTGGAGGTCGTCTGATCGGAGGATGCTGACCGGATTGTCGGCGTTGAGTTTGCAGGTTCCGTAAGCAGGCGAGTCAGTCTGAAGCCGAGATGTGTCGTGGATCGGGTCTGAAGCCTGAGGCGTGGACTGATGCGCTGGTGCAGGCCGGACTCGAGGCGGCGAGGTCGACGTCGAATCCGCAGAAAGCCGGATGCAGGTGCTGGTCGAAGTCTGATGCAGGTCGCGTGTCGTCGGTCCTGGTCCCTGTCGGCGTTGAGATGGCCGGAGTCTGAGGAGCTGAAGGAGACGACGCTGAGGCTGGTGCTGCAGGCGGGTCGGGTCCGGGTCCGGGTCGGATCTGGTCCAAGCTGGAGTCTTCGTGTTTCACCAGATTACCTGCACTTACAATGTCGTGATATCAGAAATGATTTTCCTAGTCAGCAATAAACTCTACAAGTTTAGTATGGGTATAACTATGGTATTAATATGGGTATGAAGAACTTCTAAGTTCTTATGATATTTGGAATTTCAGCAGCGGAATTGGGTATGGGAGTTTTAGGTCTCAAGAGCGTATTGCTCTGATACCATGTTGAATTATATGGGAATAATGTTGTGTATATTCATCTCTCAAGGAGGTTTATATAGTAGTACAATCATGTACATATAAGGAAAAATAATAAATCGTATTCTAAGACATCTATAGCACTAATGCTAATTGATACACAAAATAAATCATAATAAAACTAATTGATTCGATACAGCTCATGTCAACAATTAATCCTGATTCTATACAATTGATATAATCCTATTCCTACGAGTATTTCTAAAATAACTTATGACTCACAACAACTATCAGATATAATTTTTCTTAGGCAGTAGCCAAAAGGGCAGCAGTACATGTACAATCAGCATGTACAGCAATTTCACAGAAGATTTAAGCATAACGACCAAATCAACTCCAATGAACCAAATAGACAATTCAACAAGTATGACAATGCAGTTTTGAGCCAGAGACATTAGAAAAAAGGAAATGAAGATAAGTTGGACCACGAAAACAGAAATCAAAACAAAGCATAAAGGAGCCAAGAGTCAGAGGGACCAAGAGAGTACCAATACCATGTTCTACAACTAGATTATGAAAAGGAAGATTAATATATTCTTCACAAAGTTGGAATTGCGTACCATAGATTGGTGTTTCATCATTGAGCCTAAAGTGTCTCCAGTATGACGCCTCCATCACTTACAGTAAACTCTAAATCCTTTTCAGAACATAAGATTGCTGAATCTCACCAATGTCACTTTAATCTAACACAAAGCCTACATATCGAACAAGTCTGTGGTGTTTGCTCAGAACAATCCACCCCAAAGAAGTTAATAAAGACATACATTAGTATGACATATATAGTTTATGCAGAAACAAAATATAACCTCAGAGAGAGAGAGAGAGAGTAGCCACTCCCAACGTCAATGGATTTAAAGACAAGAAGAGAAAAACAAGAAGCAGCACGCTTAAATATTAGTAGTAATTTACCTATGAGTCTATGACTGATGTGAGTTGGTTATCATACCATAATCAGTTTAGGACACTAACCTTCACTTTAAGTAGTAGTTCCTGAGGTAGAGGGCCATCTGAGTAACATCTGAACTCCACGGCACCACGATACAGTCCTGGAAGAAGGTTTTTTTAAATAGTACTTCAGCTGTCACTCTGGAGGCTAGGTATCATGATAGCACTGAAATGTAATTATTGGTATCAGTAAACATGAACCATACCACACAAGGCAAGGCTGCAGCAAGTTTTCGTGTTTAATTAGTTGGTCCTAGCACACAGATGATAACAATTTGGAAGAAGAAACAGGATTTGTTGTCGTGGCAAAGAATAAAGCAGTAGTAATTGATGTTAGGCTTGTACGTGTCACGTTCAGCGCCTCAGCCATGCTGCATCAGAGTGAAAATGCAGATATATAGATGTTCATATTGGATGTTCCAACGACATTAAACTGTCGCAATTAACATGGTTCAAGTTATATATCATGAGAACAAACTTCATGCCATCAATGATTACACTGTAAACAGACAGGAAGTCTAGGTCGGCCAACTGCAGCATCGACGTACGTAACAAAATAAGTACATCAGCAGTTTAGTATGAGCTTATGTTTTGATCTATGACAAACAAGTGAAGGAACCTGTGCCAGATAAAGGTATCGTGAGAGATACATCACCGATTTTCAATTGCAATTAATTCAATAAAAATCTGACCAGAAAAATCTACATTAGAACTATAACAATCTATAACGTACATACAATCTGACCGGTACCAGATCAAGGACTAGCATTTTCGATTACAGACTATAAGTCTATAACAATCTACACTACAAAAACAATCGTATTCGTACGTACTTCCAAATGCATAACAGTCTGACCTGGACAGAGTATGAGAATGAAACAAGTTGGCTGAAACGTCCCGCAGAGCAAAAAGCGCCAGGGGTAGTTAGGGAAGTTCACGTCTTTTTTTTTTCTTTTCTCCAAAGAAAAAAAAAAGAAAAGAAAAAAAAAAAGAAAGAGTTTGAATATATGTATGTGTGTTGTTTTCTAATTCAACGCCTTTCTTCTTCTTCTTCTTCTTCGAAACCCTAATTATTGATCGCAACGCCAACGGACCCAATCTGAAGACTGCGCTACCTCAGTCGACAGTTTCTCAAATTTGTAAGTATAACACCCACCAGACTCCAAATCGCTTTATTTACTTTTTACTGAGAATCTCTATTTCCTTCTCTGCTTTTATCGGATAATATAGTCTATGTTAAAGAGTAGTCGTAATTGTGTGATTGTATCTATAGGCATTAATCTTTTGTATCTCTAGCCAACTCTAGCCATTGTGGCTTAAATTGATTTGATTTAAACCAAAACCTGATACTCTCCGTTTCGATTTGATATCACTATCAGTTGTTGTTGAAGCATGTCCAGTAGCACCCACCAGAGGCAGAGGCAGAGGCGATTCTGTTACTTTTATATCACCGCGTCACAGTGCGAGCCAATTGAACAACCTTACTTGGGCAATGCTCTGATCAAAAATCTATTCTTCAAGCTAACTCGTCCCTTTCGTCCTTGGATTGACCCACGCGGTGCCAACATGATTCCCATCCATATAATGCTCTTCAACCAACCCGGAACCCGTCTCTCCATTTATTCTCCAATCGTGTATGGTGAACCAAAACTCGTGACTGAAAGACGGTTTATGCTCCCTCTCTCAGATGTCATAACTGAAATTGGTGTGTATAAGGACATCATTGAGGGGTATCTTTCCACCATGGGAGTCCGACGAAATATGCACCCAAATGCTATTGGAAAAATACATGACGTGATTCAAGTGGCCAACCCCGGGTTTCCTATTGATGTGACAATATATGACGTGACTGTTGATGTATTGGGCAAGTCTGAAGTTGTTCCGCCGACTATATCAGTGTTTCACATTGTGGAACAAGTTGGACTTGATAGTTTGGAAGCTACTATCAGACAGAAGCCATGTGCTATTTGTCGTGAGAGCCTTGATCACGTTTATGACGCAGAAGAAGGGATTATTCGCTTGCCCTGCTTGCACCTTTTTCATGCAGATTGCCTTATCCAGTGTTTGAATGATCATGTGCATGTGTGCCCCCTCTGCAATTACCCACTGCCTACTGTGGAACTTGGTGAACCATCCAAACCCTCGGGGCAACTGGATTGGCGTGTGTTGCTCGTGATGTCGGCATGTGGTATAATTAATAACTGTTAAGCTTCTTTGCAGACTATTAAAGCGACCCTAAGAACAAAAATGATGGACTCATGATTAAGGTTTCTCATTCATGCCGAATTGCCTTGTTTCCTAAGGGGAAGTGCAAATGAGATTTTGATAAATATTATTGATTACAATGGTCAATCTGGCCTATGGGTACCTCTTTTTGTTTCCACTGGTTGCTATCTTCTTTATATTTTCCTGTTTACTTGTCAGCCTGGCGGGTGATGGCGTCTTAACCAAAGGGTCCTTAGTTTTGCTGCCGAGAGCTACCTTCTTTATTCAGTCCTTGCTTGTTGGTTTGGCTGGTAATAGTATAACTTTATAATTTGCAAGGGAAAACAATGTGATGCTCTTAACCCCGGTTATTTCTCCCTTCTTTTCTTAGGTTATTTCTCCCTTCTTTTCTTCTCTAGTTTGGAGTCCTGGTTTTTATTGTTACTTTAGATCGGGAGTCCAAATTAGAGAACAAAGAAATGATGTATAGACATGGAAAAACCCAGAGTATTTTACTTTGGATTTCCAACCAGATAGCTTTCCCTTGCAAATCTACTACATGTCAGATATATATGTGCAAAATGATGTTTCTTTGGATGTCTGAAGGCACATAATAGGCCAATGGATAGTCATTGAAACTGGTTTTTTCAATATGTGGGGTTAAAAATAGGTAACAGAAAACCAGCCAACGTAGATTAGTCAATATTTTCCAACTGGATCATGTGTTGGGAATGAACTATGTTAACATGCTGGTCTCTCCTCCATCAATGTACCTTCTGCATGTTTCTGTTTCTCTGGTATCACAATTAGAAGTCCCAATTATAATTTTTAGTATGTTTCAAAAAAAAAAAAAATTTCTTAGATATGAAAACATTTTTGTCTTTCAGTTTAGGTGGATTAGAGCTTTGTCTAAATGTTTTGGTGTGCAGAAAAATGCAAATAATGCCAGTCCAACTGAACTTTTCCCTCCCAAAGATGCTTTGCATTAGACTGCTGGTTGCTCTTGTCCATCCCTTCATGTCTTATGCATACCATGTTTTCATGTAATCTCACAACAAATGGCTTGTGTTATGAGGGATTTAAAAATGCATTATAATTTCGTCATATCAGCCTTGCAAGATTATTCACTTTAATTTTTCACATTTCTTAAATTAGGTGGCTGCTAAGTCAATTTTCATTCAACTCTTGTAGTTATTCAAAGGAAAGCTCATTTGTAATATTGATTTTTCTTTTTGAAATTTGAACAGGCAGATTATTTAATTTCTTGGCTGTATTGCCTTTTGTTAACAGACTTGTACCTAGCTGTCTTGTAGGTTGGGTTTATTAGTTGGGCCATTGAGTTTACGATTTGAATATCTGAATTTCTTTTTTAAATTTGAGATTTTGAGCAGCTCATTTGATTTCTTGCCTGTATTGCCTATTGTTTAGGGACTTGTATATTATATTGTAGGTTGGGATTATTAGTTGTTCCATTGGGTTTTATGATTTGTTTGCTTTTAGAACCAGTAGCTGTATTCATTAGAATATGCCTTGTTTTTTGTGGGAAAGTAATGTTTAAGTTTATGGAGAATTTTCTTGTTGAAGTTTAAGGACATTGCTCATTCGTTTTGTTTTTGTTTTTGGTCTATAAGTACTTTCTATGCTGGATATGCAGACATCATTGAAGCTTGGTATGAATATGATGAAGGAAGTTGGCATGGCATAATCAGCCAATCAGGTCCAGAAACTACGTGTGAATTTCTTGTATTTTAGGTAATGTGATTTGGTATCTGTTAACTGAAACATCAAGAGGTTACTTTTTGTTTTTGTTTTGGGTGTCTTTTTGGAGTAATTTTGGAACAGGGATGTGTTGAATTTTGATCCTTTGTAAATGGCTATTGTTAGATGCTAGATATGACTATATTTGATGAGGTAGCTTTGGTTGTCTTGAAGAACGTTATTTTGAGTAATCAAAAAGTGCACTTTTTCTCCCTTTCTTAAGGGCTTCAAATATTTCTACTTCCTAAGTAATGTTAGAATATTGTTAGAAGAATGCTTAGTAAGCCAGCTAGGTTAGAGGTCTCACAGGCTGTTGTGCCAGCTGCTAGATGGTTAGAGAACAAGTTGTATTAGTTCCTTTTCTCTGGCCTGTATTGATGAAGTCGTTTTTTCTTAAGTTTATTTTATAATGAAATTCTCTGGAATTGTAGTTTTCTTCTATAATTTGTGCTTTGATTCATGCTTTCATATTCTGATCACCGTTGTTATGATGGTATCAGAGCTCTAGAGCTCACGCTATTTCATCATGCTTCCCCTTTGATCATCTTAGACCTCTGAATTGGGATTCTTAGGTGTGAATAGCAAGTATTGCTGTATTGGATTGTACAGCTGTACTTTCTTGGAAGATCTGTTATCTGGTGTGAGTACGGAATTACGGGACTGTCAAGTGATTCTTCATTGGAGTAATAATTATGTTGCAGTAATAGCTGTCAAGAGATATCTACATGTTCTTGAAGATTGAACACGGTTGTCTAAGAAAACAAATAGAAAGAAGGATATTGTCAACTGGGTTTCAATTGAGGAGTCATTTTTGAACTACTTTGATACTATCTTGAAAAACAAAGTATTGAATTATTTCTCCGTCTCTTGTTATTTCGTGAAGAAGTACTAAATTTGTTGGAAGATTACCTTCAATTCTTGAAGGGGTATGTCTGATATCAGCTAGTTAATCATACAATCGAGTCTTGTATTCTTACTAAGCTACAAGTGCAGAGTTGTCAGCAGCAGTTGAAAATGTTCTTGTTGGCTACTACTCAAGCTCAGCTGAAAGCTTTACTCAATTACTATCAAGCTTGATGATGGAAATTCGATACAGTGGAGTTCTCCAGCTCAGTCAATGAGCCAATTCCTTTGGTAAGTGGAGTTCTCTGAGTTGGATTAGGAGTTTGGTGAGAAGTGGGGACCGGGGAGATGGTTTGAAATTTGATGAGGATTGAGGAATTGGTTTCAGGTTGGGACAGGATGAGGAGAGGAAAGTGAGTGAGCATATTTTTCATTGGAAAAAAGTACGGGTCCAAGAATGAGTTGTACGAATTCCTCCTATCTTTACCTGTATTGAATTGTTTTTTTGAAAGAAGGCAAAGCCAATATATTGATCAAAAGCCAGAATGACCCTTACATACCCTTCCGCTGCCATCTAAGACAGACAAGAAGATGTGTTAGTACCCACAGTGGTACATAGAAATTAGGTCACTCATTTGACATTGAATACATCGTAGACATAGCGGGATCCCCTTTTGGTACTACGCCGGAGGCGCTAGAAAGACTCGGCCCTCTCAACCTAACTCGGAAAACAGTAAATCTAGTCGCCTAGAGACCTCAATTGGTGTACAACTAGAGACACTGAGAATTAAGTTGACAAGACCAAGATCCAATACTAAAACTAGATGCACAAAAGTGCCTAGACTGTCTCTGAAAACGGAACAATTATTGTAAAATAGACAAAACTAAATAACATAGTGATGGGCCAAAGCCAAAACCCTAGCCCAACTCAAGGCCCAGCAGTACTGGATTGATTCAAGCCCAAACATCATCTCTCTCTCACAACAGGAGATATCACTGCCGCTCAACCTCGCCGCCACCGTACTGCCACATCCCTTGCTGCCTCAGCCTCCGCTACTCGTACCGCCATGCTGCCATGGAACTACGCCACCTCGACCCTGGAAACCCGGTCTGCACCACTACGAAACTGACGACGATGAAGCGCACCAGATCATAGGCTCCATAATCCAAACGTCTCACGTCGGGCCTGGAAACCCACGACGAAGCACCTGCCACCGTGAATCAGAGACGACACCAGAGACCTGTGCCAAAACCAACATACCGAAGCCTCAAGCAGAAAACCTTTCCCCCATGAAAACCCTGGGCAGTAGCATCAATATCCCATCCGGCAGCAGACCGCAGTACGTCGGCGAGGCCAGAGACCAGCCAAGACGTCCGGGTGCCACCGGACAAGATTGATCTTCACAGACGAGGACGGTGCCGGCCTTAGAAGTTTTCTCGCTAGAGAGAAAACCTAGGTTTTTAATATATTTGTAAACAGAGAGTTACCTGTATTGAATTGTTTTTGTAACGCAAGGTTGTTTTATAACTTTTTTTTTTCTCGATGCTTGCTTTGGGCAAACCAAGCGGGACCTTAGTGGCTTTGGAAGGATAGAGATGAAGAGATACATGGGAAGACTCCATTAATTAGAACCACACCAACATAGGACGATCAACTACTGAAAGAAAAATTGGAAATGTACGTTAAAGATTAAGATAAAAAAACAATAAAGTTGCACGCATACATTTTCTATATCATGTTTTTGATTTAATATCAAAAAAATTACATCCATTCATATTGCAAGTACCCATGCACTGACAGTGCATGGAATACACTCCTCAAAAGAAAACCTTGACGTTGCCAATCAAACTCTCAAAACAAATACATCGGAAAGATGAGTGACACGTGAAAATGAAGAGAAGCAGACTTTCATTCAGTCTAAACAAGTTGACGTAACGTCATTGTTCTCTAGGTGTGACAATGTCATTGCCAGTAACGGTTCCTACGTAATAGCTCGTACTCCTGGATCCTTGGGAATTGAGGAGGATCATCTTTCAAATTAGTATTACGTATTCAACTTGATACCGCTCATATTGGCTTGTTTCAGCATGGCTCCCTCTAAGTTAGTGTTTGTACGTAACATCAGCATCTCGAAGTTCTGCATTACTCAAATCTGCCCTAACAAAGCTGAAAAGTAATATATGCGATTCTCAGGTGCATATATATGCCTTAAGGGTTAATACACTCTTTCAAAGTTGGACCTAAATATGAAGTCTTCCCTAACTTAAAGTCTGAGTAATGCAGATCTTAACCTGAAAAGTAATATATGAAGTGTTAAAAACCTATTACATGGATATATAATAAGGAAAATCTATCCACACAACAGGCTAGGACGATATGAAGACGGTGAACCTTGATCAAAGTTTGATATATAGCAATGGAAAGGATCTCTTTCAATTCGTTTCTTCATTGGATGACTTGCATATATAGCATATCACAGATAGAACAAGTATGCTCAGTATAAATTAAATAACGTTATATAGGGCAAGTCATTGGTTTATTAACATAATAAATACATATGCGAAAACCTAAGAGTCAAAAACTCGAATTCAGAACTTCTTTCTCCTTTCAGATTTTTAGGGCATGCGACGTACTACAGCTGAATTTATTTTGTCCTTTCCCAAAATATTTTTATGCCTTCTTCGTTGAACGATTTGAGATGGCACGCGCAAATTTATAACAACTAAAGGTACACCAAGTTTGAGTAAGACCAACCAGAGCACATAGGTAAAATAAATGGCTATCGTGAATGTATACAATAATTACATGAGTGAAAACGAAGAGTCAAGAGTCACTTGAAAGTTGAAACTCGATCATCATCATCCTCTCCCGTCAATAAACATGAACCATACCACGCAAGGCAAGGCTGCAACAAGTTTTTGTGTTTAGTTGGTCACGTGGTCCTAGCACAGATGATAACAAATTGGACTGATCAAGAAACAGGATTTTCTGTCGTGACAAAGAACAAAGCAGTAGTAATGTTAGGCTTGTGTCACGTTCAGTGCCTCATGAGCCGTGTTATATCAGAGTGAAAATGCAGATATATAGATGTTCTAACGATATTAAACCGTCGCAACAAGGTTCAAGTTATAAATAATGAGAACAACTTCATGCCATCAATGATTACACTCTAAAACAGACAGGCGGTCTAGGCCAACTGCAGCATCAATGTAACACAATAAGTAAATCAGCAATGTAGTTTAAACTTATGTTTTGATGTATGACAAACAAGTGAAGGAACCTGTACCAGGTGAAGTTATTGTGACTTGTGAGAGATACACCACCGAATTTTCAATTGATAATCAATTCAATAAAAATCTCACTAGAACTATAAAAAATTTATAACGTACGTACAATCTGACCTATACCAAATCAAGGACTAGCTTTTTCAATTACAAACTATAACAATCTACAATATGAAAAAAGAATCGGACTTCCAATCTGACCGGCCTGTGATTGAAGCTTAGATTAGTTCATTGTTGCACAAAGAACTCGAACCAAAAAAAAAAAAACAAAGTTTGAGAATGAAACAGGTCAAAGTTACAGAAAATTCTATAATACATACACGTATGTCATACACACATTTATAAATGTGACAACCAATTTGTTTTCAAAGTGGTAATGTTGAGTCCTATTTTGAGTAACTTAGTTTTATTAATGGTACTTACACCACCTATGACCTTGTTACAAGTTTATGAACAAATTCGTTGTCAATATTGTATTTTTTGTTTAATTATATATATGTTAATAGTGTAAATGAGTATGATAATTTGTTCTCAATGTTGTAATTAATTTTTTTGTTTTGAATAAAGGACTGGTGCGGCTGCTCTCAGGCCTTGATTAATGAAACTGTCGAATACAAGGAGGGGGACATTGATCCTAAACCCCTGATTACAATAAGCATCTAGAGTATTTTCCGAAATAATATCAGAAATCTCTACAGGAGACTTGTATTTTAACTACTCTATTCGCTTTAACATAGCAGTGACACAACGAAAAGATAACACGATATAACCCGATTACAACATAGCATAATTACCAGCTTTAGCACAACTTTCCTCAATGTTGTAATTTTGATTCATATAAATTGCAATTTTTGTTCAAATAGATATAAATTGGGTGTGATACCATACCTTGTCCCCAAAGTTACCTGAGAGCTGATGGCATTCGATAAAAAAGAAAAGGAAAAAAAAGAAAAGAGTCCCGTTGAATATTGGGATAAGGGTTGTTATCTAATTCTTCTTCTCCTCCTCCTCCTCCTTCGAAACACTAAATTATTGATCACAACACCAACGCACCCGATCTAAAAATTGGGATAGCTAAGTACCTTTTGGTATCTATCGCGAAGAAAACAGTTGCTCAAATTTGTAAGTATATCTAGCTCCCACCAGACTCCAATTCCGCTTATTTACGTTTTGCTGAGAATCACTATTTGCTCCGCTGCGTTTATCAGATAATATAAAAGTTCTATGTTAAAGAGTAATCGTAATATTCTGTGTTAACCCCTAAGTGATTGGTCCCTAGCTATCCTTTCAGTCGCTGCATGAAATCTGTTGTCTGGTTCCAATTCTAGCCATTGATCTCTGATTTGATTTCCGTTATTAAACTCGGTTAAATTAAAACGAAACATGCATGGTTAGGGTTATCCTCCTACAAGTTAGATATAACGGAACAGAGATCAATGGTAAGACATATAAACAGCAGAGGCGGCTAATACAAGATCAATGGTTTAGGGTTATCCTCCTACTGTTAAAACTCAGTTAACTTTAAATCATTTACCTTTACCCTGATAACTCCTACAAGTTACTTATGCCCTCCGTTTCCATTAATATCAGTTGTTCAAGGCGGGCATGAGGCGTTTCTATTCTTTTCCAGCACCGCGTTACAGTGGGACCCGATTGAATCTTACATCAAACTATCAAAGGAAGTAATAAATACCCCTGATTCTTAAATATACAATACCCAAAACACCCCCCTGCTGGGAGGTGATTGGTCTGCCGTAGGGACACGTGGTGCGGGTACCCCACGCAAGTTTCTCTCCTCTCAAAGGCAAATACTTAGGTGGGGGTTTCCCCACCACGTGTCCCTATGGCAGGCCAATCAGGAGGAAGAATTTTTTTTGTCTTTTCCGAAAATACCCCTGATTCTTAAATATACAATACCCAAAACACCCCCCTGCTGGGAGGTGATTGGTCTGCCGTAGGGACACGTGGTGCGGGTGCCCCACGCAAGTTTCTCTCTTGCTCAAATATGTGTTCTTCATGCTAACTCGTCCCTTTCGTCCTTGGATTGACCCACGTGGTGCCAACATGATTCCCATCCATTTAATGCTCTTCAAGCAATCCGCAAGCCGTCTCTCCATTCATTCTCCAATCAACCGTGATGAACCAATTACCTCGTGACTGAAAGACGGTTCATGGTCCCTATCTCAGATGTATACGGAGATCATTGCCGGCTATCTTTCCACCATGTGTGTCCCAGGGAGTCTGCATCCCAATATTATTCAAAAGATATATAACGTGACTGAAGTGGCCGACCCCCGGGTTGCCTATTGATGTGACAATAAAGGACGTGACTGTTAATGTATCGGGCAAGTCGACAGTTCCTCCAACTAAATCAGTGTTTCACAAAGTAAGACCTGATAGTTTGGAATCTACTATTAGACAGGAGCCATGTGTTGCTTGTGATCGATGAGAGCCTTGATCACTTTTATGATGCAGAAGAAGGGATTACTCGCTTGCCCTGCTTGCACCTTTTTCATGAAGGTTGCCTTGTCCAGTTTTTGGAGCTGATCATCAGAGCCTGCGTGTCCCATCTGCAGTTACCCACTTGTGGAGTTTGGTGAGCCATCAAAACCCTCAGCGGAACTGGATTGACCTATATATGTTGCTCATGATGGCGGCAGGCGGTATAATAACTGTTACGCTTCTTTGCAGACTATTGAAGCGGCCCTAAGAACAAAAATAAATGGACTTTTGTTTAATGTTTCTCATTCCTGCAGAATTGCCTTGGCCGGTGATGGCATCTTAACCAAAGGGTCCTTACTTTTGCTGCCAAGAGGCACATTCTTTATAAAGTTAATGGTATAACTCTATAATATGCAAGTGAAAACAATGATGCTCTTAACTCTGATTATTCCTCGCATTTTTTTTCTTCTCTAGTTTGGAGTCCTGCTTTTTCATTGTTACTTAAGATTGTTATTCCAAACTAGAGAAAAAAAAATGATGCATGGACATGGAAGAAAAACCAGACTATTTTACTCTGGACTTCAAACCAGATAGCTTTCCCTTAAAATTCTACCACTTATCAGATATGCATGTGCAAAATGATGTTTCTTTGGATGTCTGAAGGCAAATGATGCCTGATGTACCAATGGATGGTCGTTGAAACCGGTTTTTTCTATATAAGGGAATAAAGGAGGTAACAGAAAACCAGCCAACATACATTAGTCAACATTTTCCAACTGGATCATGTGTTGGGAATGAAATACGTTAACATGCTGGTCTCTCCTCCATCAATGTACCTTCTGCATGTTTTTGTTTCTCTGGTATCACAATTAGAAGTGCCAATTACAATTCTTTGTATGTTTCAAAAATAATTAAATTTCTTAAATATGAAAGCATGTTTGTCTTTCAGTTTAGGTGGATTAGAACTTTGTCTAAATGATTTGGTGTGCAGAAAAATGCAGATAATGCTAGTCCAAGTTAAATTTTCCCTCCTAAAGATGCTTTGCATTAGGCTGCTTGCAAACATATGACGAGGTTGCCCTTCTGTGTCCAACTCTTCATGTCTTATGCATACCATTTTTTCATGTAATCTCACAACAAAATGGCTTGTGTTTTTAGTGATTTGAAAATGCATTATAATTTATCATATCAGCCTTGCGAGATTATTCACTTTCTGTTGAAGGAATATCGATTTAGTGTGCCTTATCAAACTAGGAGTAGCAATAGGAGAGAAGGTTCTAGATTTCCCAATCCTACACGGATTGGTATTCCTTGTAACATTAGAACTAGTACTTTGTAATCCCTATATATAGGGCTCCTATTCTCAATAATAATATACATCTCTCTCTACAATTCTCTCTCGAATCTATTTTACTTAAACACGTTATCAGCACGACTCTGGCCACAAAGCAAAAACCAAAAACAAAACCCAATCAATCCTCTTCACCAAAATCTGCCGAAGCCACCTAGCCCGAGCTAGCCCTACCACATCACAGCAGCCCCTGCTGCCCTGCGCGCTGCACCTACAGCCACACGCCCCTGCGTCGCTGCCCTGCAGCCCCGTGCCCGTCTGTCCACCCCACGCTGCCCCTGCAGCGTCCCTGCAACTCTGCTGCTCGTCTGCGCGCCCGTGCGCCTACTGCTTCCCCGCGCACACCTGCGCACGCTGCTGCCCCGCCTACACACCCGTGCACCTGCAGCCCTACACCTCTGCTACTGCCCCTGCAGTTTGCCTCCTCTGCTCCTGCACCACTACTACCACCGCAGCCCCTGCTACCCCGCATTCGCTGCACGACTCTACTCGGATTGCTTCGCTCCATCACGCCTGCATCGACACGCGCGTGATCCAAATACATGCAAGTATTCAAAAGAGTAAGTTTTGAAGTTCCTATAATTCGGAATTTATATTTCTTCTTCTTTTCTCGGGGACTTGAAAACCTCCCTTCTTCTACATCTCACCTTTCTTATAACGTGGGTTCGATCATTGAAAAGCGGAATCGTGGGGATTCACGCAATTAACGAACTAAGAGAGTTCGTAAGACTTCGGACTAAGAGCGTCCGTAAGCATCGATTTACGACCATACAAACATCATTGTTTCGGTCTAATCCAATCATTCTTGGAAATCGATTTCTTGGTAGCATAGCTCGGAAATCTTATTAGTTTTCGTGGAAGCATTGACTCCGAAACTAACTTGTCCTTGTTTCATCTTTCAGGATGTCAAACATGAACAAACTCGATTTTGTTCCATTGGATTATGCAGGCAAAAGGTACTTAATTTGGGTCACTGATGTCGAGATCCACCTTATTGCCCGTGATTTATTGCATACAATCCAAGAGCTTTGTCCTATAGAAACAGCTTCAGACCCTCAAACTAAGAAAGATAATTCCAAGACACTTGCCTTCATGAAACGTCACATGGATAGTGACCTACAGTTTGAGTTCATAAATGAGGATAGCGCCATAAAGCTTTGGCATGCCTTCGCGAACGATATGGCAATGTTCGTGACTCCATACTTTCGAATACAGAAGCAGAATGGAAAGATCTTCGCTTCTCTGAATTTGACACTGTCAGGCAATTTTATTCGGAAGCTCTCAGCATCAGAGCAATGATGCGTATTTGTGGAAAAACAATCACAGAAGACCAGTTGATTGAGAAAACCCTCAATACCTTCCCCGTCTGTGCTATGAGGTCCTCTGACTTATTCCGGACTCATGTAAATGCAAGACGGATCACAAGTTTTCAACAGCTTATTGAAGCTATGGCCACTACTGAAAGACATGGCAATGAACTTGTGAAAAGAAGATTTGATAGGCTTCAAGATAGCTATCAAGAGCATCGTCCTATGGCTAGAGAAAGTCGCCATCGATGTCATGATCCATACGATCGAAATGCTCAAGAAGGTAATCGCTCAAGGCGACAATCCCACGACCGTAGGAGGCGTGATTTTGAGGGACATAGGGTTGGAAACCATGGAGCCAACGTTGGCCATGGGCACCACTTTCCAACGCCACCAGTCCTAGGGACTATGCATATTGCGCCAATGCGCCTCAATCAAGGGAGAATCCTCTTTATGGTGTCTATTTCTGATATGGAACGTCTGATCAATGGACCTGAATTTGCAATGTACCTACGAAGGTAGTCGCACCAGGGTGATCAAGACATCGAGTTCACAAAGACTTTAACTCTGGCGATGAAGACAAAATGCAGCAGATTTTTATAGTCTTTATTATTTCCAAGAATCATGTAATGGCAATTATGCCTTAAATCAATAAAATGACTTATTTTATTAACTCTTTCCCTCTAGGCGTACTCAAGAGTAATTGTGATGTCGAGGCAAGGTTTGATATGAGAGAACGGTTTTAAAAGTGAGCAACGCTCCACCAAAATCTCGCCTTACCTTACCTGGTCACAACTAAATTGAAATTACCGAACGGATTGAGTGACTACGATTTGTCTACGGTTTGATTTTTATATTGGATTAGATTTTGGTCAAGAAACTTTGATGTAATCATTGGCTATTATTAATAAAGTATCGATTTATTTTATTCAATGTCTTGGACATGTTTTAATTTCGAACTTTATTATATGCTCCTAGGGCAGGAAGAACCCTATTAAGCTTCAAAGATATAAGAGCCAATGATTTTCATGTGGAAACACATTGTGAGAATGGACAAGAGTTCCTTTGCATCACCTCTAATGACTACGGACATAAACGAGTCTTAGAGAAACTTATGTGTCGCTCTAGTGGGTTGTACGCAACCACTATTCGAATAATTGAATCCAACCATGTCATGAGAGATGATTTATGGATTCTGACACATATAGGCTTTGGCATGACCGTCTGGGACACCCAGGTCATGATATGATGATCCGTATATTAAAGACTTCACACGGACATCCATTCTTCAGAACGAAGAGAAGTAAAAACCAAAAATTGGTTCGAGGAGATGCACCTGCGCCACACGGCGCCAAGACTGTGCAAGACCGGCACTTAGGGCCGGCGCCGTCTACCCCTACGGCAACAACATGGCATTGACGCCATGGATCATTGTTTGACTCCTCCTTCTACTTCTAAAGTCAATTGTGACTTCATGGCTAAACCAAAATCCTCATTGGTTGTCTCTAAAGCCCATCATTCGTTCTGCAAAGCCTGCTCTTTAGCAAAATTAGGATCGAGACCATCCTATGCAAAGGACACCAAAGACAATATACCATTCTTGCAAAGAATCCAATGTGATATTTGTGGACCTATTCAACCATCATGCGGACCATTTCGATATTTTATGGTATTGGTTGATGCATCGACACGCTGGTCACCTGTCATGCTATTGTCCCCAAGGAACGCTGCATTTGCTAAACTCCTAGCACAAATCATTAAGTTAAGGGCTCACCACCCTGATCATCCTATTAAATCTATAAGGTTAGACAATGCTGGGGAGTTTACATCAAAGACTTTTGATGATTATTGCATGTCCATTGGGATTGAAGTTGAACATCCAGTTCCTCATGTTCACACCCAAAATGGTCTCGCAGAAGCCGCCATTAAACGACTATAAATGGTCGCTAGGGCATTGGTAATGCGCACCAATCTCCCTATTTCTGCTTGGGGCTATGCAATATTGCATGCAGCTGTGCTTATTCGTCTGAGGCCTACTGCCACTCAACCCTTTTCTGCGTCCCAGATGGTGACTGGGTATGAGCCTAATGTCTCACACTTACGCATATTTGGGTGTGCAGTTTATGTGCCAATTGCGCCACCACAGCGCACCAAAATGGGTCCTCAAAGACGATTAGGCATTTATGTTGGATATGATTCTCCAACGATTATCCGCTACATAGAACCCTTGACAGGCGATCTCTTTACCGCTAGATTTGCGGATTGTCACTTCGATGAGACAGTCTTCCCGTCGTTAGGGGGAGATAAGAACATCAATGTTCAACAGGAACGACAGGAATTGTCGTGGTCTGTCCCCACTCTGTCTCATCTTGATCCCCGAACCGCACAGTCCGAAATTGAAGTGCGGAGAATTCTCGATCTTCAGAACGTAGCAGAATCGATGCCTGATGCGTTTTCTGATATCGCTAAAGTGACGAGATCACACATACCTGCTGCAAACGTGCCTGCAAGGATTGATGTCCCTAAAACTAGAGGACATGACGCCAACTCAAAAGGATATGAGCATGGCGCCAACGTCCCCTCTCACAGTGATGGTGACTTTTTGGCTAGGCCCATGGCTCCTGCCAGGAAGCGCGGGAGGCCTATAGGTTCGATGGATTCTCGCCCAAGAAAGAAAGCGAGTTTGGCACAAAATAATCCATTAATCATCGATGTGAATAATCCATCTCATGAGAATATTCCGGATTATGGTTATGTCCAAGAAACATCATTGGGGGACGCTCCAATGTCAGAACTAACTCCAAAGAATAGAGAGATCTCCATAAATTACACTAGTGTACATGAGATGATGGATACAAATTCTATGGCAATTGATGATGCGTTTGCATATCATGTTGCAAAAGGAATCATAGAATATGATGATATCGAACCTCGCTCTGTTGAAGAATGTCAACGAAGAGCAGATTGGCCTAAATGGAAAGATGTGATGCAGGTTGAATTGGATTCACTAACAAAGAGACAGGTATTTGGGCCTGTAACGCAGACACCCCCAAGTGTAAAGCCTGTTGGCCATAAATGGGTTTTTGTTAGAAAGCGTAATGAGAAAAATGAGGTGGTAAGATATAAAGCCCGCCTTGTGGCGCAAGGTTTCTCACAACGCCCTGGAATCGACTACGAGGAGACATATTCTCCCGTAATGGACGTTATAACGTTCCGCTACCTTATCAGTTTGGTAGTTTCCGAAAAACTTGACATGCAGCTTATGGATGTGGTTACAGCATATCTCTATGGGGATCTAGATTCAGAGATATATATGAAGGTTCCAGATGGACTTCAATTACCCAAATCAAGTGGCTCTAAACCACGGAGCGCGTTTTCAATAAGATTAAAACGCTCACTATATGGATTAAAACAATCCGGACGGATGTGGTATAACCGTCTAAGTGACTACTTGATTGGGAAGGGATATATTAACAATGAAATATGCCCATGCGTGTTCATTAAAAGAACAAGTTCCGGATTTGCAATCGTAGCAGTTTATGTCGATGACATGAACCTAATTGGAACTCTAGATGAGTTAAAGGAAACTGCTAATTACTTGAAATCCGAATTTGAGATGAAAGATCTTGGGAAAACACGGTTTTGTCTCGGTTTAGAACTCGAGCACCGTAGTGATGGGATTTTGATCCATCATTCTGCATATACTCAGAAAATCCTAAGGCGCTTTAATGAAGATAAAGCAAAGCCTGCGAGTACTCCTATGATCGGCCGTAGTCTTGAGCCCGGAAAATATCCGTTTCGTCTAAGGGATGAGGACGAAGAACCCTTAGAGGCCGAAGTGCCCTATTTAAGTGCAATAGGCGCATTATTGTACTTAGCTCAATGCACAAGACCAGACATCTCTTTTGCAGTGAACTTGTTAGCTCGACATAGCTCTGCGCCAACACGCCGCCATTGGATTGGTGTAAAGACAGTCTTTCGATACCTAAGAGGTACGATTGATATGGGCCTATTTTATCCCTACAGAGAGAAGAGGAATGACGGAAGAATGGGATCGGACCCCATTAGGCATGGAGCCACCGTCCACCATGACAAAGTGGCCGGCCATATTGCCGCCAACGCCGCCACCAACACCAAGGGTGGCCGGCCTCACCCTACTCCCCTCCATCAAAACGACAATGATGTTTTGATGGGATTTGCTGATGCAGGGTACCTCTCTGACCCTCACAAAGGTCGCTTCCAAACTGGTTATGTCTTTACCATGGGAAGCACTCCGATATCTTGGAGGTCTACGAAACAGACCCTTGTTGCTACTTCCTCGAATCATGCAGAGATTATTGCTCTACATGAAGCCGTTCGTGAATGTATATGGCTAAGGTCTGTGATTCGACATATTCAAGGAAGTTGTGGTTTGAAGTCTACCACAGATGAACCTACATGCATTTATGAGGATATAATGCAGCTTGTATTGAACAAATGAAGTTAGGTTTCATCAAATGCGACAACACCAAGCATATATCGCCTAAGTTCTTTTATAATCAGCAACAACAATCACTTCTAAAGATTGAAGTGAATCAAATCCGATAAGAGGATAATGTAGCGGACTTATTCACTAAGTCGTTACCTAAATCCACCTTCGAGAAACATGTGAAGAGCATCGGATTGAGAAAGTTATCCGAACTCCCACGATTGTAGCAATCAGGGGGAGATATCGACATCAGGGGGAGTTATGATGTCTACATGTTCGATCTCGAAGAGTGAAGGACGTGTTGTGCTCTTTTTGTCCTTCGACCAGGGTTATTTTTATCCCACAGGGTTTTTGTTACCTGGCAAGGTTTTTAACGAGGCAACAGATGAAGCGTCACCACCAAGTTTGAAGCGGCACAAGGGGGAGTGTTGAAGGAATATCGATTTAGTGTGCCTTATCAAACTAGGAGTAGCAATAGGAGAGAATGTTCTAGATTTCCCAATCCTACACGGATTGGTATTCCTTGTAACATTAGAACTAGTACTTTGTAATCCCTATATATAGGGCTCCTATTCTCAATAATAATACACATCTCTCTCTACAATTCTCTCTCGAATCTATTTTACTTAAACACTTTCATTTTTTACATTTCTTCTTTGTCAATTTTCATGCGACTTTATTCAAAGGAAAGCTCTTTTGAAATATTGATTTTGATTTTTGAAATTTGATCAAGCTAGATCATCTAATTTCTTGTCTGTGTTCAGCATGTTGCCTTTTCTTAAAAGAGTTGTACCTAGTTGTTTTGTAGGTTGGGTTTATTAGTTGGGCCATTGAAGTTTACGATTTGAATTTCTGAACTTTTTTTTTTTCAGCTTTGAGATTTTGAGCAGCTCATTTGATTTCTTGCCTGTATTGCCTATTGTTTAGGGACTTGTATATGATTTTGTAGGTTGGTTTATTATTTGTTCCATTGTGTTTACAATTTGTTTGCTTTTAGAACCAGTAGCTGTCCTTAATAGAATATGCTTTGTTCTTGTGAGGAGGTAATGTATAAGCTTATGTAGAGTTTTCTTGTTTAAGGACATTCTTCATTATTATTATTATTAATAATTTATATATATATATATATATATATATATATATATATATTTTTTTTTTTTTTTGGGGATCTGAAAGTACTTCCTAGTTCCTATGCTGGAGACTCAGAAATCATTGAAGCTTTGTATGAATATGACGGAGGAAGTTGGTATGGTATAATCTGGTCTGAGAAACTACATGTGAATTTCTTGTCCTTTGGGTCATGTGATTTGGTATTTGTTAACTGAAACATGAAGGGGTTACTTTTCTTTCGCGTGTCTTTTTGGAGTAATTTGGAACTGGGATGTGTTGAATTTTGATCCTCTGTTAATCGCTGTTGTTAGATGCTAGCTAGATATGACTAAATTTGATGAGGTAGTTTTGGTTGTCTTCAAGAAAATCAAAAAGTGCGCTCAGAACCCCCCCCCCCCCCCACTCCCCCAAAAAAAAACACAACTTTTCTTAATGGCTTCAAATAATGTTAGAATATTGTTAGAGAACAAATATTGTTAGAAGAATGCTTAGTAAGCCAGCAAGGATAGAGGTCTTACAGGCTGTTTTGCCTGCTGTTAGAGGGTTAGAGAACAAATTGTATTAGTTCCTCTGCTCTGACCTGTTTTAATGAAGTCATTTTTTTCTGAAAAGTTAATGAAATTCGCTGTGGAATTCTTGGAGCTTCCTTCTACAATTTGTGCTTTAATTCAAGCTTTCATATTCTGATCACCATTGTTATGATGGTATCAGAGCACTGGAGCTCACGCTATTCCATCATGCTTCCCCTTTGATCATCGTAGATCTCTGAATTGTGATACGTAGTTGTGAATAGCAAGTGGTTTAGACAGTTCATGTATTGTATTGAAGCTTGTAGAACTGGATCAAACAACCTAGATGAGCCCTACTGAAAAGTTCATCATCACCAAGTTTTGTTGTTGTAATTATTGGACTAAGATATCATCTTTGGTTAGAAAAGGAAAATTTATATAGTATTGTCTAATGATTCGTATCATAAAGATACATTATATGCCAACTGTGGCTAAAACTTCGAGTATTAATCAAGTAGCTTCAGGGTGTGCTTTAGCACTGTAGCCTAAAACTGGGAGGCTGGAGGCAACAAATGAATTTTTGTTGTAGTATACATGAATCATATTGTAGTATATATGAGTCATAGTATAAATGTCTATATCATGTATAAATAGGCACTTGAGTGTATAGATAAGGTACTTGAGTGTATAATATAGGTATAGAGACTTGTGTGACAAGCTTTATGCCAAAGGGCAACAAGCATGGCAATTATCATCATCACAGCTACCATGTTGAGCTGCAGCTGTAAATCAAGTTGATACCAAGCTTGAGATTATCTTTGAGCTTTCACACTTGTAATGTATTCCTATAAATACCCTCTTGTATGAGATGAATAAACACACATGAATCTCCATTCTCTCTGAATTATTACTCTCTCTATATTTCTGTCAATTTATGCTTGTCCTCAAACACGTTATCAGCACGAAATTGCTCTAGAATTAGAATCGAAATTGTCAAAATAGAGGAAGTTCATAATCCGATTAAAGCCATTTTTCCAAACCTACAAAAAACCTCCAAACCCTAGCACATATCAAAGCCCTTGATCCAAGAAGCCCAGAACCGGTTTCAGAACCGCCAGAACCGGCCGGAAACAGCCTGAACCGGCCACCGGAAAAATTGAACCGCTGCCGAACCGCTGTCGAAGCCCTGCCGAGTCCTGCCGAGATCTGCCGAGAGCTGCCGAGCGAGTCCTGCCGAGACCTGCCGAGAAGCTGCCGAGACCTGCCGAAAGCTGTCGACAGCACCTGCCGAAAGCTGCCGAGACCTGCCGAGCTCATCTGCCGAGCCCCTGCCGAGCCCCTGCTGCGCAGCTGCCGAACAGCTGCCGAAGCACCTGCCTAGCAGCTGCCGAGCTGCTGCCTAGCATCTGCCGACAGATTCCGACAACTTTCCGGCGACTTTCGGAACACTTTTCCGGCGACTTTCGGGACACTTTTCCGACAACTTTCCGGACACTTTTCCGACAACTTTCCGGGCACTTTTCCGACAACTTCCGGGCACTTTTCCCACAACTTTCCGGGCACTTTTCCGGCGACTTTCCAAGTCATTTTCCGGCGACTTTCGGGACATTTTTCCTGCAACTTTGTGGTCATTTCCGACAACACTATTTCAAGGTATTATTTACTAAAAGTTCCCGTTTTTGAGTTTTTACTCCTTTTTCCTCTCTTTCTTTTTCTCGGGAACTTGCAATAAAAAAAGGCGGAATTATAGAAATTCGCGCTAAACGAACTAAGAGCGTTCGTAATCAATGAACTAAGAGTGTTCATAATATTCGGACTAAGAGCGTCCGCGAGCATCGAATTATGACCCTATTAAACATCATTGTTTAGGTCTAATCCAAATATTCTTGGAAATTGATTTCTTGGTAGCATAGCTCGGAAATCTGATTATTTTAGTTTTCGTGGAAGTTTAAACTCCGAAACTAATATATCTTTTCTTCTTATCCTCAGGATGTCGAATGAACCTAGACTCGATTTTCAAATCCTTGACTCAACAGGTTTGGAATACCATAGTTGGAGAACCGACGTTGAGAACCATCTCACATCGAAAGGGATATTGCCCATCATACAGGCACCAAGTGCGGGCCTTGTGTTCCAACGAACATCCATAAAGCATGCACAAGCAATTATCTTGATGCGACGCCATATGGACAAAGCACTCAGATTAGAGTATATGTCCATCAAAGATGCAAAGGACCTATGGGCAGCGCTAGAAGAGCGCTTTGGTAATATCCAAGATTCCCTCCTCCCTGACTTGAAGATTCAATGGAGCAATATACGCTTCTCAGACTTCAAGTCTGTTTCTGAATACAATTCAGAAGCTCTTCGCCTAAAGGCCATGCTAAAGTTCTGTGGAAAACCTATCACAGAAGAAGAGCTAATTGAGAAAACTCTCTCTACCTTCCCCGTCTCAGCAATTATACTATCAAAGCAGCATCGCACTGAATATAATGCTGGACGACTTACAAAGTTCAATGAGCTCATCAATCTTTTGTCGGTAGCTGAGAAGCACGACAACATCCTTGTAAAGAATTATAATTCAAGGCCTGTTGGAACCAAAAGCGTTCGTGAGGCGAATTATAATGCACCCAAGAAAGGGCGCAAGGAGCGGTACCCTACTAATAGGGGACATGTGTACCCTAATAACAGGGGACATGAAGGACGAACGGGTCCATATAACCGCCCCAACAAAGAAGGCAGCCGCAACTATAGTGCGGGCACACGTGGTGGTAACTACACACGTGGGAGAGGTGGATATAACAACACCATGGGCCGTAACACTGTGGGCCGTGGAGGTCGCACCATACGCCGTGGTAGTAGCAGTAACAACCCGCCTAGGGAATATCCACAACGTGCACCACCTGCACCTCAAATCAAGGGAGGCAACCACAATGACGTGTGTCATCGGTGTGGTTCAATCGAGCATTGGTTTAAGCAATGCCAGGCAAGTACTCAACTAGCTGCACGCTACAAGGAGTACAGGGAAATAAGGGAGCAAGAAGCCAACCTTGCTGAAGAAGAAAATGGTGAAGATGTCAATCTCACCATAGAAGACTTCAAAGCTGTAAATGAAGAGCACGAGGATGACGCAGACTTTGATTAGAATAGTCTTTTCTATTTTCCAATAAAACGGCAAATGTGCCTTAGTCAATAAATGACAATTGTATTGACTCTTTCTCATGTGGCGTACCTAATGAAGTATGATGTCTAGGAAAGTAATTGAGATCGGGGTATTTAAGCGAGCCTCGCTCCACCAACATCTCTCTACTTCCCTGGTCATATTTCATTGGAATTACCAAACGGATTGAGCAATTACAATTTGTATAAGTTTGATTTTATTTTGGAATAGACTTTGGAAACTTTGATGTAATCATTGGCTTTTTCCTTATTAATAAAGTATCGCATTATCATTCAATGTCATGGACATGTGTTAATATTCCGAACTTTATTTTTTCAGTATGTTTTCGGGAGAATTGGAATGCCTTCTTGATAGTGGCACCACACATACTATATTACGACATAGGCAATTATTCTTATGGATGACGCCTAGTCAAACTTCAGTAACTACGATGGCAGGACCATCACAATTGATTCATGGTCGAGGACCAGCTCAATTTTTGTTGCCAAATGGCACAAATATTAATATCACCGAAGCTCTATATGCTCCAAGGGCTAGAAGAACCCTATTGAGTTTTAAAGATATAAGAGCCAATGATTTTCATGTGGAAACACATAGTGAGAATGGACAAGAGTTCCTTTGCATCACCTCTAATAACTACGGAAATACACGAGTATTAGAGAAACTTATGTGCCGCTCTAGTGGATTGTACGCAACCACTATTAGAGTCATTGAATCCAACCATGTCATGAATGAAAATTTATGGGATTCCGACACATATAGGCTTTGGCACGACCGTTTGGGACATCCAGGTCGTGATATGATGATCCGTATATTAAAAACTTCACACGGACATCCATTCTTCAAAACGAAAAGAAGTACGAACCAAAGAGAGGTTCAAAGAATTACTTCCCAAGCATATCATTCGTTTTGCAAAGCTTGCTCTTTAGCAAAAGTAGGATTGAGACCATCCTATGCAAAGGACACTAAAGAAAATATACCATTCTTGCAAAGAATACAAGGTGATATTTGTGGACCTATCCATCCAACTTGCGGACCATTTAGATATTTTATGGTGTTGGTTGATGCATCGACACGTTGGTCACATGTCATGCTCTTATCCACAAGAAATGCTGCATTTGCTAAACTCCTAGCACAAATCATTAAGTTAAGGGCTCACCACCCTGATCACCCTATTAAGTCAATTCGTCTTGACAATGCTGGGGAGTTTACATCAAAGACTTTTGATGATTATTGCATGTCCATTGGGATCGAGGTTGAACACCCTGTCCCTCATGTACATACCCAAAATGGTCTCGCAGAAGCTGCCATTAAAAGACTTCAAATGGTTGCTAGGGCATTGGTTATGCGCACCAATCTCCCTATTTCTGCTTGGGGCTATGCAATATTGCACGCAGCTGTGCTTATTCGTCTAAGACCCACTGCCACACAACCCTTTTCTGCGTCCCAGATGGTAACTGGGTATGAGCCAAATGTCTCACACTTACGCATATTTGGGTGTGCAGTCTATGTGCCAATTGCGCCGCCACAGCGCACTAAAATGGGTCCTCAAAGACGATTAGGCCTTTATGTTGGCTATGACTCTCCAACCATTATCCGCTACATAGAACCCTTGACAGGTGATCTATTTACCGCTAGATTTGCGGATTGTCACTTTGATGAGACAGTCTTCCCGTCATTAGGGGGAGACATGAACACTAATGTTCAACAAAAAGGACAGGAATTGTCGTGGTTTGTCCCCACTTTGTCTCATCTTGATCCCCGAACCGCACAGTCTGAAATAGAAGTGCGGAGAATTCTCGATCTTCAGAACGTAGCAGAATCGATGCCTGATGCGTTTTCTGATATCGCTAAAGTGACGAGATCACACATACCTGCTGCAAATGTACCTGCAAGGATTGATGTCCCTAAAAGACATAATGCCATCTCAAGAGTACATGAGAATGGCGCCAACGTCCCCTCTATGGGTGACACATTGGCTAGGCCCACGGCTCCTGCCAGGAAGCGCGGGAGGCCCATAGGTTCGATGGATTCTCGCCCAAGGAAGAAAGCGAGTTTGGCACAAAATAATCCATTAATCATCGATACAAATAATCCATCTCATGAGAATATTCCGGATTATGGTTATGTCCAAGAGACATCATTGGGGGACGCTCCAATGACAGAACCAAATCCAGAGAATAGAGAGATCTCCATGAATTACACTAGTATACATGTGATGATGGATAGAAATTCTATGACTATTGATGATGCATTTGCATATCATATTGCAAAAGGAATTATAGAATACGATGATATCGAACCTCGCTCCGTTGAAGAATGTCAACGTAGAGCAGATTGGCCTAAATGGAAAGATGCGATCCAGACTGAATTGGATTCACTAACAAAGAGACAGGTATTTGGGTCTATAATGCTGACACCACCAAATATAAAGCCTGTTGGCCACAAATGGGTCTTTGTTAGAAAGCGTAATGAGAAAAATGAGGTTGTTAGATACAAAGCCCGCCTTGTGGCGCAAGGTTTCTCACAACGCCCTGGAATCGACTACGAGGAGACATACTCTCCCGTAATGGACGTTATAACGTTCCGCTACCTTGTCAGTTTGGTAGTTTCCGAAAAACTTGACATGCAGCTTATGGATGTGGTTACAGCATATCTCTATGGGGATCTAGATTCAGAGATATATATGAAGGTTCCTGATGGACTTCAATTACCCAAATCAAGTGGCTCTAAACCACGGAGCGCGTTTTCAATAAGATTAAGACGCTCACTATATGGATTGAAACAATCCGGACGGATGTGGTATAACCGTCTAAGTGACTACTTGATTGGGAAGGGATATGTTAACAATGAAATATGCCCTTGCGTGTTCATTAAAAAGACAAGTTCCGGATTTGCAATTGTAGCAGTTTATGTCGATGACATGAACCTAATTGGAACTCTAGATGAGTTAAAGGAAACTGCTAAATATTTGAAATCCGAGTTTGAGATGAAAGATCTTGGGAAAACACGGTTTTGCCTCGGAATAGAACTCGAGCACCGTAGTGATGGGATTATGATCCATCAGTCAGCATATACTCAAAAATTACTAAGGCGCTTTAATGAAGATAAAGCAAAGCCTGTAAGTACTCCCATGATCGGCCGTAGTCTTGAGCCCACAAAAGATCCGTTTCGTCCAAGGGATGAGGACGAAGATTTATTAGAGGCTGAAATACCCTATCTAAGTGCGATAGGCGCATTATTGTATTTAGCTCAATGCACAAGACCGGATATCTCATTCGCAGTGAACTTGTTAGCTCGACATAGTTCTGCGCCAACACGCCGTCATTGGATTGGCATAAAGACAATCTTTCGATACTTAAAAGGTACGATTGATATGGGCTTGTTTTATCCCTACAGAGAGAAAATAAAAGACGGAAGCATGGGATCAGACCCCAAGAGGCAAAAAGCCATCTTCCGTAATGTAGACGCCGGTGACACCGTCCATGGTGACCGACGTTCTCCTCCTCCCCTCCATCAAAATGATAATGATGTTTTGATGGGATTTGCTGATGCAGGGTATCTCTCTGACCCTCATAAAGGTCGCTCCCAAACAGGTTATGTCTTTACCATGGGAAGCACGGCGATATCTTGGAGATCTACAAAACAGACCCTTGTTGCTACTTCCTCAAATCATGCAGAGATTATTGCTCTACATGAAGCTGTGCGTGAATGCATATGGCTAAGGTCTATAAATAGACACATTCGAGGAACTTGTGGTTTGAAGTTCACCACAAATGAGCCTACATGCATTTATGAAGATAATGCAGCTTGTATTGAGCAAATGAAATTAGGTTTCATCAAGGGCGACAATACCAAGCATATATCACCGAAATTCTTTTACAATCAGCAACAGCAAACACTTCTAAAAATTGAAGTAAATCAAATCCGATCAGAGGATAATGTAGCGGACTTATTTACTAAGTCGTTACCAAAATCCCCTTTCGAGAAACATGTGAAGAGCATCGGATTAAGAATGTTATCCGAACTCCCATGATCTTCAGGGGAAGTCTAAATCAGGGGGAGTATCCAGAAACATACTCCACACTCAACGCGCGTTGTGCTCTTTTTGTCCTTCGACCAAGGTTGTTTTTTCCCACAGGGTTTTATTACTTGGCAAGGTTTTTAACGAGGCAATTTCGAAGCGCACGGCCTAGACAATGCTATTAAACATGAAATATCCAAGGGGGAGTGTTGTAGTATACATGAATCATATTGTAGTATATATGAGTCATAGTATAAATGTCTATATCATGTATAAATAGGCACTTGAGTGTATAGATAAGGTACTTGAGTGTATAATATAGGTATAGAGACTTGTGTGACAAGCTTTATGCCAAAGGGCAACAAGCATGGCAATTATCATCATCACAGCTACCATGTTGAGCTGCAGCTGTAAATCAAGTTGATACCAAGCTTGAGATTATCTTTGAGCTTTCACACTTGTAATGTATTCCTATAAATACCCTCTTGTATGAGATGAATAAACACACATGAATCTCCATTCTCTCTGAATTATTACTCTCTCTATATTTCTGTCAATTTATGCTTGTCCTCAAACAATTTTCTTTTTCTTTTCAGATTCATTTAAGATCAAAGATTACAATGCAGCTCCTCACATTATAGCCTTCATAGTCTACAATGCATAACCTGATAGAAAGTCTTGGAAAGCTTTAATTGTTTGTTCAGGAGCTGGTGGGACTGGTTCCTCACCTAGTCAATAATATTCTCAGTTAAATATTTATAAATAGCTAACCACATATTTTGCAACAAAGAATTTATAAAATCAATACAAAATACCTGGTTATTTGTTCCTCGCTTTCTTGGGTCTGCCAGGTTGCTTCTTATACAATGGGGAAAGAATAGGATAGTCTATCTTCTTCCAAAGATCTTGGCCAGCAACAGGATATTAATGGCAGGCAGATACTCATTCATTCATTTACTTATCATTACAGGACCAACAGACCACATATAATGCTGGATCTTTGTTCTTGGAAAAACAGCAGCTATAGCATATGGGCATGGCAAACCAAAGTGCTTCGAGATGTATAAATTTGCCCACTAACCTTGAATGCATTTTTCCCAGTAACTTCAAATACGTAATGAGAAGACTCTTTGGCATTATACACGTGCTAAACTTCCCCCCATCTTCTCAAGAGAAGTTTATGCACTACTGGACCAGCACACCTGACCAGTAGCCAAACTTACCATCAGGTCTTTTCAGGTCTTTTCCACATCTGACCAGCACACCTCCTATTAGCCAAACTTACCATCAAAGTGACTCTAACATTTCAAGCTTTATATCAATATTGTCCCCACCCTGAGCGGACTTGGATACTTATAAGCTAAACATTTAGCATTGCATTGATATATATATAGACTTTCTTCTTGCCGGCACATTGGTCATGATTTAGCCTCAAAGTTTTGATCAGTAGGTGTTGGTCATGGTGATATGAATCACTTTGTGGCTTGGAAGCATATAACCAAAAAAGTGCTGATTTGTATATTTAACAATTGGTAGTTCAATGAAAAAGAAAATCAGCTATTTTTGAAAAGTCCAAAGAACAACATTTACTAGTTTGATTGTGGCTAGCAGTTGCTATTTTCATATTTATAGGTACTATTCAATCTATCATTATCAGCCTTGCATACAGTAAGCTATATAGAGGCAAAAACTAAACTGAATTTATACAGTGCTACATTAATGAGTGACTTAGCTGTTTTGCACACTGGAGTAATTCCTATGATATTCTAGCTGTTGCTATTTTCATGTTCAAAGTCTATTCAGTCTGAGCCCCATTCAGATTCCCATTGAGATCGCCATTGTGCTCCTCATTTGCAATATCGCCATTGAGCTCCCCATTAGCAATAACGCCATTGTGCTCCCCATTTGCAATATCGCCATTGAGCTCCTCATTTGCAATATCGCCATTGAGCTCCCCATTTGCAATAAGATTGTCACCCACATAAACAGATGAAAGAAACCTCACAGGTCCGTGAAAGGAAACGGGACCGTGATATGTGACAGAAGAGTGATAGGAAGTGGGAACATTAATTTGGGCAGGAGGAGGTGGAGGAAAGAAAGTAGGGAATAGGTAGCTTAGGGCACTCAAGAGCAAGTCATACAAACGATTAAGCAAATATGAACTAGCACCCCACCCAAGAGAGAGAATCTGATGCATCGTGATGACACATAACAGATGGACAATACAGACAGCAACAATCTGCATTCTAGGTGACAGGGAGAGAAAATTAAAGCACAAGAACCTCAACCAAGACATGACTACCCTGTAAAAGCCCCGAGAGTTAGGAGGTACAACAAACACAGAAGCTAGGATAGAAGTTACCCGGTTTGAGACAGCCGAAACGATGGAAGATGTGTCTCCCGTGATCAGTGAGAATACGCTAACAGGGGACCGTGTGGAAAGTTGGAGTTCAGATACAAAGGGGGCTTCAAAATCGGACCAGCTGATCCCAGAATAGTATACCGCCCCGCCAACAGAAAGCAGTGTGAGTACTGGGGCAAAGAACCACAGCCTCCTCAAGTTACGTCGGAGACGTATCGCTCTGTCTCCACTACGAGGGAAACTCAATGGCTGCTCTTCTTGATTGTTAACTGCATTCCGTTCTTGGCTACGAGGGTGAACATTTGGTGGCACTCCAAAGATGGGGAAATAAGAGAGAAGTCCAAAGCCACGAAAGTGAACACGTGGTGGCACTCCAAAGACTGCAGGCAAAGAAGAGGGAAGACGAAAGTTACGAAAGCCACGCCTCATCATCGAGAAAGGATTCCTTCGAGAACCATCAGAGTTATCCTTCTTGGAATCATCAGATCCATTCTCCTTGGAACCATCACCTGGGCCTGTGTTCCCAGACATTCTCCTTTGAATGATAGAATACCTATATAATATAGTTATATTAGTGGGAGATAGAAGCATTTTTTTACAATCAGTTGCTTTAAGAAGATTATAAAATTCTGTTACTGTGGCATAGGAACCCCACAATTTTGGTTGGTTTATGATAAGGGAAAAAATCATAAATAGTACCCGAAGTAAGGCCCACTACGAATTTCAGTACATAAATTTCCAAAACATAAACTTTGGTACATCAAATATGAAACCCGACCCAATATACGTACACGACGTCAATGACTCCGTCAGACGTCGTGCCATTACGCACATAATAAAGGGCAGAATTGGTTTTTTAGTTTGAAAACCCTTATCCCTTCGACTTGGTCAGCTGTCGTATATAAGGACATGTAGTCCACCACAGTCAACTCGTTTTTCTCTCTCTTTTATCCCTTTGACAGCCACACGAACAAGAAGGTCCTGGAGGATCTGCAAAAATCCCGTCGAAGCGCCTCTGCAACAAGATCGCCGGATTCTCGACCCATCTCATGAAGCGCATCCAGAAGGGCCCCGTCCGCGGCATCTCCCTCAAGCTCCAAGAGGAGGAGCGCGAGCGCCGCATGGACTTTGTCCCCGACGAGTCCGCCATGAAGACCGACGAGATCGCCGTCGACAAGGAGACCGTCGATCAAGAAGGTGGATCCCTCTGATCTCCAGACTGCGCCGATCGGGTACGGCCCCAGGAGGTACTAGGAAATGGTGGCCGGTTGCCGGTTTTTCGCCGCCGCAACGGTTTTGATGTTATAGTACATTGGGTTTTTTTTTGGATTAGGAACCATGTCTAATTTGCTATGCTTTTTTTTGAGTTTGTTGTGAACTAGTGCTTTGTCCTTTATTGGAATTTCTGTTCTGGATTAAGAATTTAAAGCATGTCTCTTTATTTAGATTTGCTGCATAAGTTGTTTTGATATCGTGGTTAATTGGTTCAAATGTTGTTTCTGTGTTAATTTGGTTGATATTTTGGTTGATTGATGTTAGGGGTTTGTTTAAGAATGATTACAGTAGGGTTTAGATTTGAGTTTATTTGGAAGGATCTGGTTTGGTCATGTTGTTGGATATGATTACTTTGGTTCCACAAATGACATTGTGGCTCTAGGTCCCGGGAACTGAAGTGATGTTGATTTCAATTATGTTAGTTTGTTTAGTTGTTAGAGAATGCAAGCTTTTTAGTGAGGCCGTGGATAAATCCCCAGGCTCTTACTGACCTGCTTTTTTCTGCTTTTGTTCACATTTTCTTGATGCAAGTTCTAGGTACTTGAGGGTGCATTTTGTTTGGAAATGTATATACTAGAGTTGAACTGCGACATAAGGGTGCTTCATCATTTCCTAGGCTGAACCAGTGAATGAGACATCATCAGCAAGTGCTGGAGGGTCAAGGAAGAGGTACAAGTTGCCTGCAAGGAGAATTAAGCCAAGAAAGTCACCCAGACTTGCTGCTGCATCTGTTCAACCTCAAAAACCGAAACTGCAGAGGGCTTTGTGGAAACCCTGAATTCTGTGTTTTAGGAACCAAGCTTGGTAGTTATGGCAAGAAACACCACCTGTTAATGTGGCATTTGTTTTCTTTTGTAATAGGACAAATGCCATAAGCTTTTGTGTAACTGGTGGTTTTTGGAAAATCTGTAGTAGGGGGCAGTATGAACAATTGCTTTCCATTATTTGGAATTTCTATGTCATGCACAATTGAACCATTAACTAAGTAATTTCATTCCTATCATTGCCATTTTTTTTTTTCATTTTCACCACTACTAATGGTCCATTTTTAAACAAGAGTATGGTTAGTTGCAGACTTTATCAGAATTATGGCGGGAAAAATATGTGTAAGGAGTGTAGGTTGTAGGTTGGAGGGAAAAGGCCGTACAGACCATTTTACCCCTTCAAATACGGCCAAACTAACGGCGTCATTGACGTCGTGTATGCTAACTGGTCAGTTTTTAAACCTCATGTACCAAAGTTTATGTTTTGGAAATTTATGTACTGAAATTCGTAGTGGTCCATAGTTCAGGTCCACTTACCAAATTTTTCCCTTATGATAATAGTTAAACTCTGATAACATCCATTTGTCAATGTGCACACAGACAAATACCATACTCAAAGATCATAACTTTGATTGCATACACACAATTACAGTAGATAATAGCTTTACAGATGCAACTAGTTGTTTCAAATATCACACATATGAATAGCCTACAGCCCTACACCATTCTCTTCTCAGATATGATGCTCTACTTTGACAAGAAACAAGCATATAGACAGTGGCCTCATATAACTTTAAACAAATTGCAGAACTGCCATATTTTCTAAACACAACAGAGTGAAAAGTGGGTGTGTACCTTGAAATGCGAAGTTGAAGCAAAGGGCGATCGAATTTGGGGGCTCAATTTTTCTTGGCCGCCGTTTCTTGACGCTCCAGTCAAGATTCTAGGTCTTGCTCCTACAATGTGGAAACGCGAAATTGGGGAAATTAGCGCGAAGTCGAAACCCTAGAAATTACGAACTACGTAGTTGGGGCGAGAACGAAGGTTTTGGAGAAGAGAATCAATAATGTGGGAGAGAGGGTTTGAAGTAGAGAGGGAGAGAGGGGGGGGGGGCGGAGAGAGAGAGAGAGAGAGAGAGAGGAAAGATTTACCGTAGTCAACTATGGAGCATTAACCGTACTCGAATTTTCAGAGCTCGGTGGTCGTCGTTTATGGCGGTCGTCCGACTCTCTGTAAGCGCTAGTCAATTTCGAGGACCACAGAGAGAGGGGGAGCTCAGAAAGGTATTTAAGCTTGATTGTCATGGGTTAATTAGACATTTCGTAAACCACATTATGCTATAAAATGTCTTCTCTACCCTCACGTCGCACCTGAAGGAGTGTAGGTTATGGTAGTGACTACTGACTAGTGAAAGTGTGCTAGTGAGGATAAAAAGGACATTTCGCTTCACAATCTGCTTGAAAGGTCTTGTTTGCCCTCACACGTGAGAGGCTTGGGATTTTCCCTCCAAAATTTATTTTGATTTTCCACTCCTTTTTCTACTGAGCTTCCTCCCAATTACTTCATTTTTAAGCCGATCAGCCAAATCGCTCCAAGGCTATCGTTCTAGGCAACCGAAGTGCACATCCCAGTTAGCAAAAATCTAGGGGGAAAAAATAAAAGGGGCGAAATTGACGGCTCATTTGCATTTGCATTTGCATTTGCATTAGGGGATGCCGAATAAGAATGAAGGGTAGAAGCCGAAAGAATTTGTAGCTGGTCTTGCTGGTTGGGAGTTCATTTGCTAGTGACAATTGAGAGAATGTAATGTTTGTGGGTAGAAGACTTATATGCACATATATGATAGAGGTCTCAAAGCACAGAAACGTAAACAGCGATGCATTGGTTGCCAAATTGAACATAATACCTAGGTCGATCTCAAAATATAGACACACAAATCGACTACCAATGTAGTCATTTACAAAATCATCATCGGTTATGAAGCTTCTAATGGTCATTCAACTTGGAAAGTTCAGATTCAAGAGACAAATGCAGCTTGCTTTCCAACTTGCCGAGAAGATGGTGGTCCTCCCACATTTTCACTAGAATTGATACAATAAGAGGTATGTTTCCGTTACCTTCACTAATATTGCATCATCAATTTGCCCAACCAACTGATGTACCACTTCCAGCAATTTCTATCAATATCTGGAGTACCTAGAACCTGCAAACAAATCGAGCATCAAGAAAGACTTTATATAAGAATCCTAACATGATGAAAATCTTACAATGTTTCAAGATGTGCTGAAGACCAAATTTGAATATTCTTTAACAGCGGCTAATAGTTACAACTTACAAACAATGTTATCATCTTTTTCGATTCTATATGAATGGTAAATTTGTGGCCAAGAGTAACGAACTAATTAAGACAGGCAAGTAAGTGATGATGCTTGTGTTCATTCATAGACCCCTGACTTGAGTACCTCGGAAACAACTTGAAATTAAAATCCTCTTCTGATCAATCAAGAATCGATGTAATTGTAAATAAGAACACATGAAATCTTATCTCGATCCACTTAGAATTCAACCAATTTGTGTTGGAGTGTCACTCTTATATTCTTTAACCCTCAAAGAGAACAATCCTACTTTTGGATATAACACAAGCTTCTGGTATGGCAGAACAGTTAAATCATCTATCTATTGACAAACAATAGCTAGCAAACTTAGAGTTCATCCCTAATGTGACCAAATTTTCAGGACTTGAATGATATTTAACAAACTGAGGCAGACTCCCTTAGTTGACACATTTATTTGGGCCTTCAAGCAGAATAATCTGAAAATAGGGCTTTGACAACCCTGCAAACATCAAGCAAAACAATAGGACTTCGACATGCTTCCTCAATTGGAATGGTACTTCCATTATTCAATCTCTTTACAGATCGATACAAGAGAAATATGATCCTGCCGAACAGCCACAAGGTCCAACGAAATTCAGCATTGTTATATCAGAAATAACATCACTTAAAAATGTGATAAACATGAAAGCACTTTGAGTAGTACTGCTGCTATCCAACCCAAGAAACCCACAGATCAGCCCAAATAAAGGAGCACAGTGATAAAAAAGAAAACACTCCAGAATTAAGGAAGTTTTCCTCATAGATTTAAGAGAACCATGCAATCAAGCTCAGAAAATAGAAATTTCACTTCAATCACGTTTTAGAGGTTAAAGGCGTCAGCATGAGGACAACGAAAATAGGAAAGGAAAAAAAGAAGCCTGAATCCGTATTCAGGTGTAGGGATACCAGAGCTGATTCAAATTTAGAAATTCGAAATTATTCAAGCAAAGAACTAAAAACTATCTGAAGTCTAAAACCAATACCTAAGTCCTAAAACACCAAATGAAAATTGTAATCTGTCTGGAATAACTAAGATTGTTGAAAACTCGAAACAAAGCAACAGCAACACATTTGATCTCCAAGGTTACTGTAAATTACAGCTACAAAGAAATTCAACCACCTTAACAATGAGTTTCAAATTTAATTGGAAACCACTCCACAGTTGAATTTCAAACTCATCCTTAAGGTGGTTGAAATTCCTTGCCAACTCTAAACCCTATATACATAATACAGAACAAAGACATCTGAAAAAAGCACTACTCTAATTTCAAGTGCTAACCTAAATTCTTTGAAATTACTACACAGAAGAAAACATAGAATGCATGTATCCCATTGAATTGCTTCCCATGATCAATAAACAGTCCATGACTATCCATTAATGCACCTAGAGGAGAATCACTAAAAAAGTGATAATAGATTCATACAAACATTACTGTTTGTACTTTATTCTAGCAGGTTAAAGAACAGTACTCCACATACAGAAAATACTCCAGCTAAACTATAGATTCACCTTGCTCACTTAGACGCTCTATGTCTTAAATATCCACACAAATGCCTCATATTTCAATAAACTTTTTGAGCAATATCCCTTTCAGATCATAAATTATAGTCAGATCACAACATTGTTCTCATCTGTATTAATAGAGGATTTTTCATTATATCTTGTGCAATTAGTCATTTTCTTCTTCACGTTTATTCATAACAGTTTTATTTATTAAAGAGGAAATGCATTGTGATCTTTACTGACATCACGTTTCATGGTATTGGTATGAAAATTCTCATTACGCAATTCAAAAGATTGGCAAGAGAAAGAAGCAAACCTGATTATATCTAATACCACAACCTATAAAATATATACGAAAACAAAACAATATTCAAAAAACAAAAAGAGGGAGTAGCAATGGAGTAAACACTTGAATGAGTTAACATGTCCTCTTACCTCATTAATGGAAAAAAGCTTTCAAACTAAAAAAAACAGATCCAGATAAAGAAGCCTACCTGTTAGAAGCTCTTGATAGTCTTTCCCAAACTCTTGCCCACTTCAGGTAACTTCTTGGATCCAAAAACCAGAGCAGCCACACCAGCAATAATACCAAGATTCGTCGTTTTTCTTTGTTTCCAGTCCAAACCTCTCGCCCTTCACTATGACCTTACATGATTTACTTAATTTGATGCAATTTTTCTTGCCATCTGAAAAAATTTCAGGACTCAAAACTTTGATCTGCAATCTGCATAAGCACGCCTTAGCTTTGTATTTCTCAAGTCTTCCTCTTTCTGTCTCGATCATGACAATTGGAAGTGAATGAATGGATCCCTGCAAAGACGATGAAAATCATGAAATTAATCCATCATTTTCTCCCCTTGGAAATGATGCTGTCAGTACTAAGGTAAACATAACTATTTCTCAGTGTGTAACACATAATAACACTGAGTCAAACTTCTGAAATAGTGTTTACTAACTCGATCTTCTCAACTTCTGATACATATGGAGAATGAATAGTTCGCTGAACAAAATTACCAGAAAGTCTGCAGCATGAATAGTTCCTATATTCTGACCCTCTGTCTCCAAGTATTTCTTGATGAAGTCTTTTGCCCCCCGCAACTCCTTACTTGGTGGCAAGCTCCATTTGCTGAGCACATCTCTAGTTGAAATCCAAAGAGTTTATTACCTCCTCATGGACATAAAAAAAATATATATATAATAATAATAATAATAAAAACCAAAAAAGCTAATCATGCCGAATAAAAATTTCATTTTTACATTTCACACTGCGGGGCTTATTTTCTTGTCTACAGGCAATGCAGCCACAACTGCATCTGGACGGTCGAGAGTGTCTGCGGCGGAGTGAGGAAGTTAATGGAAGATTTTTTTTTTTTTTTTTTTAAGATGAAGATAATTTAGTATTTCCCTTTAGGGGGGTGAAATTTGCACCCCCAAATTTACAAACCACACCCCCTTTTATTTTTTTAATAGTATTTCATGTCACCTATTTTTACACTTCCTAAAACACCCTCCCCCCTCTCTCTTCCAGACCACCACCAAGGTCCCCGTTCTTCTTCCCACTGCCGGCCAAGTCCTCCACATCCACTGCTGGAACCGCCGTCAAGGTCGCCGCCGCCGCCGCACCAAAATCGAAGGCGAAGGCGAAGCCCAAAGCAGACGCCGACGCGATCAAGCCCAAGAGAAGCCGTGAAGCAGATCTGGAGCCACATCAAGCTCCAAAACCTGCAGGTCGTGATTTCGATCTCCTTTGCTTCATTCTCTGCGTTTAGGTAGCATGCACTCGGCATGCTGGATTAGGAATACCCATCTTCTTTTCTGTCAGTTCCCTTTGCAGATATATAAACATAAAGAAAGACTACAAATTTTAGTTCAACTACCGTCAACCCAAAACAAATAGCAGAAGCATATCAATTTCGTATTAATAAAATTCATAGGCATCCCAAATTCAATCAATCTAATGCTTTTATACATCAATTCCATCTATTCATCTCCACCACAAAATTACAGATTTAATTAATCTCAATATCCCAACAGAAACACATTCACAACTCAAAGGCTTGGAATTCTTACCCTGTACCATTTCTGCCGAGACAATAGTCTCAATGACCTGGTGCATCATGCAGTCCTCCTTAGTTCCTCATCATCCCTTTAAAAATCAATCAAAATCAAGACCAGAAGCTCCCTTTTACATTTCCATTTCCCCTGTTTCCTCCAAGTACGAAATTTAAGAACAACAATCAAAAGAATTGAACATTAATAACTCCATTAGAGTGAAATTGAAACTCAGCCTATCAACGAATGAGAGGCCCTTTTTTTTTTTTTTTTTTTTTCAGAAAATCAAATAAGCTTGGTCCAAGCTTCTCAAACACTATGCATATGTGATTGCCGTAATCAAACCAATCGCGAATCTGCACACAGCATGAGTTGCTAGTATCATTCTTGGCAATACGATTAAGCACATCCACCTCATGCTTAATCGTAATCATCGTCTCGTTTCGGAGGCGAACCATTTCTTCCATTCGCTTGATTACCCGCCAATAATGGCCGTTGCGCCTCTGGTTCGTACTCGGAGGGGCCGACGTCCCAGGCGGACCGGGGCCTTCTCCTGATTCGCTTTAGCATCCTAGAGTCTATTCCCACCGCCGTCATTTAAACCGGTCGAGATCGATCCCCGTCTGCAACCAAAATTCTGAGACAAAAATTTGGGGGAAATTGATTTGGGTTTTCTGGGCGAGACTCGAAGGATTTACCACAGAGGACCCTGAGGGAGAGAGATAGAGACAGATTAGGTAGCATGCACCGTGCAGACGGGAGAAAGAGGCCCTTGGTGGTGGTCTGGAAGAGAGGGGGACAGAGAGAAGAAAAGACCCAAAAAGAAAAAGAAAAAAAATCTGACCTTGAGGGTGTTTTAGGAAGTATAAAAATAGGTGACATGAAATACTATTAAAAAAACAAAATGGGGTGTAGTTTGTAAATTTGGGGGTGCAAATTTCACCCCCTCCCCTTCCCTTTATTATTTTTCAATAAAGAGAAGAGGTATATATAACGGCGTTAGGTTGCTTTTAGTAAATAAAATAGTGTTCAAAGATGACTGGTGGGACAGGTTTGATTTGAGATAGGAAAACTGGGGACATGTGATCTCCTCCCAAGACGAACGAGAGCAGATAGGTAATAAAATAAATGGCTATCGTGGATGTATGCTATAATTACATGAGTGAAAACGAAGAGTCAATAATAGTCACTTGAAAGTTGAAACTCAATCATCATCATCCTCTCCCATCAATAAACATGAACCATACCACAGTACCACACAAGGCAGGGCTGCAAGTCCTGCAACAAGTTTTTGTGTTTAGTTGGTACTAGCACAGATAATAACAAATTGGACAGAAGAAACAAGATTTTCTGTCGTGACAAAGAATAATAAAGCAGTAGTAATGTTAGGCTTGTGTCTTGTTCAGTGCCTCATGAGCCATGTTGCATCAGAGTGAAAATGCAGATATATAGATGTTCTAACGATATTAAACTGTCGCAACATGGTTCAAGTTATAAATAATGAAAACAACTTCATGCCATCAATGATTACACCCTAAAACAGAAAACAGAAAGGCGGTTTAGGCCAACTGCAGCATCGATATAACATAATAAGTTAATTAGCAATGTAATTTAAACATATGTTTTGATGTATGACAAACAAGTGAATGAACTTGTACCAGATGAGTTATTGTGACTTGTGAGAGATACACCGCCGAATTTTCAATTACAGTAAATTCAATAAAAATCTCACTAGAACTATAACAAATATATAACGTACGTACAATCTAACCTGTACCAATTCAAGGACTAGCTTTTTCGATTACAAACTATAACAATCTACAGTATGAAAAAAAATCGGACTTCCAATCTGACCTGTGATTGAAGCTTAGATTAATTCATTGTTGCACGAAGAACTCGAAGCGAAAAAAAGGTTTGAGAATGAAACAGGTAGCTCAAAAAAACCCTGAGAGCGGGTGTGGCATTCGACAAAAAGCGCCAGGGGTAGTTAGGTAAGTTCAGCGTCTTTAAAAAATAAAAATAAATAAAAAGGGAAAGGAAATTTGGGATCGGGGTTGTTATCTAATTCAATTCTTCTCCTCCTCCTCCTTCTTCTCCTCCTCCTCCTCCTTCGAAACCCTAAATTATTGATCACAACACCAACGCACCCAATCTGAAAATTGGGATAGCTCAGTACCTTTTGGTATCTATCGCGAAGGAAACAGTTGCTCAAATTTGTAAGTATATCTAGCTCCCACCAGACTCCAATTTATGTTTTGCTGAGAATCTCTATTTGCTCCGCTGCGTTTATCAGATAATATAAAAGTTCTATGTTAAGAGTAATCGTAATATTCTGTATTAACCCCTAAGTGATTGATCCCTAGCTATCCTTTCAGTCGCTGCATGAAAATCTGTTGTTTGGTTCCAATTCTAGCCATTGATCTCTGATTTGATTTCCGTTATCAAACTCGGTTAAATTAAAACGAAACATGGTTAGGGTTATCCTCCTACAAGTTAGAATGTTAGATATAACGGAACAGAGATCAATGCTAAGATATATAAACAGGATATATAAACAGCAGAGGCGGCTCATACAAGATCAATGGTTAGGGTTGTCCTCCTACTGTTAATAACTCAGTTAACTTTAAATCATTTACCGTTACCCTGATAACTCCTACAAGTTACTTATGCTGTCCCTTTCCATTAATATCAGTTGTTCAAGGCGGGCATGAGGCGTTTCTATTTCTTTTCCAGCACCGCGTTACAGTGGGACCTGATTGAAGCTTACATCAACGGAAGTAATGCTTTGCTTAAATATGTGTTCTTCATGCTAACTCGTCCCTTTCGTCCTTGGATTGACCCACGTGGTGCCAACATGATTCCCATCCATTTAATGCTCTTCAAGCAATCCGCAAGCCGTCTCTCCATTCATTCTCCAATCAACCGTGATGAACCAAACCTCGTGACTGAAAGACGGTTCATGCTCCCTATCTCAGATGTCGTACCTGAAAGGGGTGTGTATACGGAGATCATTGCCGGCTATCTTTCCACCATGTGTGTCCCAGGAAGTCTGCACCCAGATATTATTCAAAAGATATATAACGTGATTGAAGTGGCCGACCCTGGTTTGCCTATTGATGTGACAATAGAGGACGTGACTGTTAACGTATTGGGCAAGTCGACAGTTCCTCCAACCAAAACTGTATTTCACAAAGTGAGACCTGATAGTTTGGAATCTACTATTAGACAGAAGCCATGTGCTGGTTGTCATGAGAGCCTTGATCACTTTTATGATGCAGAAGAAGGGATTACTCGCTTGCCCTGCTTGCACCTTTTTCATGAAGGTTGCCTTGTCCAGTGTTTGGATCTGATTGATGAGCCTGCATGCCCCATCTGCAGTTACCCACTTGTGGAGTTTGTTGAGCCATCAAAACCCTTGGTGGACCTGGATTGGCCTATGTTGCTCATGATGGCGGCAAGCGGTATAATAACTGTTACGCTTCTTTGCAGACTATTGAAGCGGCCCTAAGAACAAAAATAAATGGACTTTTGATTAATGTTTCTCATTCCTGCAGAATTGCCTTCTTTTCTAAGGGGAAGTCTTGCCCCTTGTTTTGGACAAAAGAAATTATTATAAATATTACTGATTACAATGGTCAATCTAGCCAATGGGTCTCCACTGGTTGCCATCTTTTTTATATTTTCCTGTTTAGTTGTCAGCTTGGCCGGTGATGGCATCTTAACCAAAGGGTCCTTACTTTTGCTGTCAAGAGGTACCTTCTTTATAAAGTTAATGGTATAACTCTATAATATGCAAGTGAAAACAATGATGCTCTTAACCCTGATTATTCCTCGCTTTTTTTTCTTCTCTAGTTCGGAGTCCTGCTTTTTCATTGTTACTTAAGATTGGTATTCCAAACTAGAGAATCAAAATGATGCACGGACATGGAAGAAAAACCAGACTATTTTACTCTGGATTTCAAACCAGATAGCTTTCCCTCAAAATTCTACCACTTATCAGATATACATGTTTAAAATGATGTGTCTTTGGATGTCTGAAGGCAAATGATACCTGATGTACCAATGGATGGTCGTTGAAACTGGTTTTTTCTATATAAGGGAATAAAGGAGGTAACAGAAAACCAGCCAACATACATTAGTCAACATTTTCCAACTGGATCATGTGTTGGGAATGAAATACGTTAACATGCTGGTCTCTCCTCCATTAATGTACCTTCTGCATGTTTTTGTTTCTCTGGTATCACAATTAGAAGTGCCAATTACAATTCTTTGTATGTTTCAAAAATAATTAAATTTCTTAGATATGAAAGCATTTTTGTCTTTCAGTTTAGGTGGATTAGAACTTTGTCCAAATGATTTGATGTGCAGAAAAATGCAGATGATGCTAGTCCAAGTTAAATTTTCCCTCCTAAAGATGCTTTGCATTAGGCTGCTTGCAAACATATGATGAGGTTGCCCTTCTGTGTCCAACTCTTCATGTCTTATGCATACCATTTTTTCATGTAATCTCACAACAAAATGGCTTGTGTTATTAGTGATTTGAAATTGCATTATAATTTATCATATCAGCCTTGCGAGATTATTCACTTTCATTTTTTACATTTCTTCTTTGTCAATTTTCATGCGACTTTATTCAAAGGAAAGCTCTTTTGAAATATTGATTTTGATTTTTGAAATTTGGTCAAACAGATCATTTAATTTCTTGTCTGTGTTCGGTGTGTTGCCTTTTGTTAAAAGACTTGTACCTAGTTGTTTTGTAGGTTGGGTTTATTAGTTGGGCCATTGAAGTTTACGATTTGAATTTCTGAACCTTTTTTTTTTTTTTTTTTAGATTTGAGATTTTGAGCAGCTCATTTGATTTCTTGCCTGTATTGCCTATTGTTTAGGGACTTGTATATTATTTTGTAGGTTGGTTTATTAGTTGTTCCATTGTGTTTACGATTTGTTTGCTTTTAGAACCAGTAGCTGTCCTTAATAGAATATGCTTTGTTCTTGTGAGGAGGTAATGTTTAAGCTTATGTAGAGTTTTCTTGTTTAAGGACATTCTTCATTATTATTATTAATATATATATATATATATATATATATATATTTTTGGATCTGAAAGTACTTCCTACTTCCTATGCTGGAGACTCAGAAATCATTGAAGCTTTGTATGAATATGACGGTGGACGTTGGTATGGAATAATCAGGTTTGAGAAACTACATGTGAATTTCTTGTACTCTGGGTCATGTGATTTGGTATTTGTTAACTGAAACACGAAGGGGTTACTTTTCTTTTGGGTGTCTTTTTGGAGTAATTTGGAACTGGGATGTGTTGAATTTTGATCCTCTGTTAATGGCTGTTGTTAGATGCTAGGTATGACTAAATTTGATGAGGTAGTTTTGGTTGTCTTGAAGAACGTTATTTTAAGCAATCAAAAAGGGTGCGCCCCGCCCCCCCTCCCCCCCAAAAAAAAAAAAAGAAAAACAGCCCCAAACACAACTTTTCTTAATGGCTTCAAATATTTCCACTTCCTAAGTAATGTCAGAATATTGTTAGAAGAATGCTTAATAAGCCAGCAAGGATAGAGGTCTTACAGGCTGTTTTGCCTGCTGTTAGAGGGTTAGAGAACAAGCTGTATTAGTTCCTCTTCTCTGACCTGTATTAATGAAGTCGTTTTTTCTGAAAAGTTATTGAAATTCTCTATGAAATTCTTGGAGCTTCCTTCTACAATTTGTGCTTTAATTCAAGCTTTCATATTCTGATCACCATTGTTATGATGGTATCAGAGCTCTGGAGCTCACGCTATTCCATCATGCTTCCCCTTTGATCATCGTAGATCTCTGAATTGTGATACATAGTTGTGAATGGCGAGTGGTTTAGACAGTTCATGTATTGAAGCTTGTAGAACTGGATAAGTATATCAAACAGTCACAAGCTTGATGTTTGGTTTTCATTAGGAATAAATAATAATTGCTGTATTGGATTGTATAGTTTTACTTTCTTGGAAGCATCTGTTCTCTGGTGTGAGAACGGAATTATGGGATTGTCAGGTGGTTCTTCTTTGGAGCAATAGTTATGTTGCAGTAATAGTTGTCAAGAGATATCTACATGTTCTTGAAGATTGAATATGTATGTCTAAGAAAGCAATACAAAGGAGGATATTGTCAACTGGGTTTCAATTGAGTGTCATTTTTGAACTGCTTTGATATTATCTTTAAAAATGAAATATTGAATTATTTCCCTGTCTCTTGTTATTTCTTAAAGAAAGAAGTACTAAATTTGTCGGAAGATTACCTTCAGTTCTTGAAGGACTGTCTGATATCAGCTAGTTGTTTATACCATCGAGTCTTGTATTCTTACTAAGCTACAAATGCAGAGTTGTCGGCGGCAGTTGAAATTGTTTGAGTATGTGCGGTATTGGCTACTACTCAAGCTCAGCTGAAAGGTTTACTCAATTACTATCAAGCTTGATGATGGAAATTTGATGAAGCGGAGTTTTCAAGTTCGGTCAATGAGTAAATTCCTTTGATAAGTGGAGTTTTCTGAGTTGGATTAGGAGTCTGGTAAGAAGTGGGGACCGTAGAGGTGGTTTGAAATTTGATGACGATTGAGGAATTGGTTTCAGGATGAGGAGAGGAAAATGAGTGAGCATATTTTTCCTACAATGAGTTGTATGAATTCCTTCTATCTTTACCTGTATTGAAGTTGTTTTGTAATGCAAGGTTGTTTTGTTATAAAATTCTTTAGAAATCTCAGAGCTTTCAGCATTTTGTGTATTTGTACATGCTTAATGCTTTGATCATCTTATCACCATTGTTATGACGCTAATCTATGCTCTAATATAATTCGAATGAGAGAATCATAGCTGACAGATCATTCAGGTAAGGTTAATTTAGGAATGTTCAATTTTTTGAATTTGTCTATCATTAGCGACGACTTTTTCTTCAGCAAATATCCTCCCTTGAATTCAAATATTTTGATTGTGACAATCGTTGCCGACAACCTCTCTGTCGGCTCTGGCAACTGCAATGATATCTTAATATTGTTTTTTTTATTGACCACACAATAAGAACAATATACTCGATAAAAGATTATGCCTCTTTTAGTCTGATGTATGGGAACTGGGAGTAACTCAATTGAATGACATCAGCCTTATTGTTGCCAAAGAAACCCCCCGTGGTAGTATTTCACAAAGAATCTCTAAGACTTACATGCTACAGACCATTGCATAAATACCATAGCAAAGCACAAAAAGGCCTAGACCAATATAACAAGATTTGCATGAACAACCTTGTAATTCTACAGTCGAAACCAACATCACCGGTCCCATGCTGAATATCATTCAGGAGATGACTGTCTTGGGTTCACAGGCACAACATCAGGTCCCATACCAGATCTCTTTCAAGAAATGACCGACCTCTCATTTTCAAAGCAACATGAACTTCAGTTATCAGGCTTGAAGCACTTGACAGTGTACGTACAATCCAACTCTCCAAACCAGTTCCCCGTGCTATATATACTTGACCATAAATCTGAGAGTATCACTCACTCACTCACTCTCCCTCTCTCCATTTCAGCTGTAGAAATGTAGTGAAGATCAGGAATTCCAGACACGAACATGAATAATGGATGAATCAAAAGCAAAAGTTAAAACATATGGTTTTAATAAATAATGTACAGATGACCATATTAACCAGTTACACCTGTAGTTTCTACTATTGTATGAAAGGGTAAAGAGTTGTGATAAATAATATATGACTATCTTCATCTACTTCTGTAAATTCAAATGCTGGTTTGTTTAAAAGAGAAAAGAAACAATTGAAACGCTGAAGGAAAATAATTTAACAGCCAAATACAAGGTCAATGGTAAGATATATAAACAGCAGAGGCGGCTATGCAAGATGTGCAAGTATCTTCATTCTCATGTTCGCTTCAATAATCTGCACAGAAGCGTAGCAGTTATTATACCGCCAGCAGACATCATGAGCAGCAGGGTTTTGATGATGAATTAGCCTCTTGCACAATAGGCATAAACTGTCGACACAATGGGCAGTCCAGACACCTCTCCAGCCAAGGGGCAATGCAATCTCCATGATAAAGGTGCAAGCAGGGCAAGCGAATAATCTTCTGCTCATCATTATCAATCCCTTCAAAGTGATCAAGGTCCTCCCTACAAATAGCGCAAGTTGCATGTCTAATAGCTTCCTCCAAACTATCAACTCTCACTCTCTCCAAACCCTCAATATATGATGTAATTGCATTGTCCGCTACTTGCAGAGTCAACTGCTGTATCCTCACTATAATGGGAAATTCAGGGACGGCATGATGAATTGCCCAAAATATTTCTTGAATAATAGCTTCATGTTCATCTTCTGGGACGCGCATGCTGGAAAGATACCCGGCCACAATCTTTCTATAGCCACCCATTTTCGATAATGCCTTGAAATCAGAGACAGGGACAATAAATCGTCTTTCAGTTACCCATTTTGGTTCATCAAAACAAAGGCCTCTACAAAACTCATCCCAGCGGACAGTTACTGTTTGCTGGTAGAGTTTTATTCTGATCGGAACCATGTCCACGCCGGACAGGTCAATCCAACGACGACAGCTATGAATTAGCTTGAGGAGCCTATAATGTATCGGTGCAGTTCTTGCTCTGATCCAAAGTCTCTTACCTTCTTGAGCAACCCCAGAAAATTGTACTGCATTGCAATAATATAATGGTTCCAGGGTGGACATGTCCATGCTACATTGCATAATCGAGAATGGAGAGTGTCAGTAACTTGTAGCAAAGTGTTACCCGAGAGTTTAACAGTAGAAATCAAACACAAGCTTATTTATGGATTAATCGGAAGAAAAGGTTAATTCTTTGAGAAGATGCTAGCACATACATATGTTCCCTCAAAGACTAATGAGGTTTATATATGACTAACAACGCAAAATAGAAATCGATCACCGAAAGGAACAAAGCGAGTAATGATTCGACGTAATTTGAGGGTGAGAGATATACTTACTTGTCCAATTGCTGTTATCTTCGTCCACAGAATAGAGGAGATGTCGAATTTCTCTGTTGGAGTTTGGGGAAAATTTAGGGTTTCGAAGAAGGGGAAGGATGCGAGGAGGAGAAGAAGAAGGATGGGTTTAATAATGTTAATATAAAAGTTTTTATTTTAGGGTAATGATGGAAAATGTCACTTTAGAGAGTGAAATGATAATAAGGTCACCTAGTTTCCCACTTGATAAAAATGTCCATTGTGAATTGTTATTAATATTAGTTTAGTCCTTATGAATAATGAGGTCATGTTAAAAAAGGTCAGTTTTTAATTTTTATCATTCCGATTCTGCCCCTAAGGTAATAAACCTTTATAACATTTCATTTCAAAATCTGGGAGCTCAAATTTTCTCTCTCCTTTGATCAGAAAGCTTCCGTTTCGATTTGATCGGAGATCTCTTTCCGAGATTCTTTCTTCGCCGCCCTCTCCGTCGGAAGCTTCCCTTTTCTCTTTGTGCCTCTGCGATGATCTGAAAGTGGTTTTGGAGCTTCCTCAGCTCTTTTCTCTTTTTCTGGATCTCTGGCTTCGTCGGTGTTCGTCTTGATCACGTTATTGTGTTCTTCTTCTTCGTCGACTCAGTGCTTAGTTACAGTCTCTCTATTTCTTCCTCTTTCTGGTTTTCTCTGATTTGATCGGTAAGCCTTCTCTCTGTGAATTTGTTCATTTTGGATTTTGCAGTCTATTTTTGTTGTTTGTGTTAAATTGTTGAATTGTTCGTTTTGGATTACTGTGTTCTTCTCCTTCGTCGACTCAGTGCTATGTTGAATTGTTGATGATGTTTTGTGCTATTGCGGTACTATATTTGTTCTATACTTTGATTTTTTTATCAGTGACATGACCAGTTACATTTTTAATACTGCTGTTTTGTTCAGGAATTATCATTTATTTTGCGAGTATGATGTTGTTCTTCTGTTCAGGCATTAATAGTGACTTTGGCAGTGATAATTCTGTTGATTCCTTAGTAGTGACATGGTCAGTTACATTTGTAATATTGTTATTCTGTTCAGGCATTAACAGTTACTTTGGCAGTGACTTGTTTGTGTTGATTCTGTTGATTTCTTTAGTAGTGACATGGATAGTGATTTGTTTTATTCTTTTGCAGTTGTTATGGATACTAGTGCTGTCAAGTTTATTTATTCTGGTGAAGCAGCGACAGTTCCATTGTTGCATAATTGGTCGTTTGTTGACCTATGCAATTCCATACGCTCTCGTTTTCCGGATTTGATTCAAGGCAATTTCATGTTGAGGTACATTATTCCTCTGGATTCTACTTCATGTTTTCTAGAGAGTGAAGTTGATATGAGAATGATTTTTAGGAATTTGGTTCATTACAATTCTGATTTTGTTGAAGTGTTTGTGACTGAATTGCCTTCTATTAGTGAAAGTGTGGTGAGTAATACAGTGTGTGAGGATTCTAGTACCATGCTTGAGGAGAATGATTATTTGGGGTGTTATAGGGCAGAGGCACCGAAGAGTTATATGATGAAAGGTTGGAGAGTTATATTCATTCTGAAGGCCAAAAGTTTGAGGGTGGGGTTGTTGAGTTTAGGGACAAGCTGCGTAAGTATGCCATAGAAATTGGCTTTTCATATGAGTTTGTTAGAAATGACAAGGTTCGTGTTATTGCTCAGTGTTCTAAGAAACATTCTCAGGGCTGCAATTGGCTTGTGAAGGCTCATTTATGCAGGGCTAATGGTTTCTTTATGATTAAAAGGTTGGTTAATGTTCACACTTGTCATGGTGTGATTCGTTTGCAAAAGAGTAAGATGATGGGATCCAAGGTTGTCAAGTCTATTGTGCTTGATAAGATTCGTGCCAATCCAAACAAAAAGCCAATTGATATAGTTGATGAGATCAAGAGTGATTATGGTTTGGATGTTGCTTATCGTACAGTTTGGTATGGTACGGAGTTGGCAAAAACAGCCCTACATGGTGATGAAGCTGAGTCTTATGCTCAGCTACTTTGGTTCAGTGAGTCTGTTATGAAGTCAAACCCCGACTCTAGGATAGTGGTTGAGTTTCATCGAGAAACACACAGGTTTCAGCGTATGTTTGTGACCTATGGTGCATGGATGAAGGGTTTTCAATCTTGTAGACCTATTCTTTTCATTGATGCTACATTTATTACCAACAAGTACAAGGGGCAGATTATTGCTGCATCGGCAAAGGATGTCAATCAAGGTTGAATCTCCTTCATTATTTCTAGTTTTTTATTTTTCTTGTTTTCTATTTCCTGCCATGTTCTGTTTTTTTTGTAATGTAAGTGACATGGTTAGTTACATAGCTACTAACATGGTCAGTTACATGTTTATTGACAGTTACATGTCCAATGACTTAAATGTTCTGTGATTTGAATGACATGTCTCTGGCCATGTCACTGTCAAGTAATATGCAGTTATGTCAGCGACATGGTCAGTGACATTAACAGTTACATGACAGTGACATCATTTTGTTTTTCTGTTCAGGCTTGTATCCAGTTGCTTATGCTATTGTGGATTCTGAAAATGAGAGTAATTGGAGATTTTTTCTTGAGGTTTTGGCTGAAGAGTTTGCAAAACACCCTATGAGGAGGGTGACGTTCATTTCTGATCGTCATGTTGGGCTTGTTAGTGCTTTCCCTAGAGTGTTTCCCAATAATCCACTTGGGTTTTGTTTTAGACATCTGATGGCTAACCTTTCTGATAAATTTCCAGCTGGTTCTTACCTTAAGGATCGGATTCCTTACTTGTTTATGTGTTGTGCTTATTCTCGAACACCGGAGATGTATGAGTTCAACATGGAAATCTTGAGGAGTGAAGGCGGTGACATAGTTGCTCAATTTTTGGAGGATCTTCCCAAGGAGAACTGGTGTATGGCTTACTTTAATGGCGAAAGATTTGGTGAAATGACAAATAACTTGGCTGAGTCTTTCAATAATTGGGTGTTGCCTTTGAAGAGTCTTCCTATTCTTGATATTAATGATGGGATTAGAGTGAAGTCCATGGCTTCAATTGCTGCTCGGAAGCAGGATGCTCAGGAATGGTTGTCTGAGTTGTGCCCGGCGATTGAAAAGAAGTTGAAGGACAATTTGGAAGTCGGAAGGCATTGGAGAGTGAGCAGGTCTGATACCTATGTGTATGAAGTTCACTTCCAGAAGTACAATAGCATGGTAAATTTGGAAACTCGCTTTTGTTCGTGTGGAGAATGGCAGTTGTATGGCTTCCCATGTTCCCATGCCCTTGTAGTGATCCAACAACATGGTTCTTCCCCGTATTTGTATGTCAATGAGCTGTACAAGGTGGAGAAATATCGAGAAACTTATTCTTTCCCAATTAATCCTCTTCCCTCTATTTCGAAGCAAGTGCATGATTTTGGTAGAGATGCGGTGATATTGCAGCCGCCTTTGACTGGAAGACCACCTGGAAGGCCTAGAAAGAAGAGGTTCAGAAAAAGGAGCGAGAAAACCAGGGTGATCAAGTGTGGTAGGTGTGGAAAATGTGATGGTCACAACAGAAAGAGTTGTACAGCTCCGATATAGGTTCAATTCTGCCTACATGCCTTTAACAGTGACATGGCAAGTGACATAGCAAGTGACTCCAATACAGTTTGAAATTTTGTTTTGATTTTTCATTTTTTTCAATAAATGATAAGAAGTGCTTGTAAGGTGCTTACTCATTGGAATTTTTTTTTTGACTATGAGACAGTGTATCTGCTTTCTTCTTTTATAAATCCTTCAGTATTCTTTGTGTCTACAGGTTTTTAATAGTTACATGTACAGTGACATACCCATTTTGGCATTAGTTTACATTGACTTGTCCATTGACATTAGTTTTTAGTTATCTTGGCAGTGACTTGTTCAATGACTTGTAGTTGGATCACTGCATATAGATTTGGTAATTGGCAGCGGAACGCTGCCTTTGCGGTGCAGCGGCACGCTGCAAACTGAAATAGAAATATCATTTTGGCTGTGACTTCTCTAATGACTTATAGTTTTAATGTTTTTTGTCCAGTTACATATTCAGCTACATGCTTAGTTACATGTTCAGTTACATGGTCAGTTACATACATTGTAAGTTACATGGTCAGTTACATGGTCAGCTACATTATCAGTGACTTGGTCAGTTACTTGAGTTTTACAGTAACTTGCCTAGTGACTTGGCCAATGACATTCAGTTTCCTTTTTACTTGGCCAGTGACTTAAGCAGTTACATAATGGGCAGTAGTGAATTTAACAATGACACTTTCAATTATATGAATTCAGAAGATGCATTAATCTTGAATAAAAAGATCCATACAAGTCATAGTCTGAACTAAACAACAAATTTCTGAAATTCTGAACTAAACAAACAAATTTCTAAAATTCTTAATTTGCTGAGTTCCAGCTCTGCTTATGTTCTGCAAATTTTTTGAATATTTGAGCTTTGAACTTCATCATCTGAGCTTTGGTGACTTTGTTTGGCATCTTCTCCTCTTTTGTCATTCTGTCCATGTAATACATTACAAAATGTCCGCAATCTAATCTGTTGTCAATTAAAAATTTCAAGTTAATGATTTTGACCAACTTAGTAACAGTAAAGTTATCATTTGAAATTTTTGAATATAGACTTACGATCCTTCGTCTTGTTGGGGGCAGATTCTGGCATGGTTCAAAGGAATCCTTCCACCGTCATAATTTTCCTTTATCCACCTTATTGTTCTTATCTCGTCATCGCTCAAAATAATTTCAACCATCTTTAATTTTGTGTGAGTGCTTTGACTCTTGTCAAATTTCATTCGGCAGCCTTGTTGCAGCATATCGTCTGCTTGATCTTTCACTGCTCTCATCCACAACTCGACCATTTCAACCTGTATTTTTTAACAGATTAGTGAGTGATAGTTACATGGTCAGTAAGAAGTTTCTTACCAATTTTTTTATACTTTTAAAGCACTCCCCTGTTCTTGCTCTTCTTGGTTTCATTGAATCAAAATGCAGCCATTGTGGTATGTCCTTGTCAAAGACTAAGAGCGTGTGGTGAAATTCTTCATTATGGGTAATTGGGAAGAAAAGCATGCTGCATTTTCCCATGTTTTGGAACAGCGGCTCACACAAGTATTGATGGAGGTTTCTCACAGTTAAATGTATTATCGAATACTATTAAAAAAAAAGAAAGAAAGAAATACATAGAACGAGTTATAAATAAACAAAGAATGAGAGATAAGGATTCAATGTTTATAGAAAGTGCTCGTCATACTTACCCAACACATAGTATGCATAAAAGCAGATCTTCCCAAACTTTGTGAACTTTCGTTTTGCAGTTCATCCTTCAATATTTCCCCATAGCAATCAATCCAGTTGTTTGCTATTGATTGATCGCTTATGAACATTTTGACATCTGCCTTTGTGATTTCGCTTCCAGCCTCTTTTCCCTCCCAGAATAATACGCTGCATAACATAGAACGTTGTTAGTCCTGTGACTTAGCCAGTTACTTTTCACTTGCCAATGATCTGGACAGTGACTTGGCCAGTGACTAGGCCAGCTACATGGCATTTGAAAATGATCTGGACAGTGACTAGCCCAGCTACATGGCATTTGAAAATGATCTGGACAGTGACTTGGCCAGTGACTAGGCCAGTTACATGGCATTTAAAAATGATCTGGACAGTGACTAGCCCAGCTACATGGCAATTGCCATGATATGGACAGTGACTTGGCCAGTGACTAGGCCAGCTACATGGCAAGTTAAGTCACTATCTTGTGAGCTGTAACATGAAACATTACCTTTGTTCTGCCTTGTTCCAGTACTTTTCTAATTTGCTTTTAGTTGGGCTGTCAAGTAGCTTGTACAGTTGTCGTTTTTGCCAATCTATCACTTCAATTTCGTTTTTTTCTGTTTGTTCCTCGTCATCCACATTAATCGTCAAATCATGTATCACTTCCTCCTGTGGCTGCTGTTCAGCTGTCTGTCCTTTTTTCTTTTCCAGTGCTGTGATTCTGGTCATTTTTGCCCTCTGCCTTTGCTCTTTCACCTCGTCCCACCAGAAAATATGATGTGTTTTTTGTACTCTCTCCTTTCTCTTCGTCCTGACCACATAACAATAGAAGCCAATAGATTCTGAGTCCTGCCCTGATATCTCCTCTAAAATTGGCTTGATGAACTCAGCTCTTGTCATCTGTTCTGTAGGAGAAATGTAATTGACTGGTTCGACGTCAAAAACAGGCTGAACCTCTGGTGATATAATGATCTGATACTTGTGTGGCTCTGCTTGCATATCTTCCAAACTGACTTTTCTTGGAGGTGGAGTTTGGAACGCGCCCGGAGGTGGAAACACAAACAATGCATTAACCCAAGCAGTATTCGGTGTGCAAGCATCTTCCGTCATTCTCAATTTAACCTCAGGAGAGGTTGGTGAATGAACTTGTGCAGCTGCTTGGGCAAGGCATTGAAGTGGTGACTGATGTCCTTGGTCAGTTGAGTGAGGTGCTGCAGATGCCATCTCAGATGCGCTTGCTGTGGAGCAGGCAGGTTGTGATTGAGTTCCCTGACTACCACCTTGAGATTTTGTGTTTTTGGAGTGCTTGCTGTCAGTTGGCTTGTCCTGAGGGGCCTTTGGTTTTGGCGGAGAGAAACTAGGCAGTGGGGGAGGAGGAGTTGATTCGTTGTCATCACCTGGACGTGCTATTGGCGACTCATACTTCTCAGTTAGTGCCATCACTATGCCCTCCAATTCCTTCACTCTTTTAATCAGTGAGGCTTTCTCAATTTTCAGCACCTCATTTTCCAATAACACATCCTCCTTCTCTTCGTTTATTCTGCCAATTTCCTTTTCTTTCTCCTCAACTTCTTTTTTAAAAGCACTTAGCTCGTCTTCCTTTCCCTCCAGCTTTCTCTGTAATTCGTTCTCTCTTCATTGGTCTTCCCTATCTCTGTCTCCATCTTCTCATTGTTAATGTTTCCACTGGTTCTATTTTCAACATTATCTTCTTGCCCATCATTCTTTTTTTCTTTACTTTCTGTGTCTGTATTAGACTCAGAATCTTCTTCCTCTGCATCTTCTTTAACTTTATCAAAGATTTTCTGAAACAAAATTACAAAAGTTGTCAGTGACATAAGCAGTGACAGAAATAAAACAACAACACAATTATAGACATGGAAAGATACATGCACTGTGACATGAAAATATAACAATAACATGAGCAGTGACATAGTCAATGACTTGCTCAGTGACCTGACCAGTTGGAACCCTACGACATTAACAAGACCAGTGACAAGACCAGTGACCTAGTTTATCTACATCAAATTAACATACCTTCAACTTCCCCATGGTGTTGAAATCCCCTTTTTTATCTATCAGGGTCTTTAATTGCCACTTTCTTATTCCATGTTTTTCGGTTTCTCTTCCAGAGATTGGCGGCACTACTCCCGTCTTGTGGCAAAACCAATACTGTTTGGAAAATAAAAAATAAAAATAGAAAACTAGTTAGTTATTTTTCAAACAGCTGCTTAGCCATATGAATATCACAAACATAACCAATGACATATGCAAATACATAAACAATGACATTGTCAGTGACATAAACTTGAAAGTAACATTAACAGTGACCTGGCCAGTTACCTGTCCAGTGACCTGACCAATGACATGACACTGATCTAGTTTTTGTACTTACAACAGGATACGTAGTTAATTATGGGACAGCAAAATGATGCATAGACAAATTTTTAACAAGGTACGGGAATTTACCATCACCAATATCACGCAACCTGCCATGTTTTGGGATTCTTTTGCCTTTCGTTTAATTGATTTTTTAAGGAAGTCGCCAACTTCCTTTGCCCAGCTATATTTTCCCAGACTTTCCACCTCTTCACAGACTCTTATATAGTCCCAAGATATTGTTCCTCCAGAGTTTGGGAACAGGAGTTTGATGAAAAGGTTCAAGAGTACTAATACGGCAACATTTCTGTCCCGTTTCATTTTTTCATCCCCTGTTTCTGGACTTTCTGCCAATGCCTTCTTCAAAGCTTCCTCTGCAGCCGCCTTGTTGATCCTCTGCTTTTTGTCAAAGTATTTAGTCACGAACTCAGATTTGTATGCCACTTCTTTGGTCTTTGGTACTGATAACCCGGATCCCGGCACTCCTAAAATCATAGATATATCACTTGTTGACATTCTGAATTTCCTGTTCCCAAACACAAAAAGGTCTGTGTCACTGTTGTATGCTTGTAGCAGAAGTGTGATTAAATCATCTGATTTCTTTGCATCCTTTTCTTTAATTGAACCTCCATGGAATGCATCTATCAGCGTTGCAAAGGGTGTTTTCTACAGCAGCTCTAAAGTCCCTTCAGTCAGGTTATTTTTGTTTTCTGCAATTGTTTTCAGAAAAGCAAGCATTGTGCAGCGATACTGCACATAACCCTCTTTTACATATCTTTTCCTTTTCCCTAGGACTTTTTCCTCTTCATCATCCTTTGTATCTTCTTCCTCGTCAGTTTCTTCCTTCTTCTTTGTACTCTCTTTTTTTGTCTTCCTTTTATCCATTTTCTTCTTCTTCTTTGCACGAACTTCTTCTTCATCTTCATTTTCTTCCCTGTTTCTTCTTTTCTCCTTTTTAATCTTATTCTTCTTCTTACTGCGGACTTGTTCTTCATTAGATTCTTCTTCATCTTCAGTTCCTTCCAGTTTTCTTCTTTTCTGCTTTCCAGTTTTCTTCTTTTTATCCTTCTTTGTCTTCTTACCCCGGACTTGTTCTTCATCAGATTCTTCTTCATCTCCAGTTGTTCCTTCCTCATCTTCACTTGATTCTTCTTCATCTTCAGTTTTCTGCTTTCGCTTTTTTCTCTCTTTCACTTTGTTCCATTTTATCAGTTTCAACTTTTCCCCAATTGTTTCTTCTGGACTTTGTTCTTTAGATTGTTCTTCTCCGGATTCCTCACTTTGTTTTCTTTTTAGTTGGTCCATTCCTCGAACTTTTTTAAAAAAATCCTGTAAACAGTTAAGAAAATTAGAATTCAATAGTTATTTTGATTGTTACATAACTAGTGACATATTTATGCACATGTTTATGATAGTGACATAAACAGTTACATGACCAGTTACATGATCATAGCCAGTGACCAGTGCAGCGACATGGGCAGTGACAAAGACATTGAACAATGACAAAAGGCTGAAATTTTCTCGCATCATCCCACATGTAATTCAAACAAAACTAACATGGAAATTCATTTTCTCATCAAATTCCACATGTAATTCAAATAGAAATCATCATTTTCTCATTACATTCCGCATGTAATTTAAACAAGTCTCACCATTTTCTCATCAGATTCCACATGTAAGTCAAACAAATGTCGCATGCAAATTCATTTTCTGATGAGACTCCACATGTAATTGAAATATCTTTTCTAATTCAAACAAAACGCAAGCTATTCAAATCGAAATTATATGAAAGAAGGAGGAGGAAGTTACCGGCGGCTGTCTGACGAGCACAGATTTTCAAATATTTTCGGTAAATTTGTAGAACCGTAGAATTTGGGGCTTAGTCGGTGAATCACTCTTGCTTACCCACCGTTCACGGTGGAGGAAATCAGTCATTGTCCGCTGTTTTAGCCGGAGAGAAAATCTTTGAGCAGTTTCTCTGAGTTTAGGGCAAAATAAAGTTTCTCCGAGTTTTGAAATTGTGAAAAGATATTGTAAAATGAACGAAGAGAAATAGTCGCCCTCGGGTTAGATAACTGCCACTGGCAGTTTACTTGTAGTTGAATGGTTAGATAGGTAATTTTAAACATAGAAAGTGACATAAGCAGTGACTTCAAATTTTACAGTTACTTGTTCTATTTATTGGCTCATGACATTAGTTTTTAAAGTTACTTGGCCACTTACTTTATAGGGTACATAAGGACATGAATTTTTTTACAGTTACTTGCTTTATGTATTGGCTCATGACATTACCTTTTACAGATTTTTAATTGAAACTTAAACTTTGTTTGTTGTCGTGCAGCGGAACGCTGCAGTCGCGGTGCAGCGGCACGCTGCATTTAGAAATAAAAAGATCAGTTTGGTAATGTCTTGCCTTTTGCTAGTGAGTGACTTTGTCAGTTACTTTGCCAGTGACTTGGCCAGTTACTTTATAGGGTACATAAGGACATGAATTTTTTTACAGTTACTTTGCCAGTGACTTGGCCAGTTACTTTATAGTGTACATAAGGACATGAATTTTTTTACAATTACTTTGCCAGTGACTTGGCCAGTTACTTTATAGGGTACATAAGGACATGAATTTTTTTACAGTTACTTGCTTTATGTATTGGCTCATGACATTACCTTTTACAATTATTTTTGCCAAATCATGGCTGGTGACTTGTTCAGTGTCTTGCTATAAGATCTGTAGACTTATTGATTGACTCGTTTAGTGTCTTGGCTAGTTACTTGGGCAGTTACGTTGTCAGTGACTTTGCCAGTTACTTGAGACGTACAGTGACTTGACCAGTGACTTGGTCTATGACATTCAGGTTGCCATATCCAGTGACATTCAGTTTCAGAAGATCATATCAAACAAACTTTTACATACTGAAGCAATATCAAACAAACTTTTCAGAAGATCATATCAAACAAACTTTTATATACTGAAGCAATATCTGCAAGAAAATATTAAAAAATGGAAATTCCGATTGAACAAATTTCCATTGAACAAACTAATGTCAATTCGAAAAAACTATATAACCTATCCTATTCCCTAAACAAATTTTCTACGATTCTTCATGTGTTGAATTCCAGCTGTGCCTACTTTCTGCAAATGACTTTACAACATGAGCTCTAAAATTCAAAATATCATCCTTTGTGAGCTTCTTTGGAACTATCCCTTTTTTCGAAATTTTCTCCATTATGTACATTACAAAAAGTCCGCAATCCAATCTGTTCATCATATAAAAATTGAAGTAAATGAATTTGAACTTTATAATGATTATATTGACATTTTTAAAGAGCTGTGTACTTATGAATCTTCTCCTTGCTGAGGGTTGTCTTTTAGTTCTGTCACTGCCATTTTTCGTTTATAGTTATCCTTGATCCACTTTATGTTTTCTCTCTCTGTTTCAGTCAATGGAACTTCCATCATTTTCAGTTCTTCTTCTAAACTGTTCTTTTCATCAAATTTCATTCTGCATCCCTGTTCCAGCATGTCATCTGCCTGTTCTTTGACTGCTGTCATCCAAAGTTCTACCATGTCAACCTGCATTTCCAACATCGCAACATAATCAATAATATGCTTTCTGCTTAAATTAATTATATGAAATTAGTATGACGAAAGTGTTCCATACCATTTTTTGGACATTTTGAAAGGATTTTCCAGTTGATGATTTTTTCGGTCTTTTTGAATCACAGTGGGACCATTTCTTTAATTCCTTGTCAAAAATGAGCAGTGTATGATGAAATCCTGATTCATGTGAGATTGGGAAGAATATATAGTTGGATCTTGCCAGATTCTGGAACAGTGGTTCGCAGAGGTACAGATGTACATAATACACCGTCAAATTTTCTGCAGAATTCTGTTTGTAAGAAAAAAAGAAGACAAGTTATTATCAATTAAGAATTATTTGCTTTGATTGTAGATTGATAATCGTTCCACTACTTACCCAGCATAAGGGATTCATAAAAGTTGGGACATCCAAGCCTTGTGATTCTTTCTCCAACAGCTGATCAGTCAAGAGAATTCCATAACATTCGATGCAATTGCTTGCTATTGGTTCGTCCATGATCATGTCTTTTAAATCCTGTCTTGAAACCTGTGCTCCCTAAAGTATACTCTGCAAAGAATGAATATTGTAAGTAACATAGATTGTGATGTCGGTTATTTAACAATCACATGGCCAATGACTTGGCCAGTGACTTCACTTGCCCAACTCGTTGGCCAGTGACTTCCTCAGTTACATGGACAGTGACTTGGCCAGCGACTTTACTTGTCCAGTTACTTTGTCAGTTACATGGACAGTGACTTGGCCAGTGACTTCACATGGCCAGTGACTTCGCCATATACATGAACGATGGCCTGGCCAGTTACTTTGATAGTTACATAAACAGTTACTTGGCCAGTGACAATAAGTTTAAAATAGAATTTTCGTCTTAGCCAGTTACTTTGATAGTTACATAAATAGTTACTTGGCCAGTTACAATAAGTTTAAAATAGAATTTTAAATTAAAGTATTACCCTGATGGTGCATTTTGCCAGTATTTCTGGACTCTCCTCTTGGTGTCCTGGTCCATAAAATTGTATACTTTGCTCTCCTCCCAGTCTACAACCTCAGGAGGTAGCTGTTTCTCTTCTTGCTCTTTATTGATTTGTGCATTTTCTGCAGCGTCCATCTGTCTTATTGCTTCCCGAACATCCTCTGGTACATCGTCCATCTTCTGTTGTGCTACCATCTGTTCTAGCCTTTCACGTTCAGCATCTGGCAGTGAGGCCTTCATCTGCTTTTCTTTTTCTTCTTTTTCTTCTTTTTCTTTCTTTTCAGCCTCTTTCAATCTCTCTTCAATCTCCTTTGCTTTCTTCTGTCGTTTTGCTTTCACATCTCCCCACCAGTAAATGTTGTCCTTTTTATGTGTTCTTCTCCTATTCTTTAATCTCACAGCGTAAGAGTAGAGACCCATTGATGATACTGTTTCACCAGAATGTTGCTGTGTAAGGTGCATTGTTAACTCGCCCTTTTTGCTCTGCTCTGGTGTCTTCTTCTCTTTCTCTATGCTCAACGTATGAAGTTGAGATGCTTCTTCAACTATAGGACTTTTCACTATCTGAAACATGTCAGCTTGTTGTTCCATTTCCGCCACTGTGAGCATGTGGACTGTGGGGCTCTGGAACTGTGAGTCCTTGTGTGATGGAGGTGTCGATTGAGTTTCTTCTGCCACTGTGCAGTGAGGTGGAGATTGAGCTGCTGCTGCTGCAGATTCTTCGACTGTGCAGATCCCATAGGACTGACCTTCCTCAACAGTCGATTGATCTTTCTTTTCTGTGTTTTCAGCAGCCTTAGATGCAGCTCCATTTGATTCATTTTTTTCTTCTGCAGAGTTAGGTGGTGGGGAGCTGTGCTGCTGAGCTGCTGTTGAGGTGTGAGTCTTTGTTCTCAACATTTGCTCCAATTCCTTCAATTTTATCTCTAACTCCTTCACCGATGATGCAAGGCAGAAATTCTCGGTCACAAGTGTAGCATTTCGTTCCTCCAGATTCACCATGTCCTCCGTGATTTTCCTTAGTTCCTGTTCCTTTTTGTTCAGTTTTTTCTTCAAATTATCTTTCTCCACAGTCATATATCTTATCTCCTCCTCCTTTTTCTGAAGCTCTTTCTCCCATTTGTTTTTTTCTGAAGTTGTTTCCTGTTCAGCCACATCAACTTGTAGGTTATCTTCTTCGTTTTCACAATTCTGATCATCAGCTCCTTTTTCCTCTCCTTCCGGAACTGTCTTTGCTTCATCTGATCTATTCTCCTCTTCCTCGGATTGTGATTCCTCTCTATCCTCCTTCAGGTTTTCAAAGATTTTCTGAAAGAAACATATTCAATATGTCAGTGACATGCTATGTGACATGAGCAATGACATGTTTACAACAGTTATCAAGGCCAGTGACATGAAGTGTGACTTGGCCATTGAACATGCAGTGTGACAGTGACTTAATCAGTGACTTTTAACCAAGATAGTTACTTGGCCAGCGACGTGTCCAGTGACAACTACTTTGACAGAGAAGAAAATACCTCTAGTTTTTTCGAGCTGTTAAAACTTGTCCAATTCTGTATCAGCTTCTGGATGTCCCATTTTCTCATCCCATGATCTTCGTTCTCCCTTCCAGATATTGGCTTGATTTTTCCAGTCTTTTGACAGAACCAATACTGCTTGCACAAAAAACAAAAAAAAATTAGTCATAGTGACTTGACGAATGACATGCAGTTTGTCTTGATCAGTGACTTGACCAGTTACATTTCAGTCTGACAGTAACTTACCAGTATTATCAGAACGCAGCCCCCCGTATTACCATATGGGCTGGTTGACTCCTTTTTCTTTTTCAAAGTCTTTATAGACTTTTTTAAGAAGCTTCCAACTTCCCTTGCCCAGTCATAAGATCCGATCTTATCCAAATTTTCGTAGGCTTTGACGTAGTCCCATGAAATTGTTCCTCCTGCGTTTGGGAACAGAAACTTGATGGACAAGTCCAGCAAGATTAATCTTGCCACATTTTTGTCCTTCTTCTCAATCCCTTCCTCTGTTGTTGGATTGTCTTTCAGCGCATCTTGCAGAGCTTTCTCCACGGCTCTCTTGTTAATTCTCGCTGTGTTTGAAAAAAAACTGCTGGACAAAGTCTGACTGATATGCACCCTCAGAAGTCTTTGGGACCAACTCACCTTTTTCTGGCATTCCTAGGATCTTTGAAATATCTCTTGTTGAGATCCTGAATTTCTTCTTTCCAAAGAAGAAGAGGTCATTTTCATGGTCGTAGGCCTGCAGGAGGAGTGTAATGAAATCATCAGATTTCTTGGCTGACTTCTCCTCTATGTAGCCACCATGGAATGCATCGACAATATTCCCAAATGGTGACTGCCTGAGCAAATCTAATGTTCTTGCACTGAGATTCTTCTTGTTATCTTTAATTGTGTTCAAGAAACTTATTAATGTGCACCTGTACTGCACATGTCCTGGTTTCACATTTCTTTTCCTCTTTGGTGCTGCTTCAGTTTTTTGAAACAGCACCAAAGAGGAACCTTTCTTTGGTGATTGTTCTACTTCTTCTTCTTCTTCTGTTTCTTCCTCTCTTTTTTTTTTTTGATTTCAAGCGCTTCTTGGTAATCTTCTTCGGTGATGGTTCTTTTTCTTCTTCTTCTTCTTCTGTTTCTTCCTGTCTCTTTTTTTTTATTTCTTCAAGCTCTTCTTCGAATTCTTCTTTCTGTGTATAGTTCGATCGTGTTCTTCATCTTCTGATTCCACCTCTTTGTAGTCTTCGTCATCATCGCTTGGTTCCCTTTCTTTTCTTTTTGTTCTTGCCATTTCTGATGTTTAAATTCTGTTGAAAAAATAAGAAGGTTAGCATTGAGTTTGCAGTTACATAATCAGTTACGTAGTCAGTTACTTGGCCAGATACATATATTGTAAGTTACATGATCAGTTACATGGTCAGTTACAGCTCATGTCAATGACAACGTCAATTACATGATCAGCTACTTGGCCAGTTACATATGTTGTAAGTTACATGGCCAGTTACATGATCAGTTACATACATTGTAAGTTGCATGGCCAGTTACATGGCCAGTTACATGATCAGTTACATACATTGTAAGTTACATGGCCAGTTACATGATCAGTTACATGATCAGTGACAGGAGTTTAACACACGTTGTCAATGAGTTGGCCTTTTCCAGTTACTTATCTGGCCTTTGACTTGTCTAGCGACCTGGCCAGTGACCTCACTGGCCAGTTTCATTATCTGAGCCTATAAAATATGTATTTGCACTAGCAGAATTTCCATTCAAGTAAAGCCTAAAGCCTAAACAGCATGACACACAGTCATTATCTCCATATAAATGGTTATGTTACTGTCCATGTCTCTGTATCAAATCACACCAAAATGGAAACAGAGACCCTCCAAAATCAAATGATACCCAGTTAGTAGCCTATGACACTGGCTATGTTACAGCATCAAACTAAAATTTGAAGACAGTCATTGATCATCTCCACTCAAAAAAGCTTTAAATCTTCACTCAAACCAAAACTTGGAATCGAATTGTTTTGTTTCAGAATCAAATGCAGAAATAATTATATCATATTCGACTTATAATTCCAAAGCTAAATACTATATCAATGACTCGAAATTAAGTAAGAGAAGTTTCTGAGAATCGAGGCTGAAAGATTACCCGGTCGAGGTAGACGATTCGAGTTCTGCAATTCTTCGAATCCCTAAAATTTGGGGCTTTTTTAGTTCAGTACTTTTGCAGAGTCGGCGCTGCTTCACCGTTGAGCAAAACAGTCGTCGGAGAATGTATGTGTCTCAGAATGTGGCCGCCGGAGATGAAGATGAGACGGAGTAGGTTTGAGCGGTTTTGGAACTTTGAAATTCCGAATTATAATGTGGAGAAGATAAACAGTTGTGAAATTTCCAGTTAACTGCGAAAGAAACTGACGGTGGCAGTTTTTGTAATTAAGTTGAACTCTAGTGGTAGGTTGTGAACAGGTGACCTTAATTATCATGGAGACATTTGTGGTGTTTAAATTATAATAAGGCACTTCAAAATGACATTTTTTATCATTATCCCTTTTATTTTCCGAAAGGTCCAAATACGTTAATTTTAGGAAAATTAACCTCTCTTACCCTGTTAAATTTATGGATTTTCTCATTATACGTAAAATAATGACATAATTATTAAAATACACTCTAAATTTGACAATAGTTGTCAATTTACACCTCAGTACAATTGCAAAAATTAATCATTTTGATAAAAACTGCCGATTTACACCCGTTCCATCTATTTATTTATTTATTTTGTACAATTTCATCTACTTATTTACTCCTTCACTTCATAATCCTTTTTTTTTTTTTGTGACAAAATTATGCTTATATTATATTATTACAATATGAAAAAATTAAGTGGAGAAATAAAAATCAACACTGCGGTTTTGAACGCAAGAGATAAGACTATCTTACCAAGCCTTTAGAAATTGAGGGCTTACCTTATGCTAAGAAGGGGAAAGCAAAGATAACCAAGCTAACTTTTTTTTTTCTCCACTTAATTTTTCTTATTGAAATAATATAATGTAGGCATAATTTTGCAAAAAAAAAAATCATGAAGTGAATGAGGAAATAAGTAAATGGAATTGTACAAAATAAATGGATGGAAGGTAGGGCTGGATTTAGAGGCTTTATGATGGTAGTGGCTAGTGACCCTCCACCATTGTGAAACATCAATATACAGCTCGGAAAGAATAGGATATGCAGCTGCGTTGACCCTCCACCATTGTGAAACATCAATATACTTGCCCCAAATTTTCATAAGCTGCTAGCTTTTTCATATATAACATGGTTGAAGTCAAGCCACTATCCTCATGCAGTAATACCAAAGAATGCCCAACATGGTCAGCAAAGCAACCACCAAATACACAATTGGCTGCCCAACAAAAACCACATACAATAAAAACCAAAATGGAATGAAGCACATTGCTATCAGACTCCTCAGCTTTGTAAGTGGAACTTTGAAGCCACTTCTGGAAACTTCATCCTCAAGGAAATAAAAGCTGCGAATTCGAACATCATCCCCAGACTGTAGAAAACATTCACTAATGATGTGACATGTCTGAATTTCATACTTGAAATTAAGATCGATATCAGTTGATATCAGAATCCCCACCCAAGGAGTGTTGAACCGTTTGGACCGTGCACTGAAAAATGTTGGTAACAACCCTAATTCAGTCATACCTAGCAGCTGATATGAACAACTGCTCAGCTGGGACTGAAAAACACCAATACCAGATAAAAAGGCTCCAATCCTAATCCACCTTTTGAACTTTTTCCCCACAATTTTTTCTCCCACAATTGTGTAATATCCATCAACCCAATCATCTAGGTCAATTTTAATAGCCCCAATTGAAGCTAGAAGAGGTATTAAATGAGCAAAGCAAGTGATCAATCCACTTGAGAGAAATGCTTTTGGTAATGTTTTTGAGGGTTGTGTAACACCCCTACTACGTACTAAAGTACTAACATTGTCCCAACAATTCCAAAACCCAATGAGGAAGCCCCAGAAGGGACCAAAGGCTTGGTGAGTCCATATGACAAAGCCACCATTGCCGGGAAAGGCAGTGGACAGTTCAGCAGTGATGAGGGCCTCGGGAACGCTCCAGAGGATTGGGAAGAATATGATGCCAAGGATTGCATAGAAAGTACCCCCAGCACCAACCATGGTTTCTGTGCCATAAGGGCCACCAGAGACTTGAAAGTAGATGAGGAAGAGTAATGGGATGAAAGCTAGTTTTTTGGTTGTGATCATAGTGATAGCTGGAGGTTCTTTTAGGCATTGTTTTTCTTCACCTTCAAGAAGCTTTTCTGAACTGGGAGAATCTTGGGATGTTTTCATGGTGGCTTTGATGTGTTGATGCAAATTTGGATTGGGTGTCAAATTTGCTAGTTCATTGTGCATATATAACATTCAGGCTAGGTAGCCATATAACTTGGTACAGCTTCTCAATCGTTATGCTTCTGCTCTGTAGTTTGTATTGATTTCGCTTCTTTCTTGGAAATTGCTTGAGGTTGGTACATGTTATAGCTTGTGAGAAATTAAAGGGTAGTTTGTACTACAACCTATTATACTCCCATGCTACAACCTATTATACTCCCATGCAGCATATACTTCCCATGTGCAAAAATACATGGTTGATTGAGCAAACTCTTTCCTCCTTTCACCCCTCATGTCTTCTTTTGTTGATTTTGCTTCTTTCTAGGAAATTTCTTGGTATACAACAAAAGACAATGTTGGTGGTATTCATGTGGTGCAAGTTAAAAGCTATACCAAGTTTCCTAAGAAGATAGTAATGGATAGTTATTGCAGAAGATATTTAGTAGGAAAATGATAAGTTTTTAAGATTGGTGATTGAAATGGATGAAGAAACACAAAGAACAGAGAAGAAATTTTTTACTGGTATTTGTCTATTTGACTGCTTCTGTAAATGTCTTCTTGCTTAATGAACCAATTACAGTACATCAGTATTTATACTAACTATGACTAGCTGAAAACTTTTAACAGCTGAAATCTCCAACTCCTTCACTAGATTGCTGACACGTCCTCATATGTAGCTTCTGGAATTAGCTGAGGTAACCGAGTAAGCATAAAAACTTCCACTGATATAATATGGGATAGTAGCAGTATTATCAAGCCTAACAGAAAGATGATGTGTGTGTTGTAAATTTCATACAATTGTAATCAATCACTTTAAATAAGGTCTCATATAGTATCAATCTATGATTTGAGGATGACTGCTTTGGACTAGGTCTATAGGCCTCAGCCTACAACTGAGATTGAAAAAGCTCCAATGAGCTTAAAATAATTTTTAATGTTCTAAAAATCTATTAGGAGCCCGGGATCGATTACTGGGTTTCACGTGTTTTAGTGAGATATTTGAAAGTAGTTTGGCATCTTAGGCTTTATTTTTACTTTCCTCACTGATCAGTGAGTCAGGGAGAAGGAACAAGAATTTTGATCTAAATAGAAAGCTTTGAAAGAGTGATGATTCAAGTATTCCTTTACAATTAATCAGATGAGTTATATATAACCATCCATTACTGCTATTTGAACTGCTCATATGCTTGACTCTCGAAACAGCATTTTACAGTTTTGTTTTTGTAAAGTCATTTTAAAAGCATTCTATATTTACCTAATGAACAATGTTAACTAGTTTGATTCTTTGCAGTTGCTATTTTCATGTTCATAGGTACTATTTAGTCTATCATCATGTCATTATGTTCAAACTGAAACATTTAGCATAAGGTAAATTTATTTTTACATAGAATGGTATTGAGTGATTTGTTGACTGTAAATAACTAGAAAGCAAAAATCTTGCAAGGCCCTGAGATATTTATACTGATATCATTGGATGTCGCTTTATATCGTCCAAGTTTGAGGCAATCATACACTTCTAATCTTCTATCATGTAACAACAGTAATAGTAAATTTTGAAGCAACTTGCATTTCTAATATTTTCCAACCACCTTTCAAACTTAGGTCCCTCATTGCTTAGTGACATAATTCCAAATCACCTAAATCCCATTTGAATATGATTAAAGTTCTGTTACCACAATCTGTCATTCCAGAAATTAATACATAGGCTCATGAGCATGGAGCCTCAGATTCTTCTACAAGCTCCCAATCCCTAATTGAACATCAACAACAAGAACTAGAATCACAGCCTCAAATTACCACCAAGAATCCCAAAAAACTAGCCCTTATCCCACTAGTTTTCCTTATCTATTTTGAGGTCTCTGGAGGTCCTTATGGTGAAGAACCAGCAGTTGGTGCAGCTGGTCCACTCTTTGCCATTCTTGGCTTCCTCATCTTCCCATTCATTTGGAGCATCCCTGAGGCCCTTGTCACCGCTAAGCTGGCCACCGCCTTCCCCGGAAATGGTGGTTTTGTCATTTGGGCACACCAGGCCTTTGGACCCTTCTGGGGCTCCCTAATGGGATCTTGGAAATTCCTGAGTGGAGTCATTAATTTAGCTTCATATCCTATTCTTTGTGTTGATTATCTCAAGCTGGTAATCCCAATTTTCTCTTCAGGCCTTCCTCGATTTTTTGCAATATTTGTATCAACTGTAGTGCTCTCATGTTTGAATTATTCTGGTTTGAGTATTGTTGGTTACACTGCAGTAGGTTTAGGAATAGTTTCACTATGTCCATTTATAGTAATGTCTTTGGTTGCAATTCCCAAGATTGATCCTAGCAGATGGATCAGTTTGGGACAAAAGGGTGTGGAAAAAGATTGGACTTTGTATATAGACACCTTATTCTGGAACTTAAATTTTTGGGACAATGCTAGTACATTAGCTGGTGAAGTTGAACAACCCCAAAAGATGTATCCAAAAGCACTTTTTTCAGCTGGCATTCTCACATGTTTGGGGTACATAGTTCCTCTCCTAGCTGCAACTGGTGCTATTCCACTTGAACAAGAAGATTGGGTTGATGGGTATTTAGCTTCAGCATGGAGAAGTAATTGCTGGGAAATGGTTGAAATACTGGATCGAAATTGGTGCTGTTTTATCAATCATTGGACTGTTTGAAGCTCAGTTAAGTAGCTGTGCATACCAGCTTTTGGGCATGGCAGACTTGGGGATTTCACCGATAATTTTTGGGTCAAGGTCCAAATGGTTCAACACACCTTGGTTAGGAATTCTCATTTCAACAGTTTTCGCACTATCGGTTTCTTACTTGGATTTCGCAGACATTATATCTTCTGACAATTTCCTGTACAGTTTGGGAATGCTATTAGAATTTGCATCTTTTCTTTGGTTGAGAGTGAAGTTTCCAGGTCTAGGATGGCCATTTAAAGTTCCAATGGGCATGAGAGGGTTGATAGTCATGTGCTTGATTCCATCTGGGTTTTTGGTCTATGTTCTGGCTGTGGCCACCAAAGCTGTTTATTTGGTTAGTGCATTGATGACTCTGTTTGGAATTGTGTGGTACTTTTTTATGAATCTCTGCAAATCAAAGATGTGGTTTGAATTTAACGAGGGTGAACAAAAATTGTAAATACGAGGACATGAGTGAGCAAGCTGCTCTATACGAGCCATTTTGACATTGTTGAAGTAGAAGTCTCACTTTTGAAACATATGCAATCACTCTGCTCTCGAGACATCAAAGTTCTGATTTGCATATAGTAAGCCGGTAACTTGTCATCATCAGTCACCCATATAACCAGAGTACCCTTTGTATGCCTTTCTGTAAGAGCAACTCTACTCATTAGGTCTCTGGGTCAAAACATTGCTCAATGATTTTTTATGTTTGTGTTGAGAATATATACATCCCACATGGGAAAAATAGAACATTACCTGTGAGTTTATAAGGATTTAGACCACTCCATCCATTGACAATTGGTTTTGAACGTGAACCACAGATTACTTTATTAGTTTGTTTTCATTGGTTGGGTCAAGTCTCTAGCACATGACACTATTCTTTTAATATTCTATTACTTTATTTATTATGAATAAGAAAGATATGTTGTAAATTAATAATAATGATGAACATTCTGAAAAACTGACTTTTAATATTCTATTAGTTTATTTATTATAAATAAGAAAGATATGTTGTAAATTAATAATAATGATGAACATTCTGAAAAACTGACAAAGTGATTAAACATTTTAGGTGAAAAAAAAAACGACACCAACAAATTGGCACTCTGGCCTAGACTTTAGGCACTCTTGTCCAGAATTTGATGACATGAGTTCGAGTCTCCTTGTACGCACAAGCATCAACGGAAAGAGATGAGATTGTAAGAAATGATATTTTTTGGGACCATGAGGCCCAATGATACTCTTTTAATTCCGATGAAATGAATTTGATTGTCCTTGTACACAAGCATTAAGGAAAAAAGATGAGATCATAAGCTCAGGCGTACACCCCTAACTAATCACTTTGCTAAATCTTCTGTTAAAATTCCAGTTAAATACACTATATTTTGTAAATATGCAAGGGTAATTTTATCAAAATCTCACTTTGGTCACTTCTCCCTATCATTTCAATTCAAACTTCTCAATTTTTCACGATTGGTCGGATGAAAATATACTTGATATTGTGGCAAAAAAAAGTTTTTCTTTTTTAACAAAAATATTAATGGAGTAACTAAGCTGAAACACAGAGTTAAAGTCGAGAGACTAAAGTAATATATTTAAAAATTGAGTGATCAAAGTATTGAACAGGTAAAAGTTGAGTGACTTTTTGTGATATTCTCTAAAAAAGAATCAAACAAATTCTAAAAAAAAACGAACAAATCATTTGTAACCCCCCCCCCCCCCCCCCCCCCCCCAAATATTTTTGAAATGAATCGAACAAATCATCTATAGCCCCCAACCAAAACAAAGACATAAAACATATCAATTCGTGCATAACAAAGCCTGCAAGCAGTTGCATTCTAGGAGAAATAGACAAGAAATTGAACCAATCTAATCAAATTAATAGGAAATATTTTTATGATAAATAGTATCTAATCAAAGTCCTAAAACTAAGCTACGTTTCCTTCATTGAGACCGGTAATCAACTAATCAAAAACTCCATTCACAAACTTATGGGAGCATTTTTATGCGATATTATTATGGGAGCTGCTCTAATGAGAATTTTCAAATCAACTGTTGGATGAGTGTTTTCAATTTTAGTTGAAATATTTATTCTGCAACACAGATGTCATCCAAACGTTGTGTCACGCCCCGAATTTTGAATAATCAATTCAAAGTCCGAAACATGAATAATAACAATTACAAATAACGTCCTGAAATTTTTTTCTCACAAACAACCACACTTCACACCTCTCAATATTACAATAAACCAAATCCTCAATTTATTTATTACAACACACTCTCACCAAATCAAATTGTAAGGCTCAAATGAGCTTAACTCATCTCACTATTACAATTGCTGTAAATCTATGACAAATACTCTAACCCGTACGATCACCGCCCTGATTCTCCTGACCTGCAGGATTACCCGCTACACAATTTGAATAGTGTACCGGGATTGCAACAACACCAAACCCGGTAAGCTTTTGACAGCTCGTATGAGTAAACAAGAAATGAACGGTTGATTTATTAAATCATATTTCTTTTAACTCAAGCAAAACAACCAACAATCACAACAACCACAAAGCAATCCACAATCCCCAAAATCAGTCACTAAAATCACCACTCTAAATCACCAAAGATTAATACGGGATCTAAACTCACATCTTTCTTCTCAAAACCCCGAAAGCGTATTTATACAAATACGGTGACTGACAGACTAGAGCTCTAACTGAATCGTAGCCCATCACCTGGCCTAGGTTATGGCATCCGACATGATTATCAATATCGTAGTTCATCAACATAGGTTAGAACATCCGATACACATACTCAACTTAGCCCATCACCCAATAAGGGTTGGGGCGTCTCTTACACTCGACCAATCGTAGCCCATCATCCACCTAGTATTAGAGCATCCGATTCCCCCATACTGGTCACTATGTTGACCCTAAACTCAACCAATCGTAGCCCATCATCCACCTAGTATTAGAGCATCTGATTCCCCCATACTGGTCACTATGTTGACCCTAAAACCAAAATCGAGTACAATAATATTCTTTCACACAATAGGATCAATAATACCATGATACGTACTAATATTGTGTATATATATGTACTCAAAATACAACTCCAAAAATCACCAATCCATACTCAATCATATCATCACTCAATACCACGTCATCCATAAATTTCCAATATAATTTCACCAATCACTATCATCATAAATGAATATGGTAAATCACGTTTTCGATTTCACATCACTTAAATCATTATAAAATCACACATCTCCATGTCACACCAATCCATATATAACCACGTAAATATATATATACGTAATTATCCGCTCAGGGATAATCACTAATACTAGGGCTGGGCATGGGACGGGACGGGACGAAATTATGGTAATCCCGGTCCCGACCCGGAAATAAAACTCGGGACGGGACGGGACGGGACGGGACGGGACGGGACGGGACGGGATTGGCACTTTTTGAGAATTGATCCCGACCATCCCGAACCCGAACGGGACCGGGTCATCCCGAAAAAAAAAAAAAAAAAATCTCCTGCAATTTCTGCAATTTCCCTGTTTTGCATTCTGCATTTCCATTAAAGCAAGCTACAACTCAAAGAAGACCAAAGTATCAAAGCAAGTTGCAACTAAAGCTAATGCATTTCTACATTTCCATTAAAGTAAGCTGCAACTAAAGCTAAACAAGAAGAAAACATGATATAATAAGCTAAACAAAATGGACCAAAATACCAAAGCAAGCTGCAACTCAAAGAACTGAAAGAAGACCAAATCTGCATAATTTAATAATCCATTACAGTTCACAATCTGACATTTGATTGAAAATGTGCACACAACTAAATGAATTGAACAAAGGTCAAACATCTATCACATTACTAGCTGCCCCAAGCTTTCCCTTGCCTTTTGCTCTTGGATTTGGAGCTGGACATACATTGGTTTTGCTAGATGCAGTGCTTCCATCACTCCAGACCGAAATCTAAAACTCCAAAATAGAAGTTTAAAACTCCAAAACTAATTCCAATCTACAGCCTTAATTCAAAATCAAACCCAATTTCTGAATCGAAACCTAATTCAAAATCTACAGCCTTAACACAACCCACCCTAACATAACACTTATCAGTTATCACAGCCCAAAACCCAGTTTCCTATTTCGATTCTTTACAAAAACCCAGCTCGATTTCACAAAAAAGCAGACGAATAATAATCAAAGAAGCTAAAAGATTGGTACCTGATCAGAGAGCAGAGCAGTCTTGCTTCAGATCCGATCGGAACAACAAAGCAAGAGGACGAATTGATGAATGATGAATTGGGGATCTAGGGTTCTAAGCTTGGAACGGTGGGTGCTGTGAGAGAAATCGAGAATGAGAGTGATCGCGTGAAGGAATGACCGAATGAAGATTGAAGGGATCAGAATAATCCGATGTGCTCGAGTACATGTTAGGACTATAGACTCAAAAATCAACCAATCAAATGCCATATAAATAGAAAAGTAAGAAAAATAGAATAAATGAAAATAAAACGGGACGGGACGGGTCTTTTCGGGATTCCAACTTTCCAAACCGAAGCCCGTCCCGTTTTAACGGGACGGGACGGGACGGGACCAAATAGTAAATTTTTAGGATTTCAAACTGTCCCGTCCCGCCAGTTTTCGGGACGGGACCGGGTCGGGTTCGGGATTTCGGGATCAAGTGCCCACCCCTAACTAATACCAACTATAGTTCAAGCATAAAAATCGTGAAATTCATTTTGTATAATTAAATCATTTTACTTACCTATGGACCGTAGTTGATCAAGCCCATATGATTTAAAACAAATATTTATTTCATAAATATTTTCACACAATTACGACACAATAAAGTAATTAAATTTATTCGGTTCGTAATATGAACCACGTGAGGTTTACTCACCTCGATATTCCCGCTGCGTCTTCAATTTAACACAATACACACCGAAACCGCTCACCCAAGGAAGACCGTCAATCACCTAATCAAACATGACCTTAACTTAGCAATCATTCATAAACTACACATATACGGAAATCCAACGGTCGGATTCTAAATTAATGATGATCCAACGGTCGGATTCTAATTTAATGATGATCCAACGGTCAGATCAAAATTATATGATGATCCAACGGTCGGATCCTCACGGATCGCCCTTAGGATCATCCTCCAAAATTATCACGAAGATCCAACGGTCAGATCTTCTTGAATCGTCCTTACTAACATCTTCACAAATTTATACGAAAATCCGACGGACGGATTCTCACGAATCGCCTCCCTAATCACTGTTTTGCATTTATACGAAGATCCAACGGTCGGATCTTCGCCCATGACCACACAAAGCCACTGGGACAGTCATAAGATCATCATATCAAAACTACAAGTCCATCTGACGGTCCTAACTTCACAGATCACAAATCTAACGATCGAAATCGATCGAAACTTAAGAATTCATAACTTAATCATACGATATCCAAAAATTGCGTATAATATATCAAAATGATCGTATTGAAATATAGAATCTGAAAATGTACAGAAACCATATTTTTGATCCCCGGAGGTGGCCGGAAAGGGCTGCCGGAGTTAGTGGCAGAGCCGCCGCCGCCGATCACCACCAATGGTGTCGGGGCAGGGCTGCTCTTCTTCCTCTCATCATGCTTATCAACTTTCATAACTACCATGTAAGCTGAAAATGACCGGAAGTGGTTGAAATTACCTAAAACAGTCGAGGTGGCCGGAAAATTTCCAGAATCCGGCGAAAATTTGCAGAATCCGGCAAGGCTTGATTTCGACGTCAAAAATTCAATTTCAGGCTTCGATTACTTCTAGAGAGTTGTTCAGAACTTCAAGGCGAACACAGTGGTTCAAGAATCACTCAAAACTAAGCTCTAAAACTTGAGATATCTTGATCGAAAGCGTCGGTGGCCGGAAAATTTCCAGAATCCGGCGAGCTTGAATTCCGACGTAAAAACTTCAATTTCTCGCTTCGATCCCTTCATGAAAGTTGTTCAGAACTTCAATCTGAGTTCACCAGCTCAAGAATCACAAGAAATGATGGTCTGTAGCTATCCGGATCGATTCGCTCTTTTTTTTCGATTTTGATCGGGGCTGGCTTCCAGCTGCCACCACGCGCAGCGCCGCCGTGCAAGGACACTTCTGGGAGTTTCAGGAGGTTGAGGCGAGCTCGAGGATGAAGTTTGGTGAGGATTGGTGGCCGGAAACACGAGGAGGATGAGTTAGTTCGGTTTCGGGTGCAACCGGGTTCGAGCTGGTTTGCCGGACCTTGAGGTCGTGCCGGAGGAAAAGACGACGTCCAGTAGGTAGAGCAGCCTCAGGAGAAGCCAAAGGGAGTGGTCCGACGTCTGAAGGTGGTTGATGGAGGAAGAACAAGGCTGGAGAACTATTGCTCTGTTTTTCGGAGTGAAACAGAGTGAGTGAGAGAGAGATGATAGTCTGTTTGCTAGCTCTCGTCAATCATGCATAATCATGAAAGAGACAAGGCTCCGATCTTTACTGCCTAAAACCAGAAAGTTGTCTGCCACCATTTTTCTTTTATTAAAAGTATAGGTCGGTTATTACACGTTGATCTAAAATTCTCACTTTAAGAGCAAGTTCGCCGGTGGTGTTCTTGCTTTGTCTCCACCTAGGATGGGTAACCATTTCGGTAAAAATCAGATTTGCTGCTTTTCCTTCAACAATATGGAGGTTGGTCTGTTCTTGATCCAGGCCATAGGCTGGGTTAGTATACTGACCTGGGTCGAGACCCAAAGAGACTGGTTGCCAGCGTGGCTCAAAGGATTGGGACGATACACCATATGGCACGAAGGAGCAAAAAGATTTCTCACTGACATTCAAGATCCAGTAACTAAAATGAACCACACTAGCATTCTACATGTAGCTCTTACACATGAATACAGAGAATCAAAGGCTCACTGACATTCAAGATCAATCAATCAATCCAAATGTAGACCAGCATATCATTAGACAGAATCAAAGGAGAAACACGAAATTCAACCAGATTAAAACCCCTATAAGGAAAAAACTAAGAATCTGACAACAATGCACATATGATGCTGAAATGAAAAGAACAAAATTAAGGCTAAATGGAAGCAAATTTCGCATACAAAATCCCCAAAACCCAGCAACATTATCACAATTAATTGTGGCCAAACAAACAGATCTCATACAGTCAAAGACTTGAAACCTGAAGTGTAACAATCTGCAAAATTAAAGATGCAAGAATGAACATCATAAAAAACGAGCCCGAAGTTCTAACAATCAGTTCATCAAAATCAAAAGCTCAAAGAACCAAACAAATCCATACTTTGAAAGATTGAGACCAAAACTATATCAAAATGATGAAACAAAGTTGCAGAGAGTGAAGACATACCTCCGTGAGTGACGAGTATAAACAGTAGGTTTTCAAAGAAATGAGAGACTAGGTCAAGAACATAGAGACGAACGCAGAGAAAAAATGAAAAAATCCATACGACTCCTCTCAAGATGAGGAAGGAGGGTTAAAGATACACTAGGTAATGTAGATGACATGTCGTTTTTTTTTTTATTTTTAGAACTGTCACACCCTTACCCTGGAACGTGACTAATGAATAATCAAGTAAATCTCACAAATCACATAAACAATTCTAGTAATTGAAACTTGTACATGAATCAAATAAGCTCAACCAAATTCTCATCAACCATATTTCTTTCAAAATTTAACAAATCAGTTTTTAGTTCTCTCTTTTCTCTGGGTAGGCCCATTACCTCTCCAATTAAGGCCATCGGGAACACCCCATACACTATGCCAAAATGTGCTTCAGACGACACACTTCAGACGACATAAGTTTTGTTTTATGTCGTCTGAGTTTTTCAGACGACATAATTTTTTTTTGTGTTGTCTGAATATAGACTAAAACCATACTCGTTCAATTTGAAAAAATGGTGAGCATTCAGACAACACATTTGTGTAGTTGTAAAAGATGATGATTTCCTATCTCAAATGCGGAGGGATATCCAAAATTTGATCAAGTACTTTTCCCTCTCAAATAGCCGAACTCTAGTTGACTAGAAAATGTTGTGACATTTAGACAACATTTAAATGTCGTCTGAGTGTGGAGCTTGTTTTAAAATTTTTGAAGTTATTTTGACTTGTGCTTTTTTACATAGATCCCTCGTAATTAAATCATTTTCTGTCCTTCTCACTCCAACACCAGCCCGCGCGCTCTCTCTTTCTCACTCAGCTCGACCTAGAACCCGCGAAACTGGAAAACTCAAACACCAGCCTCTCTCCTTCTCACTCAGCTCTCTCAGATCTCTCAGATCTCGATTCTCACTCTCTCCTCTCTCCTTCATCTTCTCACTCTCTCGATTCTTCTTGGTCTCTCCTTCTTCTTCTTAGCCTCTACTTCATCTTTCGCGACCGGATTAGTGGACCTCCCCAGCAACAACAGAGCTGTTTTTAATTCGGATATTGGTAAGCAATTTAGGGTTTCAATCGTTTTTTAGTTTAGGGTTTCGATTGGGTTTAATCCTAGATCGATTTTAGGGTTTTATCTGCAAATTTTAGGTTTGCTTATTATCCAAAATTTCGATTTTAGTTGATTTCGATTAGGTTTTTCTTCTATTTGGGGATGGGGTGATTGAAATGGATATAGCTATATTGGGGTTTTGTCTTGGGGGTTTCTCTTCGATTTAGTGCTGTGGTTTTCCTTCGGTTGAAATGGATTTATGTGTTGGTGTTTTATTTTCCATGTTGTTTGACAAGAACTCTTCCTTCTTTCAATTAAAACTCATTTGGGTTTTGGGGTTTTGAGTTTGGATAATAGTTCTTCTGTTGTATCATGTTTCTTCTATTTTGTTGGCCTTGATAGGGAAACTTGGTGCTACAAAAGGATTTGCTGGGAAGGATGTAGTGATTGTGGCGTGAGTAATTGATAATGTTTAATCTTTTGCAATCTATATCTGTTGATAATGTTTATACCTTCCCTGTGCTTAATATTGCCTTGAAAATCATGTTAAACAGGGCCTACCGAACTGCCATTTACAAAGCAAAGCGAGGCGGTTTTAAGGATACTTTAGCTGATGATTTACTGGCACCTGTTTTGAAGGTAAGATAAACGTACAGTGGAATTTTCATAGGAAAGAATGTCGAGTCTCGGGATTTGTATGTTTCATCTTAAGTCTATAGGGCTAATTTATCTGTGATGTACTTGTTATGTAGGCAGTTATAGAGAGAACAAATTTGAACCCAAGTGAAGTAGGGGATATACTATAGTTCTCGCTCCTGGCTCACTTAGAGCAATTGAGTGCAGGATGCCAGCATTTTATGTTGGTGTTCCTAGTAAGTCTTTAATTGTACATGGTATTTAAAGGGGCACCTTATATTCAGTTTTATCTATAGTCAGAAGCTTATAGTCCATCTGTTTTATCCAGATATAGTTCTCATCAGAACCGTCAACATGCAATGTTGATCTAGCCTTTAGGCAGTTGCTGATGTAGCTGCATTCATAATGTAACAACCGAGAAAAAAAAGAAAAGAAAAAAAAAAGATTAAAAAGGGTTTTGTTTAAGGGCTTTTTGGTATTTGGCCACTAGGTAGGAGGGTTTGTTGTTGTCGTGCTTTTCAGATTTCACCGTTGGGTTTTGATAGATATGGAGGATGAAGTTAGAGAATTGGGGGAAAGAAGAGGAACTTCAAGTTTGGATGCCCAAGGTAAATTTGTGCTCTAATTCCCTTAGTAAGGCTTCATTATGTATTTTTAGATGCGTTTGATTAATTCTAGGTTTGGATTTATGGAATTCCCATCATTTTAAGGTCTTTCAACGAAATCCAAATTTGGATATTCTAGTGATGAATTCTGGGAGATGACACTAAGTATTCATGGAATTCATATGATTGTCTTAGGCTGAGAAGGTTGGTAGGGATTCAAGGGGGATGCTTGGCCTACATTACCTGTAAGTGATCTTTACCTTAACTGGTGTTTGTTTTTCTATTGCTAAACTTGGTTTACTGAATAGCTTCCTGATAGCTATATATATATATATATATATATATATATGAATGAAGCCATTACAATGTTTTGGTCTCACAGTGAGAGATATGGATTCCAGTAAATGGTATGATTACTGGAAGTGTTGATTTCTTGAGTCTTTGGTGAAAAGTTTAACAAGGATCAAGCATGTCGTTTCCTTTTCCTAATGCAATTTATGATTGTAATTACTATCATCTTGTTAAAGAACCACCAATTTGGTTGCTTTAGCTCTTTGAAGAAGGGTGTTTATTAGGATTCTAATGTGAGCTGGGACACATTCCAGGATTGTGTGTCTTTGTTATGTGAAACTACAGTTTTTTTTTGTAAAGAAGGTGTTGGTTTTGGGGAGATCTGCTATGAAGGTGATGTTGGTTAGTCTGGGCATCATGAAGGGATCAGTTTCTTCAATTTCTAGGAATGGCTCCTTTTTTGCCTTTCAAACAGATTGGAATGCGGAAGTTAGTTTCGTTGTTTTTGGTGCTTATTGTTTCTTTCTGCTAGGATTGTTGTACTTACTGGGTACTTTTTCTCACTGTATACTTGTCCACTTATCTATACTTATTCCTTTTTTGTCAATGACTTTCTCTGTAATTAAAAATAGATACAGATTGTGGTGCAACTTCTTTATTTGTCATTATATGAATGCACTGCACTAAACTAAATTGTTATCACACATGTATCACTATGCCAAAAAACGAATCAGACGACAGTTTTTCACTGTCGTCTGATAGTGAAAATTGCTGTTGTTAATAGTCCTGCCATCTGTTGCTGGTATCAGACGACATCGTGAAACTGTTGTCTGAATCCAATTTAGACAAGCGCTAGCATTAATATGCATGTTGTCTGAATACCAAAAAGGACGACATACGACTGTGTAGAGTCCGTTGTGCAAGTCATATTAAGTCGGCAGCAATCTCATGGAAAGTAACTTTTGAAGCAAAGTTTGACAAGATCAGTTGTGTAGAAACTGTTGTCCCTTTAAATGTTCTACATCATTTTTTTTAGATAACGCTGTTGTCTGACTTGAAGCAAAACAACAGAAGTTTGTAGAAAGCATTGTGTGTTTGGGTTTGATACTACAGAACATGATACTTTATTGTTGTGTCTTTTTTCGTTGGGCAATTGAAAGTGTTTGAAAAATATTGTAGTTAAATTGTTCATACAACAGTTTTTGAATTCCATTTTATGATGTTCCATTGTTAGACAACAATTTCTATTTGGAATGAAATGGCATAAGAGAGTCACAAGACATATATTACTAAAACCAATTGACTAACACATCCATTGATTGAACATTCAAAACCAGTTCATTACATCATCATCCCAACATCAACATACTAATCCTACCTAAACATAAAGGCCAAAAACATCAAGGCCAGAAACATATTGTACTTGTCCATTTCCTTCTCTCCATCAACTTCCTCTATACAGTTCCTTCCTCTTCCTTCTCAGCAACAAGATATGCAGAGTAGAACTCAATACCAAACTGACCAATCATGCTAACAATAGCTCTAGCAACCTAGACTTCCATGATTTTTGCCATCACTTCACACATGTCCCTGCACAACAATAGTGGATGACTGTACAAACTATAATAGGCCAGACTGAGCAGAAATCTAACCAAAAGCAAGACTATGAAAATTAGTTTACAACTGTTAGTTGCATCCAACATTCTTGGTGAAGGGTTATTCCATTTTTCATTTTCCAAATCAATAACCAAAAGGCATTGTTTTAGATAAATTTATGGTTACACAAATTGAAAACAAAAAATGAAATGAAATTAAGATTGTAAAAAGCAAACCTTGAGGCAAAAAAGCATTCATTTTGGCGTAGGATCTGTGTAATCAAACAGTACTTTTTACCAGGGTGCAGCTAAGAGAACTTCTGATGCTACCTTTTCCTCCTCAAAGCAAGCCAATAGATCATCGGAAAAGAATATAATACACCTATAATAGTATGATTAGTTAACGATAGATAAAAGATAGAACATAATCAAAACTAACCCTACCTAAACAGAACTCATAAGAAACAAAAACATTATCCCATTATGTGTCATTTACAAGTCAATGTGCAGTAGCATGCCAGACCAAGATAGTACCCTCATCTTCCTCATGGGTTCGAACTAGACCCTCAAATTTCATTGGAAACCTTAGCATTCTCGGCCTCCATGGAGCTAAGCTCCTGCTCAAAACGTCCCATATATGCTTCTAAAAATTGAACCAATCACATTAAGCAGCAAGTAAAAGCACCAAATGTCACAAACCCACATCTGTCCAGTAAAGCAAAAACTAATCTGCTTGTAGTGAACTTACCAAAATCTTGATCCCCTAACAGACCAACGTCAGAGCAATCAGATACTACCCTTTCAACTCTACTCTGCAACATGCACAATGAGAGAAACATGTAATGAAAATTTCAAAATTCAACCAAAAGAGTGGGGGTAAATTCAAAATTACCCGAAGAAATACTGCGCTGTCGTTAAGTAAATCATGAGAATCTGCAGTAGGTGATTCGGAATCATCGTCCCGGCCGCATCACTCGAGAATCTCTTCTAGGTCAAGCACTCGCGATGATCCAGACCAGCCTTTTGTGGCTGTTGAAGCCCCATTAACAGGGGGTCCAGGACCTTTGGAAGCTTCCAGTAGAACTTGTAGTTCAGCTTGTCTTTCATACAACCTCTCTTGTTGGTCAAGCAATACTTTGATTTGGTCTGAAGAATAAAAAATGTGGAATAAGCATAAATTACAGCCATTTGAATATATAGGAAAAACATGGTAGAGCATTGTATTTCATTCATGAAAAGTCCTACTCAAGTGAACTGAAACTCAAATAGAAAAGAAAACTGCCTCTTGTATAGGCAGCAACCAAAACCTTAATAGGACTTGATTCATTCACTGCCTCTTTCTTTACTACTGAGCATTCTAATTAGTTGGCAATGAGTTTCTGAAGGTCTTTGAATTTAGAACTCTGAATCCCTCTAGATCCAGCAAAAATAAAGCAATCAAGACCTTAAAAGCTCTCCTAAAATAAAGAAAGTACAATATAAAGACTTTCTAGAAACAAAGAGGCAGTCAGGTAGATAGGTAAATAGGTAGGAACCTATTCCTCAATTCCTTCAGTGCAGCCTCTGCAGTTCATGAAAGAGATACCCAGCTTTTTTACCATCCAAAAACGCAAATAGGTAATTTACCATCCAAAACCCAGCTTTGCATCTCCACGAAAAGCCATCCCAATACACCCCTAAACTCTCTTTCTCTACAATCCAATATGTGAGCTTTAATCCGAGAACTGGTTTAATGAGGAAAAAAAAAATATATATATATAATTGAACAATATATATATATATATATATATATATATATATATATATATATATATATATATATATTAGTTTTTCTGCTGGAGAAAGAAAATCAATGCATTCATATGAATAAAGAAGAAGATAAAAACAAGAATGACTAATTCCATAACAACAATGAAGAAAAGGATTCATCCACCGTAAATCTAAAATTGCCCTCTATAATCCAAGAAGAAGATAAAACCCATAGCTTAGAAACCATTGTGTATTTTCTGTTTATTTCTAGTACAACATCAGTTCCATATATGATGTTCAACTAACACCAATCAACTCAAATTAACAAAACTCAGGCAGGTAGGAAGCCATGAAATGTGTTTGGTCAAAGAACAAAGAAAACAACAAAGAGATCCAAAATTTGATGCTTCACTCCTAAATAACTGCAAACAATATGAAAAACGTAAAAGGGCATGACTTACATTCAGACCATAGACATTAAGAGAGAAATTGGATACTTTTGCATATAAAGCAGCAGCACGATCACAAGTGATAAAGAAGCCTGCCACGACCGGGGGTAAAGAATACAGCCCTTTCTTCTTCACCGACCTCTGACCCACACACAATTCAGATACTATTAACAAACAAGAAAAGAGAGAGAGATCGAACTGACGTTGAGAGGAAGATATATAACGTGTCTTTCCCTTCTTGGACTTGAGGGCTGAGGACGACATGGATTTATTGTCGGTTGTAATTTACCAAATACACCCATCTGAGTAAAGGCCTGTGAAGAAGTTCAAGCTCAGCAGCTGTAAAACTCGGAACGATGAAACCCCAAAATAAAATTCCCAGGAGGAGCGAAAGAAACCCCAAAATCTACAACAGGAGCGATGAAACCCCAAAATCAAAAGAAACCCCAAAATCAAAATTAGAAAGAAACCATAATTTGGTTTGACCCATTACCTAGAAAAACCATAAAAATTGATTTTCGATCTGTTTCTGTAATTGATGACCGGAGTTGATGGTTTTGTGATTCAGGAGATGGAGAAGCCGCTAAGGAGAGAGATCGGAGATCTGAAAACGGAGGTTGTGAGGGAGCATCTGAGGAGCAAGAGGATCAGGCTCTGTGGATTGATGGAGCTCTTTCTTGAGGTTGCGGTGCTTTTCGTTCTTTGCGGTTTCTTGTTCACCATCAATAAATGGGTGGTTTCTTGAAGGTCTGGCGTTTATGTGTGTATGAGAGAGAGAGAGAGAGAGCGTTGGGGAGCTGGGCCTCCGAGAGAAGAGAGAGAGGTTGAGTCTGAACATCTATTTTTTCTTTCCCAAAATAAAACGATTAGTTTTGTGAAAAGCCAGGAGTTTAAATTTTGGTCAAAAAATGGGCGGGCAAAGTAGAAACAGGGAGTCAAAAAATTTGAGTTTTGGCCAAGTGTGGAACTCAGACAACATAAATTTATAGTCATTGTCTGAAATAGAGTTACACAACAGATTAAAACATCAATAAATAACTGTTGTCGGAAGCCATTGTCTAAAGGAGACTTGCACAACAGAATAAAGTAGCACTTCATAACTGTTGTCTAAGTAAAATCAGTCAGACAACATCCAAACTCAACCATTGTCTAAATATAAATTGCACAACAGTAAAATATCAATAGATAACTGTTGTCTGTAACCATTGTCTGAAAGAGAGTTACACAACATAATAAAGCAGCAAAAAACAACTATTGTCTGAATTAGATTGGTCAGACAACATCAAAATACCACAATTGTCTGAATAGTAATTGCACAACAGTCAATGTAATAACTGTTGTCTAAAAAAACTCACTCAGACAACATCAAAATATAACCATTGTCTGAATGAAAATTGAACAACAGCAATGTAATAACTGTTGACTGAATCGAAAATTTGGACAACAGAATAATTTTTGCTGTCGTCTGATATAATCAGACGACAGTTAAAAATTTCGCTGTTGTTGGAAATGTGTCGTCTGATTCGTTTTTTGACATAGTGTATAATCATATATATACATCTGCCTTTTCTTAACTTTTATGCATATTTATACATCTATATATATATATATATATATATATATATATATATATATATATATATATATATATATATATATATAACACTGCCTTTTCTTAACTTGTGGTTTAGAGAGTTGAGTATGTATTGTCAAGATTTGCATTTATTTGTGTATACTGCACATACTAGACTAGGCAGTTAGCAAACAAGAGTAGACCTGGCTTAATTTTTCTTTTCAAGGTCCAGAGAAATAAAGGGACGTCTGAAGCCTATGGTAGTGCGGAGTTGGAAGAGTTGTGGGAAAGAGTTAAGATTTGAGATTCTCTTTGGGCCTCTATATTTGGGGAGTATGAAGATTACACTCTTTCATCTGTTGTTCTAGATTGGCAAGCATGTTTTCTGTCAGTTGAGCATCTTATTCTGTTCCTCAAACTATCTTTCTTTTCTTATGTGGACTTCTTGTCCGCTTCTTTGTATTATGGTATTTGTTTTGTCAATAAAAAGCTGTTTCCTTTCAAATAAAAGAAAAAAAAAAGGTCCAGGTCTAGAGAAAATGTAGAAACAAAAATAAAATGTATGAGACTAAAATGTCTAATATTCATTGCCGCGTTGCATGTGCCTGTGTATGTGTGTGCGCGCGCGTAAGATTGCTATCTGGAAGGCTGGTAATATGCCTATCCAGTATCGCAGGTAGGTAGCCAAAGCAACAGTTCCTTCATTAGCTCATAGCTTAGCTTAGCTTTCACTGCTAATGGTTTTAATTTTACTTTACTGTTTCATATTCAGTTATTCGCATAAGGACAGTCATCAGGTGTGATGTAGTAGTTGTAGTCATCTCGTTTTCAAGCATGTTGTAGATGCACATTAAATGACTAAGACTGAAGGATTGACTGACAATGTACTTTGATAAAGGTCCACTTTGTTGATCGCACCAAAGTGGTTTCTTTCTATTGTTTTAGCTTGCACTCATGACCTAGTTACATTACAAGTATTTTTAGAGTTAGGTGCGGTTATACTACGACCAAACTTAGTTTTATATTGTTGCATGAGCTGCAACAGTTTTTGCAGTTCTGCGGGAACATGGCACTGTTATTATGGCATTCCTTGAAGTGCTTGAAGATTTATGTTGCATAGATATGTTAGAGAAACAAAACAGTGTTTGACAAGTGAGAAGATAGGAGAATAAAAAAAAATATCTCCTTTTCAATTAGAGTGCTATTTGCTTATTGTGGAAGACATTGAGATGATTTGTCTTGCACAGATTTTATTTTACAGTTTTGTTTTGAAGGCAGAAAAAGAATAGTTGAGTTCTTGTTCAATGTGTGTACTTGTTAGTGTTTTACTTTCATCCATTTTCCTGGACTTGGTGAAATCAATGGTTGAAAATTATAGAGATCCCTAGTCAAAACGGGTTTCCATACTATCTTATTCCCTCTTAAACTACTTTTGACTTGGCTAATAAGATAAAATCGTGAGTAGTAGTTGAGTAGGAAAAGTGTGACATATTTACTAACAGACTTCTTGGTACTAGGCAATATAAGTTTTCTGAGATAAAACTTGCTTTTGGCTAACATTCTGAGAACTTAGGGATGTGAGAAGAATGGTAAGACCAATGTTCGTTACTTGCTGCATATTAGAGTATGCAACCTATCGTGATCCCTTCAAAAAAGTCTCCAGAACAGTCCCAAAGTCCCTAATACATAAGTATCCTGGAATTCAAGCAAGCAGTTCTTATTCAATCCTGTTAGTTATATATTGTATCTTAGTTATTTAATATAATTCTATAAATCCCTGAGTCCGTGAACCCTTCAACTATGAATCCCAAAATTCAAGCAACCAGCTCTTGAATTCATGGACTTTGGAATTTGAAATGCCTTTGCAAAAAGCTAGTATCATGATCCATTAAAGAGTCAACATGTCTTTGGCTTACCTTTGTTTCCCTGAATATTTTAATGTTTCTTAGGAGCACACAAAAATTGTAAAGGATAAAAGTGTTTCTGATATTCATTGTTGCATGTGCGTGTGTGTGTACGCGCGCCATGTGTAAAAGAGACAGAGACTGAGAGGGAGAAAGCGAGCAATGCATTGCATATATTTTGAATCTCTGAACAGTCATCCCATGTTTACATTTCGGTAGTTGATTATTTGTTTGCATAGATTGTGGACCCAAAAACTAGAGAGGAGAGGCATGTTACAATTTATGTGGATGATGGCATCCGGCCAAATGCAAACATGACTGATTTGGCGAAATGGAAGCTTGCATTTAAATCAGATGGGACAACAACTACAGGTATTTCATCACTCAAGTATCAGGTAGCTTGTTACTCATGATAGTATCTTCATTTATCAGGACTTTTTTCCTTCTTTAATGCATATGAATCAACCATTGTGAATTCAGCTCATTTATTTTTTATTCTAGGAAATGCTAGCCAGGTAAGTGATGGTGCTTGAGTAGTACTCCTGATGAAGAGAAGTGTAGCTATTCAGAAGGGACTTCCTATTATTGGTGTTTTCAGGTATGACATTGTAGTTTTATTAAACAATTGCTGATCCATTGCTTGATTAATGAAAATATATTGGGCTCTTGAGAACTTGAGATGACTATAACTCATAGCAATGAACTCAGACCACTAAGGATCATATTAGTTTATAGTATTGTTGTTGCAAATGTTAAATGAGTTAGTTCCTTGGGATCAATGTTTTTCTTTTGCATGTTTTCTCTTTATTTTGTTGATCATAGAGGTTATGGTTAATCAAAGGGAAATTAGTTGCATAGTTGTATATAACTGCTGAACACTCCTTAGGTTAACCTTGTTATTGAGGTTTTGAAAATAACAGTCATATTACCATCATAGATAGATGAATATGTAGAAAGGTTCAACAAGATACTTTGGTTGACTAAGGAAGAAGACTTCTTTGTAAGCGGCAAGGATAGATACTTCAGTGTTAGCTTATGCTTAGAAAACATAATCTTTTGTTTTCTTCGAGAAGACATAAAAGACTCATTCTTATGCTCGTAGATATATTTACATCAGCTCTTCTAGATTTTCCATCAATAAAAGACTCATTCTATCTCCCTTAGCCAGTTGAGAAAATACCTGCTGCAACTAGGTGCTAAGTGGATGCTTCTTTAGCTGTGTCTTTGGGGAGTATTCATTGTTGGTCTCTGAGATATTGTAGTTCTTCTGTTAGTCTGTTGGTTCCTTATATTTTTCCTATAATTAGTGCATTTTGTTTCTAACCAGTCCTTGTAATCAGTTTGAATATAATTATACTTTGAGAACTCATTAGGTTCACAACACTAGTATAATTATGAGAGCAGTCAATGGTTTAACCAATATAGCTAGATAAATTAGGGAAATTTGATCACGTATCATATCATCAATATTACTCGCATGGTCTTTTCCTGTAGTTTGCTTGATCTTGTGGATTTGTCTGATTGTATGAAAAGACCAGTACATGGATAATATCTTCCGTAAGGCTTGTTATACCCTATTTACTAGCTTATGTGGATCTCCCTCACACGCCATTATTAATTAATTTATGCTTAGTATCCTCATAATCCTTGTGCAAATAAAGTTAGAATTCTGTTATCTGTATACTCTTTATTTAACCAAACCTCTGCTTGCGAAACCAAGGATGAGACTACTCCAAAAGATATCCTCAGAATCTAAAAGATTAAACTAATCCACTGTAATATTGATTTATTGGATTAATCCACTGTGATCTATGACTAAGCTTCTGTCCTTGTTGTCCTTGCAGTGGGAAAGAAAAGCAAATCACTACACAATGGAGAATGTTGATGTTGTCCCGGCAGAGTAGGCAAAGTATGTTCTTAAGTTTAAAGATAGCTAGTGTGTAGGTTAATTAGTAGTTGGAGATATGTAGCATAAGCTTTTGGACATGCATAGTTGATATATAGGCCAGACTTTGACTTACAGTACTGCTAGCTATTTTGCTGTGTTGTTTAGTTGGTTGCCCAGATTGTGCAGTGCTTCTGGTTTATTAGCTTGCAGTACTGTGTGCATATATTTTGTTGGCTGCCCAGATTAGTAGATTTGGGTCATTTTGAACTGATGCTCATGATTAATTTGTGTACATGAGACAATGGTGGATTAATGGAAATTGCAATGAATAATTTTGGATGTGGATTTTATGGTTTCATGAATTGGCAGTTTTATTTTCCAGAATGCATGCATACCAATTGTACAGGGGACTACTAAAATGTGTAATCACAAACTGCAAGCTACAACAAAAGCACATAAAAACGTGTGGTTGCAGCTGCACATACACAACACAAAAACCAATAAGAAGTCTATTGTCTTTTTGACAATGGGACAACAGAAAATTGTAGTCTGAAAGGCAAAACAACAACATAAGTTAGTTGAAAGTATTGGCTAAAGTGTATAACAACAACAAATAAGTGTGATTGGACGTGATTACAGACAATATAAAACACATACTATTAGTGGTCCTTTTTATATTCAGACCACAAATATTTGTCGTCTAAATAATCTCAAACGACAGTAAATTGTCGTCGTAATAAGACTGACATAACAGAAAGAATATGATATCTATTGTCTAAACCATTTCCCAACATCACATATGTATAATTTCAAAACCTTTCACACAACACTTAAATGTCATACAAACCTACCCTAGAACGACACTTAATTGTCCTCTGATGCTCTTTACGACCACATATAATTATCGTTTAAAGTAAATTAGCACAACTTTTAATTGTTGTTGTATGAGAGAGTTCTCAAAATGCAAAACTCATCAGACGACAGAACACTTCTGTCGTCTGATGCCCCCAAGAGACGACACCGTACTAGACGACACATTTTTGTTCGTTCAGACGACAGAACAGTTCTGTCGTCTGAAGGCCTTTTTGGCATAGTGATACCACACGGATTCCCGATTAGGTTTTGGGTCTTTCACCCTAAAAGCAACTCCAACAGCTTCCCTATAATTTCTGTATAATAGGGAAGCAAAAGTCAAATCTTTAGCAACTTTTTCTTCTCCAACTCCAACAGATTCCCTATTTTGCAGCAATTTCTAAAATCTCCATATTCTTCCTTAAAATTTTAGAGATTGCTGTAAATATAGGGAATTTGATTTTCTCTTTCCTCACTTTCTCTAAAATAGGGATAGTTATAGGGAATCTGTTGGAGCAAAAGATGCTCATTTTTCCCTAAAGTAAAGAAAAATCAAAATATGGGGAAGTTGTTGGAGTTGCTCGGAGGCACAATCCATACTTAACTATCCGCTCGAATCCACGAGCTCCAATCAGGTTTAGGGTGTTTCACCCAAGAGAGACACAATCCCTACTTAATTATTTTTCTCGGGCCTAACCAGATTAATTCATTGACATTACAAAGATCCTTTCACTTCAACCCAGTTCAGAGTTTTCGTTTGTTAGCAATCAAGACATTAAACTTGATAATTGCAGCGTACAAGAGAAAAAGTGCATATCTTCATAGCCATTAAAATGAAACTGGGTAAACAACAGCAATTACGCAACTCTGCAATTGAAGAAGGAACACGAACTATCCATCTCTAATTATAGAGATCACGCCCAAAACGCATCATCACCTTGTCAAAAGAGCAACTAAAAGAAATTCCTTTCATTTAATAGAATTTTTCTGGATGATTGTAGTTGTGTTTGGTTGAAAACCATAGAACAAATTAAGGGTATATATTTTTACTTTTGTGGCGAGCGACAAGGAAAGAAAAGGTGACATATTGAGGGAGAGCTCTACAAAAATGAAGAATATGTCATAGATATATATTGCTGTTTTTCCCAGCGAAAGAGAAAATCGTGATCGTTTTCTTCCTCTCAGAAAAGTCGGTGAAGAACACAATATAACCCTATATTGGCCACCTAACACCTGTAGTCTCCAGACAATTCTAATCCTGTCTAGACTTTGAAACATTCTCCTTTTTTTTTTTTAATATTTGATAACTTAATTTGGTAAATGAATTCATTTAAAATCATTCATATCAAATCTTAAGTATCAGGTTATTGACACTCAAAATTCCACAAGTCAATTTTACGAGCGACACATGAGTTCGAGTCTCCTTGTACCCACAAGCATCAAGAGAAAGAGATGAGATTGTAAGAAATGATACTTTTTGGGTCGATGAAGCCCAATAGTGCTTTTTGAATCCCGATGAAATGAGTTTGAGTTCCTTGTACGCATAAGCAGTCTCCTTGTAAACAAGCATCAAGGAAAAAAGATGAGATTGTCTGAATTCATACTTTTTAGAATGGTGACACCCAATGATACTTCTCGAATTCCGATGACATAAGTTTGCTGAATCTCCTTGTACGCAAGCATTAAGGGAAAAAGATGAGATTGTCTGAATTGATGCCTTTTGGAACGGTGAAGCCCAATGACATAGAGATGCAAAATATCACAAGCTTAGGCGTAAACCCCTTAACTATTTCAAAGAACCGAACAAATCATCTGTAACCCCCAACCAAAATAAAGAATAGAACAAATCATCGATCCCTAACCACCCAACTATTTCTAGAAAGAATGGGAAACTTTCCCAAATGGTTACTCAATTTTTGAATATATCACTTTAGTCACTCAATTATTATTGTATTAATCATTTTAGCCATTTTGTTAAATCCTCTGTTAAAATTTCAGTTAAATACACGATATTTTTGTAAATATGATTTTTTGGGATTTAATTTTATCAAAATCTCACTTTAGTCACTTCTCCCTATCATTCCAATTCAAACTTTTCAATTTTTCACGATTGGTTTGATAAAAATATCCTTGATATTGTGGCAAAAAACGTTTTTTCTTTTTTAACAAAAAAATTAATGGAGTGACTAAACTGAAAAACAGAGTTAAAGTTGAGTGACTAAAGTGATATATTTAAAGTGAGTGGCCGAAGTGTTGAATATGTAAAAATTGAGTGACCATTTGTGATATTCTATAAAAAAGAATCAAACAAATTCTAAAAAGAATCAAACAAATCATTTGTAACCCCCCAACTATTTTTAAAACGAATCGAACAATCATCTATAACCCCCAACCAAAACAAAGACATTTTTACATTAGGATAACATATCATCGATCCGTGCATAACAGAGACTGCAAACAGTTGCATTCTAGGAGAGATAGACAAGAAATTGAACTAATCTAATCAAATTAATAGGAGATATTTTTATGATAAATAGTATCTAATCAAAGTCCTAAAACTAAGCTACATTTCCTTTATTGAGACGCGTAATCAACCAATCATAAAATCCATTCACAATCATAAATCACAAACCGATGGAGCATTTTTATTCGATATTATTAATATCGAACTTTAAGTATCAGGTATCACAGGATCCTTCGTTCCCCTCCGAATCAAAGCACAGTTGCACGATTGGAATTTGGAATACTATCATTTGGTCCAATATAATAAAGAACCCTACCTTCATTTACGGGATCGATATCGAATCAATCAAAAATATGAGAGATTCTTAGGTAGGGCAGGCATGTCATGTGGCCGATACGACCAGCCAATCATTGCCTATGTAGGGGGGTGTTTGAGGTATTTCATTATAATTAAACATGGGTAGTTTTAGAATACAATTAAAATATAGAGAAACATGATTGGTTGGGCGTACCACGTGACTGGTACGTTTGCCCTACCTAACAATTTCTCCTTAACAAACCCTAATTCGGACTATTAACAATACAGAGTCTCGTTCCCCTGGCAGCTACTGACCAGGGGAACACGGCTGTAACAATATATATATATAGGACCTCATTGCATTCGCTTCCCCGATCTCTTCATCTTCATCATCATCTTCTTCTTCTTGATTTCATTTCTGGTCTTTAATCCATCTATTTACGTAGTTGAATCATGCATTTATTTTGTTGTTTACACTCTCACTTTAGTTTATTCTCGATAGATTTGTATCGAGCAATGGAGCCTGATCAAGTTCATCAATTTTTTCGATTTCCGTCTCGTTCCTCACCCTATATTCGATCCATTTATATATGGGGGATCTTGGATCAAACAAGCAATAGCAACTCGTATTTCGATCCATTTATATCAAGTAATGGAGTTCGCAAGGGTCAATCAATCAATCAATTTTCAATACATGTACGTATGTTGAATGGTGAAGTTGGGCTAAGGTTGTGTAGTTTCTTAGATGAAAAACATCATGTTTCGTTAATTCGATCTCGATCGATCCTGCTCTATTTTTTTATTTGGCACGTTTGCCCTACCAAAAAATCTCTCTGAAAGAAATAACAAAGCTATAAAGAGATTTATAATTCTATTTTAACTCAAAATTTTCCACATCTCCAAAGCTATAATTAAGCAATTGTACTTCTTTTTTTTCTTCTTTATTTGGCATATTTTCTCCATCATCGAATCTGGACCCTCTCCTTAGAATCTCTTCATTCTAGATTATTATGGATTAATACTCGAAATATCACTTCTCGGAAGCCAATATAAGCTTTCTTGTCCATCGATCTACTTCAATGACTTTTACATGTAACAATACATCAGTTTTGCATTCGATACATTTCACTTCGTACAAGGCATTGTTAGTATTGCACAGTTGCTTAAACAGTTTGTAATTCTACGCATATGAAAAATTGAAAAATATAATCTTATCCCAAGAGCTAACCAGTAAACTCTCTTTTAGATTGCGTAAGACCGTTTAGCCAAAGATTGCATGCGCTGATAGGATGCAGTTTCTGATCGTCAATGGACAATGATTAATTAAGATCTTAACCAAATCGACTGTATGTGTCTTCTACGGTTTGCACGGTCTAGCCTAGATGATTCCTACTGAAAAGTTCATCATCACCAAGTTTTGTTGTTGTAATTATTGGACTAAGATATCTTCTTTGGTTGGAAAAGGAAAATTTATATAGTATTGTCTAATGATTCTTATCATAAAGATACATTATATGCCAACTGTGGCGAAAACTTCGACTATTAATCAAGTAGCTTCAGGGTGTGCTTTAGCACTTTAGCCTAACACTGGGAGGCTGGAGGCAACAAATGAAAAGAAAATTCTTTTCAGGTTCATTTAAGATCAAAGATTACAATGCAGCTCCTCATATTATAGCCTTCATAGTCTACAATGCATAACCTGATAGTAGGTCTTGGAAAGCTTTAATTGTTTGTTCAGGAGCTAGTGGGACTGGTTCCTCACCTAGTCAATAATATTCTCAGTTAAAAATCTATAAATAGCTAACCACATATTTTGCAACAAAGAATTTATAAAATCAATACAAAATACCTGGTTATTTGTTCCTCGCTTTCTTGGGTCTGCCAGGTTGCTTCTTATACAATGGAGAAAGAATAGGATAGTCTATCTTCTTCCAAAGATCTTGGCCAGCAACACGATATTAATGGCAGGCAGATGAGTATTCATTAATTTACTTATCATTACAGGACCAACGGACCACATATAATGCTGGATCTTTGTTCTTGGAAAAACAGCAGCTATAGCATATGGGCATGGCAAACCAAATAGCTAGCTGCCATCTTCTACAACCCCATGCATGTATAGTTTTTGGCCACGTTCACGGAGTGCTTCGAGATGTATATTTGCCCACTAACCTTGAATGCATTTTTCCCAGTAACTTCAAACACGTAATGAGAAGACTCTTTGGCATTATACACGTGCTAAACTTCCCCCCATCTTCTCAAGAGAAGTTTATGCACTACTGGACCTACAGGTCTTTTCCACATCTGACCAGCACACCTCCTATTAGCCAAACTTACCATCAAAGTGACTCTAACATTTCAAGCTTTATATCAATATTGTCCCCACCCTGAGCGGACTTGGATACTTATAAGCTAAACATTTAGCATTGCATTGATATATATATAGACTTTCTTCTTGCCGGCACATTGGTCATGATTTAGCCTCAAAGTTTTGATCAGTAGGTGTTGGTCATGGTGATATGAATCACTTTGTGGCTTGGAAGCATATAACCAAAAAAGTGCTGATTTGTATATTTAACAATTGGTAGTTCAATGAAAAAGAAAATCAGCTATTTTTGAAAAGTCCAAAGAACAACATTTACTAGTTTGATTGTGGCTAGCAGTTGCTATTTTCATATTTATAGGTACTATTCAATCTATCATTATCAGCCTTGCATACAGTAAGCTATATAGAGGCAAAAACTAAACTGAATTTATACAGTGCTACATTAATGAGTGACTTAGCTGTTTTGCACACTGGAGTAATTCCTATGATATTCTAGCTGTTGCTATTTTCATGTTCAAAGTCTATTCAGTCTGAGCCCCATTCAGATTCCCATTGAGATCGCCATTGTGCTCCTCATTTGCAATATCGCCATTGAGCTCCCCATTAGCAATAACGCCATTGTGCTCCCCATTTGCAATATCGCCATTGAGCTCCTCATTTGCAATATCGCCATTGAGCTCCCCATTTGCAATAAGATTGTCACCCACATAAACAGATGAAAGAAACCTCACAGGTCCGTGAAAGGAAACGGGACCGTGATATGTGACAGAAGAGTGATAGGAAGTGGGAACATTAATTTGGGCAGGAGGAGGTGGAGGAAAGAAAGTAGGGAATAGGTAGCTTAGGGCACTCAAGAGCAAGTCATACAAACGATTAAGCAAATATGAACTAGCACCCCACCCAAGAGAGAGAATCTGATGCATCGTGATGACACATAACAGATGGACAATACAGACAGCAACAATCTGCATTCTAGGTGACAGGGAGAGAAAATTAAAGCACAAGAACCTCAACCAAGACATGACTACCCTGTAAAAGCCCCGAGAGTTAGGAGGTACAACAAACACAGAAGCTAGGATAGAAGTTACCCGGTTTGAGACAGCCGAAACGATGGAAGATGTGTCTCCCGTGATCAGTGAGAATACGCTAACAGGGGACCGTGTGGAAAGTTGGAGTTCAGATACAAAGGGGGCTTCAAAATCGGACCAGCTGATCCCAGAATAGTATACCGCCCCGCCAACAAAAAGCAGTGTGAGTACTGGGGCAAAGAACCACAGCCTCCTCAAGTTACGTCGGAGACGTATCGCTCTGTCTCCACTACGAGGGAAACTCAATGGCTGCTCTTCTTGATTGTTAACTGCATTCCGTTCTTGGCTACGAGGGTGAACATTTGGTGGCACTCCAAAGATGGGGAAATAAGAGAGAAGTCCAAAGCCACGAAAGTGAACACGTGGTGGCACTCCAAAGACTGCAGGGACAGAAGAGGAAAGACGAAAGTTACGAAAGCCACGCCTCATCATCGTGAAAGGATTCCTTCGAGAACCATCAGACTTATCCTCCTTGGAATCATCAGATCCTTTCTTCTTGGAACCATCACCTGCGCCTGTGTTCCCAGACATTCTCCTTTGAATGATAGAATACCTAATATAATATAGTTATATTAGTGGGAGTTAGAAGCATTTTTTTACAATCAGTTGCTTTAAGAAGAATATAAAACTGTTACTGTGGCATAGGAATCCCACCATTTTGGTTGGTTTATGATAATAGTTAAACTCTGATAACAGGCAGTTTTAGGCTCTCAAAAGTCAAAACATCCATTTTTCAATGTGCACACAGACAAATACCATATTCAAAGATCATAACTTTGACTGCATACACACATTTACAGTAGATAATAGCTTTACAGATGCAACTAGTTGTTTAAATATCACACATATGAATAGCCTACAGCCCTACACCATTCTCTTCTCATATATGACGCTCTACTCCAACAAGAACAAGCATATAGACAGTGGCCTCATACATCTTTAAACAAATTTATCCAGAACTGCCGCATTTTCTAAACACAACAGAGTGAAAAGGGGGTTTTTACCTTGTAATGCAAGGTTGAAGCAAACGGCCAGTTTAGGTTGTAAAAGTGAAATGGGTTCTCTGGTTCACTACTTTTCTCCTCAGAAATCCACCGAAGCTTGAGGAAGCTGCAATGGCGACGCCGTCGTTGTTAACCAAAAACCCTTCAATTTCATTAAAGAAGTGAAATTGACTACGAAAAGTGAAAGATCAAACAGAGAAAGAGAAAGAGAAGACGAACCTAGGAGTGATTCTTCGGCGATTGAATTTGGGGGCTCAATTTTTCTTGGCCGCAGTTTCTTGATGCTCCAGTCAAAATTCTTGATCTTGCTCCTACAATGTGAAAACGCGGAATTGGGGAAATTAGTACGATTCCGAAACCCTAGAAATTACGAACTACGTAGTTGGGGCAAGAACGAAGGTTTTGGAGAAAGAGAATCAATAATGTGGGAGAGGGTTTGAAGGGAAGAGAGAGAGAGAGAGAAGATTTACCGTAGTCAACTATGGAGCGTTAACCGGAGTCGAATTTGCAGAGCGCGGTGGTCGTCGTTTATGGCGGTCGTCCGACTCTCTGTAAGCGCTAGTCAATTTTCGAGGACGGCAGAGAGAGGACGAGCTCAGAAAGGTATTTATGCTTGATGATGATGGGTTAATTAGACATTTCCCAAACCACATTGTGCATAAAATGTCTTCTCTACCCTCACGTCGCACATGGAAGAGCGCAGGTTATGGTAGTGCAAGTGTGCTAGTGAGGATAAAGAGGACATTTCGCTTCACAATCTGCTTGAAAGGTCTTGTTTGCCCTCACACGTCAGAGGCTTCAGATTTTCCCTCCAAAATTTATTTTGATTTTCCACTCCTTTTTCTATTGAGCTTCCTCCCAATTACTTCATTTTTAAGCCGATCGGCCAAATCACTCCACGGCCATCGTTCTAGGCAACCGAAGTGCACATCCCAGTTAGCAAAAATCTAGAAGAGAGAGAGAAGGGGGTGGTGTCGAAATTGACGGCTCATTTGCATTAGGGGATGCCGAATAAGAATGAAGGGTAGAAGTCGGAAGATGTTGTAGCCGGTCTTGCTGGTTGGGAGTTCATTTGCTAGTGAAAATTGTGTAAGAGAGAATGTAAAGTTTGTGGGTAGAAGACTTGTATGTACATATACAATAGAGGTCTCTAAGCACAAAAACGGAAACAGCGATGTATTGGTTGCCAAATTGAACATAACACCTAGGTCGATCTCAAAATATAGAGACACAAATCGACTACCAATGTAGTCATTTACAAAATCATCATCAGTTATGAAGCTTCTAATGGTCATTCAACTTGGAAAGTTCAGATTCAAGGGACAAATGCAGCTTGCTTTCCAAATTGCCGAGAAGATGGTGGTCCTTCCACATCTTCACTAGAATTGACACGATAAGAGGTATGTTTCCGTTACCTTCACTAATATTGCATCATCAATTTGCCCAACCAACTGATGAACTGATGTACTACTTCAAGCAATTTCTATCAATATCTGGAGTACCTAGAACCTGCAAACAGATCGAGCATCAAGAAAGACTTTATATAAGAATCCTAACATGATGAAAATCTTACAATGTTTCAAGATGTGCTGAAGACCAAATTTGAATATTCTTTAACAGCGGCTAGTAGTTACAACTTGCAAACAATGTTATCATCTTTTCCGATTCTATATAAATGGTAAATTTGTGGCCAAGACTAACGAACTAATTAAGGCAGGCAAGTCTTTAAGTGATGATGCTTGTGTTCATTCCTAGACCCCTGACTTGAGTACCTCGGAAAAAACTTGAAATTAAAATCCTTTTCTGATCAATCAAGAATCGATTTAATTGTAAATAAGAACACATGAAATCTCATCTCGATCCAGTTAGCATTCAACTAATTTGTGTTGAGTGTCACTCTTATATTCTTTAACCCTCAAAGAGAACAATCCTACTTCTGGATATAACACAAACTTCTATAGTGTGGCAGAACAGTTAAATCATCTATTGACAAACAATAGCTGGCAAACTTAGAGTTCATCCCCAATGTGACCAAATTTTCAGGACTTGAATGATATTTAACAAACTCAGGCAGACTGCCTTAGTTGATGCATTTATTTGGGCCTTCAAGCAGAACAATCTGAAAATAGGGCTTTGACAATCCTGCACGACATCAAGCAAAGCAATAGTACTTCGACATGCTTCCTCAATTGGAATGGTACTTCCATTATTCAATCTCTTTACAGATCGATACAAAAGCAGTATGATCCTGCCGAACAGCCGCACCAAGAGGTCCAACGAAATTCAGCATTGTTATATAAAAAATAACATCACTTAAAAATGTGATAAACATGAAAGCACTTTGAGTAGTACTGGTATCCAACCAAAGAATCCCACAGATCAGCCCAAATAAAGGAGCACAGTGATAGAAAAGAAAACACTCCAGAATTTAAAGAAGTTTTCCTCATAGATTTAAGAGAATTTCTGAATACACAGCTGCAGCCTCTCTCATCAGCGCAGGTTTCTACCCCTGTTGGAAATTTTATGATTTAAAATTAAAATATATTTTATTTATTTATTTATATATATATATATATTGGGGCTATTTTCATTTTGTGTTTATTACTCTATTTATGGTTTAACGGTTTTATGTTTTAAATATATGATTATTATTTGACCATTATATGGTTTATGAGGCTAATTATGGTCATGGTAAGTGTGACTTATATAAGGGTGCATGCATGGCTAGGGTTGGAAGGCATATGCTGACGCATGAAAAATGTACATGTGTGGGAATTTAGATTGTCTGATTATGAGGGTATACATGATGGTATAATACACCATAGTGCAACCACTCTAGCACCTCACCCTATCTACTAAAGTACGTCCTCGATCTTATGTACATTATATGATATATCTATTTTAAGTATACTACACCGGCCATTCTGAGTGCACGGATGATTGATGAGGTTCAATGAAGCTTCTTAATTAGCTGCACGACGGAACTCGAAGAGTTGTTGTATCTTGGGAAAAGTTTGTCATTCAAACATGTGCAGTAGGGGACGAATCTTCTCTTAGGTCGACAGTGCGCTTGCACGCCTTAACTCGATAAATTTTCCTATATAAAAATCTATATATTATGTTATTTCCTTACTTTATTTTATTTCTTTATCTATATCATTTTTCTTATTTTCCAAGATATTATCATATTATTTTGTGTTTTTATTTACAGGAATTCCGTACTTCATTAGTAAACACTGCGTCCAACATGTTGTTGCATAATATACAACGAGGAGTAAGCTTCAGGGACGTCATAGATTATGCCAGGTTGGATTGCGGCATCAGGGTACTAAAAGAATTAGCAAAGCCGCTAGTTGGCAGGATGGAATAGAACAGTTGCCATTGGCCTCATTATAAGAGGGAGTCTGATGAAGCATGCACCTTCTTTTCTTTGTCAATATCAATTCCACTTCAATTTGAACAAGAGAACTACTCATAGATACACAATGAGCAACAAGCATGCATACTCAGTTTTGCTTCAAGAGGATAAAACAATATACCTAAATCAAGAAAAAGCCTAGGCACAGATCGAAATTAATTAAAGTCAATCCATGCCATGCCATGAGCAGTAACCGCGGCCACATAATCCTTTAATTTCACTTTTAGCATACTGATTGCACTCAGAAACACTTCTCTACGTACAATACTAACTTACGTTCCTCGCATTGTTTGGTTCGTAGAAAGGAAAGTAATTCAATAATTTGTTTTTTCGTAGGCAAAATTTCCAAAGAACGTACTTTCTATTATGATGTTTGATAACATAAGGAAAATTATCAGAAAATTTGTTTAAAAGTTTGTAATTAATGCAATAAAATAATGTATTGCAAGTAACAAATGCAATAAAAAAAATGGAGCTAAGTGATTTCATTGGAATATGGAAGGAACCATTTTCCCCTCTATTTTCCTGTGCTTAAGGAAATTATTTAATTTCTTTTTGCATCCTAGCTAAAAGCAAGAAATGAACAACTTTTCTTCATCGATATTTACTTTGTGCAAACCAAACCATAACTTAGTGGCTTTGGAAGGATAGAGATGAGGAGATACATGGGAAGACTGCGTTAATTAGAACCACACCAACATAGGACGATCAACTACTGAAAGAAAAATTGGAAATGTACGTTAAAGATTAAGATTTAAAAAAAAAAAAAGTTTTGCACGCATACAATTGGATATAGAAGATCTATATCATGCTTTTGATCAAAAGAAAAATTTGACGTTGCCAATCAAACGCTCAAACAAATACATCAGAAAGATGAGTGACACGTGAAAATGAAGAGAAGCAGACTTCCATTCAGTCTAAACAAGTCGACGTACGTCATTGTTCTCTAGGTGTGACAATGTCATTGCCAGTAACGGTTCCTACGTAATAGCTTGTACTCCTGGATCATTGGGAATTGAGGAGGATCATCTAAATAGCTTGGCTGCATCAAGATTTGCACGATCCAAACAAGCTCTCCCATTCCACGTAAATCAGCATTTACATGGTTTGCAGTTTTGCACCTTTCAAATTAGTATTACGTATTCAACTTGATACCCCTCATATTGGCTTGTTTCAGCATGGCTCCCTCTAAGTTAGTGTTTGTACGTAACATCAGCATCTCGAAGTTCTGCATTACTCAAATCTGCCCCGACAAAGCTGAAAAGTAATATATGCAATTTTCAGTTGCATATGCCTTAAGGGTTAATGCACCTGTTTCAAAGTCGGACCTAAATATGAAGTCTTCCCTAACTTAAGTCTGAGTAATGCAAATCTTAACCTGAAAAGGAATATATGAAGTGTTAAAAACCTATAATAAGGAAAATCTATCCACACAACAGGCTAGGACGATATGAAGATGGTGAACCTTGATCAAAGTTTGATATATAGCAATGGAAAGGATCTCTTTCAATTCATTTCTTCATTGGATGACATATATAGCACATCACAGAACAAGTATGCTCAGTATAAAAATAACATTATATAGGGCAAGTCATTGGTTTATTAACATAATAAATACATATGCGAAAAACTAAGAGTCAAAAACACGAATTCATAACTTCTTTCTCCTTTCAGATTTTCAGAGCATGCGACGTACTATGGCTGAATTTATTTTGTTCTTTCCCAAAATAATTTTATGCCTTCTTCGTTAAATAATTTGAGAGGGCACGCCCATATTTATAACAACTAAAGGTACACCAAGTTTGAGTAAGACCCACGGAAGGAAATCACAGCAGCGTTCCCCTGGTCAGCAGCTGATCAGGGGAACGCTGCTGTGATCAACTGTCCCAAAATATGGTGCCCAGTTCTATCTTCCATATATTGTTGACACATGTCCTTGCTGTATCCTATTCTTAACTCTGTTAATTTTACTAAACAACTAAAATTTTAAAAATATATATTAAAGAAAAATGATATATTTTAATACAAACCCAGGCATCTTCTTCCTCATCATCGCACAACCCACAAAGCCATCAGCCATGGAATACATGTTCACTTCAACTAGCAAAGTCGAAATAAAATCTGAATATGATCTGCCAAAAAAAATCCCTTAAAAATCTCCGACTGTGAAGACAATTCCTCTCCACCTCCAACTCATTCAGATTCCTTCTAAACCCAGACAACTAATCTGCAACATATACCATTTTTATTCTACTTATCAAAACTTTGAGCAAATTGAAGAAAAAGGAAAAGATTGAATTGCAGCTTTCCATTATTCGCATCTAAAATTCTCAAAACAAGTATTTTTTTTTAGCCAATTTCTATAGTCATTTAAACCAAATGTTAATTTGACATTCTCTGTCCAACTAAACCCAAAAGATAGAATACACAGTTCAAAATCAAAATTTTTGGATTTAGTCAAAGGAGTTTGGGAGATCTAACATGGGTTTTGCTGAGGCAAAAAAAAGAAGGAACCTCCATTTGGATATATAGCAGTTTTGGGTTTTGATGAGAGAGAGTTCCGCAGGTTGTACTGTAGTTCTTGAACCACCCAGCCATCGGAGGGTTCTTGACTCACAGCGGGAGGAAGTGTCTGCGGCGGAGTGCAGATCGACGATCTGCTGGCCTTTCTTTGCCAAGCAACAAACTAACTGCAGGTACTGTTGCAAAATCCTAAGAGAGATTAAATAGACGGCCGTGTCAGGACATGAAAGGAAAGAGATAAAGAAAAAAAATCTGGAAATGGAAGATATTGTTCAGATGAAGATAATTTTCTATATTTGGGTTAACATGCGGGAAAAATTACAAATTTTCCCAAATTGTTATTTAACTTTTAACTATTTGACAATTTGGTCACTCACCTTTTAAATATATCACTTTGGTCATTCAACTTTAACTATGTTATTCATTTTAGTCACTTCGTTAATTTTTTCATTAAAAAAAAAAATATTTGCCACAATATTAATGATATTTTCGTCCAACAAATTGTGAAAAATTGAGATATTTCTACTAGAATGATTGGGAGAAATGATTAAACTGAGATAAAATGCTTCTTGGGTGACTAAAGTGATTGACAGAGTAATAGTTGAGTGACCAAAATTATATATTTGAAAATTGAGTGACCAAAGTGTCGAATGAGTTATAGTTGAGTGACCATTTGTGCAATTCTCCCAATCAATATTTTTTAAAAAAGAGATATAACGGCGTTAGGTTGCTGTTAGTAAATAAATACGTGTTCAAATGTGACTGGTGGGACAGGTTTGGGATAAGAAAAGTGGGTATAGGTGATCTCATCCCCCACAGACCAAAGCAGATAGGTAAAATAAATGGCTATCATGAATGTATACAATAATTGCATCAGTGAAAACGAAGAGTCAAGAGTCACTTGAAAGTTGAAACTTGATCATCATCATCCTCTCCCATCAATAAACAAGAACCATACCACAAAGGCAAGGCTGCAGCAAGTTTTTGTGTTTAGCTGGTCCTAGCCAGATGATAACAAATTGAACAGAAGAAACAAGATTTTCTATCGTGACTGTAACGTCCCGTATCTCAATTTACCTGTTTACTAGTCATTTGGACGGTAAATGTTCGGGTCAAAATTTGAGAAAATGTTCCTTATAAAAGTCGTAGAGGACGTTAAATCGAGCGCGTGCATATATGGTACGTAAAAATCGGAGTTCGTATGCAAAAGTTATAAGCAAAATACGAAAGTTACTATAGATGGTAAGTAGTATAAATTCAAATTTTTTTACTGTGGTCGGGCAACTCTCTCTCTATCTTCCCCCGAGCTCTCTCTCTCTTCCCGGAGCTCTCTCTCTCTCCTTTGCAACTTCGTCTCTCTTTCCACTCCGGCCACCAAACGACGCCCAACCGGCACTGTTCGACTCGTCTCCACCTCCAGGCCACACCCACGGTGGTATTTCACAGCATCATGGTCGGAAAATGAAGACCCAACGCCGAGAAGCTTGCGGTTACTGTAGCATAAGTGGTCAATGCCGATTTCTCTCGATTCCGGCCACCACAGGCAACCAAACCAGGTTCTTTGGAAGCGTCTTGAACCGCACTTCATGCTCTCCAAACCTCTTGCAGCTATTCGAAGCGTGGAGGAAGAAAGCATAATTGGAAAATTTCACTGTACAATCAGGTTGCTTAATTGTTCGACCACTTCGAGGTGCTTTCTGACTTTGTCACAGTTGAGAAAGTTGTTAGGCCTGTTGAGTAGGTGTTGCTGTCAAATTTTGGTGGCCATCGGAGGTGGTGGCAGGCAGCGCGTGGGGCCCACATGCCGTCATTGTGGGTGGCTCATAGAGGCGCGTAAATCAGGTTTCTGGCTTCGATTTTTAGCTAGTTAAATCCTATAATTGTTGTGGAGGTTGAATATGTGATTTTGGTGAATTTTGGAGAAGTTTGACATTGATTGTGAATTTCCGAAGTTTGGAGTTTTGGATGTCGATTTGTGGGAATCTGACCTTCGGATTTCCCTTATTTATGCTATGGAATACTTTAATCGACTTATTGATATTAGTGGTGAAATTTGGCTTGTATCCGGAAAGAAATGGAGATGTTGGTTTACTTGGGGTTTTCGGGTTTCGTTTTAGAATCGTATTTATTTGTCGAGTTGTTGTTTACGGAATATAATTGTGTATAGGTTGAGGTACCAACCCATCGCTTGAAGAGAATCCTTACGCTTGGGTACCACGTTAGCCGTATATTGTGAGTGGACCTTTGATTTTAATGATGCATGCAAAGTATTTTCTGAATTATTGATTTACTCATTTATCGTTTCAATTATCGAGTATATATTTTGATCTCGAATTATAAATTGATTTCTAAAATGAATTGGTTTCGGATTTATTTTGATGGACTAAATACTCGTTACTCCTCATACTTTTCCCTGAAAAACAGTTTGGTCCCTCGCCTTTTAAATTAAACTGAATAGTCTTTATTCTCTCTAATTCTCATATAACAAGTCCAAAATGATCCGAAATGACTATTATGCCCCTCATTTTCTCTTTTTATTATTATTTTTTTTCTCTATTTTTTTTAAATTTTTCTCCCTTTTTTTTTTTTCCTACTCTCTCTCTCTCTCCCTCGACCTCTCTTCTTCTTCTCTTCCTCTGCCATCACCGGAGACCACCACTTCCGGCCACCATCTCACAGCGCCACCATCACCAGTCGAATTCAGACCGAAACCCGATCCCCAACTCGACTGGCAACCCGGGATTTCTCTCCCTCTCTCTTGGCCGCACGGTCTCTCTCTCTCTCCCTCGACCTCTCTTCTTCTTCTCTTCCTCTGCCATCACCGGAGACCACTAGGGATGGGATTTTAGCCCGGAAACCCGGAAACCGACCCGGAACCGGCCCGGGACCGGCCCGAACGGTCCGGGCTTTAGTTTTTCCTTTTCCTGTTTTGCAAGGCCCGGCCCGAAATAAATATAAAACGGTCCGGGCCCGGGCCTCAGAAATCAAAAAAAAAAAAAGCCCGAAGGCCCGAAGGTTGTGTTCTTTGACACATGTCTGTATATTATTGGTAGGATAATAGGCTTACAATATGTATGCTGCAGGGGATTACGATCCCAACTAAAGATCTAACCCTAACCTAAACGCCTCTCCCACACTTCGACTCACCCTCAGCCTCTCTTCGACTCACCCAAACCCTCTCTCAGTCTCAGACCATGTCGCCGCCAAATCTCTCAGTCTCACTCTCTCTGTCTCTCAACCCAGTCTTCGACTCACTCTCTTAGCCTCTCTTCGGCTCTCAGTCTAAGTCTCGCACTCTCCCTAATCTCTAACCCAGAATCGCCGATCCACTGTGTCGCCGCCTACCCACAGCTTTGCTTCGACGGTTCGACCCACTGTAAGTTCGATACCATCTCTTCTTCGACTCACCTCTTTGTACTTGATTGTTGGGATGTTGAATCTGAAAGTTCGATACCGCCTCTTCTTCGACTCACCTCTCTTATGCGATTTCCGTTCAATCATTCATGGCAGTGAGAAGATTGATCTGCGAGGAAGGTCTGCGAGGAAGATCTGCTATCAATTTTGGTGATTTGGTCTGCATCAATTTTGGGGGTTTCTAAGCTCACAAGCTAAAAGGGCGAGGAAGGTCTGCTATCATAATTTTGGTACTTTCTGTTAATAGTTTTGATTGATTTTGAAGAGATTGATTCTTTATTTCAGTTAAAACTTCATAGTTCTGCTAGTTGCTTTCTCATTGTTTTGATTCTTTATTTTTTTTTCTCAGCTTCAGTCGATTCATAGTCTCATTAAGGCTATATGCATATTTGAATCACTGCTAGGATGGAACTTAAATGAAGCTGTTGGAGCTGGAGACCTAGAGTGCTGGATCCATGTGAATGAGCTGCCTCCTTGCTTAGTTGTTTATTTATGAACTTGTTTACTTTGTTTTTTTTTTTTCCGAATTATGAACTTGTTTGGTTGTTTATTTGGAACTTGGAAGATTTGAAACTTACTGGGATTTGTTGAGTTGTTATGTTGGAATTTGAAACTTGTTCAGCAGGTGGATTTATTCATTTGGTTTGCCTTGAATTGTGATGAATCATTGAATCATTTGCTTGAATAGATTGACATGTTCATCAGTGGATATTTGGTGTTGTTATGTTGGAATTTGAAACTTGTTTAGCAGGTGGATTTATTTGGTACTGATCTTGTGAAAATGTGAAGTTTTGACAGTTTGTATGTGTTTTTTTTTTCCCTCCCTTAATCAGCTTGTTGGGCCCGAAAACCCGGCCCGTAAAAATCGGTCCGGGCCCAACTCGGTCCCTAAACTGAAAAAATGTTATTTAGGCCCGGCCCGAAAATTTCGGTCCGGGTCCGGGCCCTATAAATTTTACACGGGCCGGGCCCAATCCCAGCCCTAGAGACCACCACTTCCGGCCACCATCTCACAGCTCCACCATCACCAGTCGAATCCCGACCGAAACCCCATCCCCAACTCGACTGGCAACCCGGTTTCTCTCCCTCTCTCCTGGCTGCACGGTCTCTCTCTCTCCCTCAACCTCTCTTCTTCTTCTTCTCTTCCTCTGCCATCACCGGAGACCACCACTTCCGGCCACCATCACCAGTCGAATCCAGACCGAAACCCGAGCCAATCACGGCCATACGTAGATCCCGGTCCCCACACGCACACCGCAAGCTCCAGTGCCATTGCCCCTCACCTTCCTTCAATTTCCGGCGATCTCCTTGCTTCACCACCACCTTGGCTCAACTCAATAAACAAGAAGGAGCAAAACCCAGCAGCCCCGTCACCCACCACCGCCGGCCGACACTACCAGCACCATTGCCAGAGCTCTCGCCTCTACACTTAGGTATTCTCCAATTTCCGGTAAAAATCGAGCCATACCACCACCATATAAGTTCATGGCATAATCCTTTCGACTCGCGTTCTTGAATTTTGGACTTGGAGGAAACGATGAGTGGCTCGGGCGAGAGAGAAAGATGATAGACTTTTAGGGATTTTATTTTTAGGAAGGGGGGGAGAGGGGGTAGAGAGAGAGAGGGAGGGTGGGAGAGAGAGAGTATAAAAAAAAGGGGAGACAAATTAAAAGAAATAGAGAAAAAAATAAAAAAAATAATAAAAAGTGAAAATGAGGGACATAATAGTCATTTCGGATCATTTTGAACTTGTTATATGAGAATTAGAGAGAATAAGGACTATTCAATTTAATTTAAAAGGCGAGGGACCAAACTGTTTTTCAGGGAAAAGTATGAAGAGTAACGAGTATTTAGTCCTATTTTGATTTATTGATTGGTTTTCCATCATGACTTTCGGATATGAATTTGTTATGCTCGGATTTGAATTTATGATTTATGTTGATTTTTTGACGAATTATTTTCCGATGTGATTTCCGGAATTGCATATTATATTTTCATTCGCTGATTTTGAGTTTTCTGAAAGGTGTTCGAAAATGGGATTTTCGAGGGAATTATACTCATCTATTATTTCTCGCTTATTTGTTGTTGGTTTTGAGAAGATACTTTTGGCGTGTGGGACACGTCGATGATATATTTGGTTTACTGTGAGAATTTGGGGAAGCTTTATGGATTTACTGGTTTGCGAATATTTTTCTTATGCCATACTTTGGATTATTATTTGTCATGCTAGCATTGAGTCCGCCTTTGTGGCGACGTGATGAGATTACGGAAGCCCGTCTGCCTTTGTGGCGCTGGTTACTGCCTTTGTGATAGTAATACTGAAGCCCAATATCCTAATCGCCACACATAGTGGCGTAAGGGTATATACGAGAGTATGGGAGTACTTTAGCCTGGGAGGCTCACTCGTATGGCTATCATCTTTCCCTACTTATTATATTATTTTTGACTAGCGGGGCTAGTCCGATTTCCCTTAACCAGCGAGGCTGACTTGTCTTTACGAGGTTCTCGATTTTAAAGATAAATGTTTTACCATTGTTGCATGCATCGAGTTTTTAAAGGAATAAATGTGGGAAAATATAAAGTTCATTTTCTTTACAATTACTTATTTTTGTCCACTCACACTAACGTTTTTTTTTATGTGCTTCCCCTAGGCCTTTCGGTTTCAAATACCCAGTTCGCAGTGTAGTTGTTCGGTTTTAGGAGTTGAGGCTTAGCACCACCGCTGTCATCTATCCTTCGTAGGTTACTTGCTAACCTACTTTGTATATCGTTGTTGTTGTGGCTTTAGATTGCTCTGATAACCATGAGACTTTTGTATTAATATTGTAAGCTTTGACTTGTTTGTAACTTGAGATACTTGGATAATTTTGATACTCTAAATTGTGGAGTTGTTCGAATTTGGAAGCAGGGTGGCTCCAAGAGTTGTTGGAGGGTTGTTTAGAAGTGTGAATGTGTTTCTACAGGTTTTGGGTAGTCCATTTTAGGGGCGACACTGCCGAATTTTCGATAGAGTTATTCTTAAGGTGAGTCCTACAGGGCCACCTCGGATTCATGGTGAAATTTGGAGCAGGTCTTGTTAGTGACATAGAATAAAGCAGTAGTAATGTTAGGTGTCACGTTCAGTGCCTCATAAGCCATGTTGCATCAGAGTGAAAATGCAGATATATATATAGATGTTCTAATGATATTAAACCGTTGCAACATGGTTCAAGTTATAAATAATGAGAACAGCTTCATGTCATCAATGATTACACTATAAAACGGACAAGCGGTCTAGGCCAATTGCAGCATCGATCTAATGCAATTATTAAATCAACAATTTAGTTTAAGCTTATGTTTTGATGTGTGACAAACAAGTGAAGGAATCTATACCAGATAAAGTTACGTGAGAGATACACCACTGAGTTTTCAATTGCAATCAATTCAATAAAAATCTCACTAAAACTATAACAAATATATAACGTATAATCTGACCTGTACCAGATCAAGGACTAGCCTTTTCAATTACAAACTATGACAATCTACAATATGAAAAGAATCGGACTTCCAATCTGACATGTGGTTGAAGCTTAGATTGATTCATTGTTGCACAAAGAACTCGAACAAAGAGAAAAAAAAAAAAAATTGAGAATGGAACAGGTCAAAGTTACCTGAGAGCGGGTGGAATTCGGTAGAAAGCGCCAGGGGTACTTAGGGTAAGTTGACATCTTTTTTTTTTTGTCCTTTTTCTCAAAAATAAAAAAATAAAAAGGAGTCCCTTTGAATATTGGGAAAGGGGTTGTTATTGTTGTAGAGAAACTGAATTTGAGAGGAATTTGCTGTGTCATCTCATTGATAATAGGGGCCTCTTTATATAGAGGATTACAATGCATAGAATCTCAATCATACAAGGAAATGAATTCTACATTGATTAGGATTCTAGATCCTTCTAATTAAATCCTATTACCACTAGGTCAAGTAACCTAGAGTTTGGGCTAAACACAAATTAGGTTTTCCTTCAACACTCCCCCTTGTGTTGCCCAAACGTGGTGCTTCTCTCGTTGCCTCGTTAAAAACCTTGCCGAGTAACAAAAACCCAGTGGGACAAAAATAACCTCGGTCGAAGGGGAAAAAGAGCACAACACACCCTTCACGTTTCGAGGTGAACATGTAGACATCTCCCCCTGATGTCTGCGCCTCCCCCTGATGACTACGATCATGGGAGTTCAGATAATTTACGCAAGCCAATTCTTGCCACATGTTTCTCGAACGTGGATATGGGCAATGACTTAGTAAACAAGTCTGCCTTACTGTCCTCAGATCGAACCTAGTTCACTTTGATCTCGAGGAGTGTCTGTTGTTGCTGATTATGCTTGGTGTTGTCGCTTTTGATGTAGCCTTGCCTCATTTGTTCAAAACAAGTAGCATTATCCTAAATGCTCGTAGGCTCATCTGTGGTAGACTTCAAACCACAATTGTTCGAACATGTGTAATCTGCATTGTTCGAAGATATAGCGACTAGGGTCTATTATGTAGACCTCCAAGATGTCACGGTCTTTTCCCATGGTGAACACTTAACCGGATTGGGAATGACCATTGTGTGGGTTAGACAGATACCCAACATCAGCAAAACCTTCCAAAACAATAACTTCGTTTTGGGATGGGGAGAGGGGACGCAGGCCAGTGTTGGCGGCGTTCCTGGTGTGTGATGGGTCCGAATCCATCATCTCTCTGTAGGGATAGAACAAGCTCATATCAATCGTACATCTCAAGTACTGAAAGATATCTTTTACACCAATCCAATGGCGTCGCGTTGGCGCAGAGCTATATCTAGCTAACAAGTTCATGGTAAATGAGATGTCCGGTCTTGTGCATTGAGATAAGTACAATAATGCGCCTATTGTACTAAGTAAGGCACTTTTGCCTCTAGCACATCTTCGTCATCATCCTTTCGACGAAGAGGATCCTTTTCAGAATCAAGACTACGGACGATCATGGGGGTGCTTGAAGGCTTGACCTTGTCAAAATACCTAAGCATCTATTGACACGATGCTCAAGTTCCAAACCGAGACATAATCGTGTTCTCCCAAAATCCTTCATCTCAAACTTGGATTTCAAGTGTTCAGCGGTTTCCCTTAACTCTTTAAGGGCTTCTAATGAAGATCATGTCCAACATGAACCGCGATAGAATCTGAAACTTGTCATATAAACGCGTGGGCATATCCCTTCCCAATCAAGTAGTCATTTTAGTGAGCGTTTCAACCTCTTTGTAAACGCGCTCCGTGGTCTAGAGCCACTTGACTTGGGTAAATGAAGTTCACCATGAACCTTCATGTATATTCCGTATCTAGATCCCTATAGAGATACGTAGTGACCACATTTGTAAGCTGCATGTTCAGTTATTCGGAAACTACCAAACTGACAGGGTAGTGGAGTGCAATGACATCCATTACGAGAGAATATGTCTCATCGTAGTTGATTCCAGGGCGTTTTGTGAGAAGCCTTGCTCCATAAGGCGAGATTATCATCTCTTTTTCTCACTACGCTTTCTAACGAAGACCCATTAGTCAATAGGTTTTATGTTAGGAGGTGTTGGCATCACTAGCTCAGAAAACCTTCCTCTTCGTTAGAGAATCCATCTCAACCTGGATCGCATCTTTCCATTTAGGCCAAATCTCTCTACGTTGGCATTCATTCATCAACAGAGCGTGGTTCGATATCATCGGACTCAACAAACTCATGCGCAACGAAATGCGTGACTACATCATCAATTATGATGGAGTTTTTATCCCACGTCTCATGTACACTAGTGTAATTTTCATAGAGCTCTATATTCTCAGGAATAGGGTTCTAACGTTGAGGCGTCCCCCAACGATAACCATAACTCGGAAGATTCTCATGAGACGGATTTTGAGTGTCGATGATCAAAGGATTGGAATGTGCCAAAGTATCCTTCGAACTCACGGGCCTCCCACGCATCCTAGCTGGGGCCATGGCCTATAACGCCAGAGTATCACTCTCTTTGGCATTGGCGCCATGCCTACCTCTGTGTAGGGTGGCGCTACGTCCTCTCGTAGGGACTTCCATCCTTGCGGGCATGTTTGCAGCATATTTGTGTGATCTCGTCACTTTAGTAGGGATCGAGATGAGACATAGTGGGGACAGGCCACGACAATTCCTGTCGTTCCTGCTGAACATCTGTGTTCTTATCTCCCCCTAACGACGGGAAGACTGTCTCATCAAAGTGACATCCGCAAATCTAGCGGTAAGGAGATCGCCATGCAAGGGCATTAAGTGGCGGACGATTGTTGGAGTCTCAAATCCAACGGAGTTGCCCATTCGTCTGTAAGGACCCATTATAGAGCGTTGTGGCGGCGCAATTGGCACATAAATGGCACACTCAAATATGCGTAAGTACGATATTTGTACCCAGTCACTAGCTGTAACGCAGAGGTAGATTGAGTGGCAGTGGGTCGTAGACGAATTAGCATAGCTGCATGCGATATTGCATCACCCCAAGCGGATATAAGGAGGTTGGTGCGCATTACTAATGTCCGGACTACCATCGTAGTCGTTTCCGCGAGACCATTTGGGTGTGCTCATGGGAATATGATGTCCAACATCAGTCCCAAATGCAATAACTATCGAAAGTCTTCGATGTAAACTCACTAGCATAGTCAAATCCAATTGACTGAATAGGATGATTCGGGGAGTGAGCCCGTTGTCATATGATGTGTGCTAGGAGTCTTTCATAAGCAGCATTACAAGTGGACAATGGCACAACACGTGACTAGCGTGTTTGCCTATCAACCAACATCATGAGATATTTAAACGTCCGCAAGTTAGTGGAATCAGTCCACAGAATCCCTACGGATTCTATGTAAGAACATAATGAGTATTTTCATATCCTTTGCATAGGACGGTCTCAGTCTTAATTTTCCTAAGGAAGTGGCTTTGTAAAATGAGCGAGAGGCCTTAGAAGCAACCAAGGAGAGTTTTGGTTGGGCCTGAGCGTTTGAAACGCATATTGAAGCAAAGTTTGTGACTACATCATCCATCATGGTGTCATGACCATGGGAAGTGGCATCCATGGCGTTATAACCATGGGGATTGACATCCATGGCGTCATGGCCATGGGTAGCGCCAAATATGGCGTTGTCACAAGGGACTTGGGCGGCCGTATGGCGCTCCAAGACAGCTGCAGCGCCAGATGCTGCAATTGTTGTGGTCTTGCTAAGTCCAGGAATCAATTTTTGATTCTTGCTTCATTTCGCTCGAGGGTGTCCATGTGAAGTCTTTAGTAGACTGATCACCATATCATGACCAGGGTGACTTATCATGTCGAGACAAAGCCAATATGTGTCTAAATCCAAGAGATCTTCTCTCATAACTTTATTGGATTTAATAGCTCGAATAGTGACATAGAGTCCACTAGAGAGACACATAAACTTCTCTAAGATGCGCCTTCGTTCGCAATCATTAGAGGCATTGCAAAGGAACTCATTTCTGTTCTCTACATGCGTTGTCGCATGGAATCCGTTGGCTATTCATAGGTGCGAGTTGCCCTAGGAGCGTAGAGAGTTTCTGTGACATTAATCAAGGTGCCATTTGGCAAAGAGAACTTGGGCTATTCCATGTCCTTCAATTAATACTGATGGCCCAGCCATCGTAGTCACAAAGTAACATGCTCATGAATCAAAATGGAGTCATAATGAAAAGAACTCAAAATTTTATTCATAAGCCAACGGAGTACATCATTGTCTCTTAACCATTAGGAGAATCTAATCCAAATGCTTAGCTAATGCAAAACAATGGTAGTCGTCTAACTTTTTTCGGTAATTCCAACGCAAATGTGCCCAGGTGAGTAGGGAGATGTCGGTGGAGCAAAGCTCGCTTAATTACCACTTATCTCAAAACCTTCCTAGACATCACATTTACATTGAGTACGCCTACTTTGAAGAAAGACTAAACCATAGGCATCTACTAAAAAATAATATGGCAATTGCCTACATCTCTTGGAAAATAAAGACTTAAACAGAATTGGCGATCTATTGATCCCAGCCAGATTCGTAGTCTTCAACCCTTCACTCTAGATCATCTTCTTGATCTTCTTGTTCTACATAGTGAGCTTCTCTTGCTTCACAATATGTTTTGTAGGCGGTGACAGTTTCTTCACGAGCTCTACAAATGTGTGCCCAATGATCAGACACTCCACATTGAGAACATACATCTCTTTGCTCAAACTCCATTGATTGAGGCGCTTTGAAAGCGTCATTAAGATGGCTCTTAGTGTTGGTGGAGCCACCAACATGGCCAGAGGCGTTACCTCCCTCTCTCTTTCCACGTTGACCTCTTCGGTTCCGTGTTCGCCTATTTTGGCGATTACCTTCCCAAGTAGAGCGATTATATGGACCAGAAAGTCCAGAAGTATCCCTAATGTTAGGGTTTTGCTCTTGGCGCCTTCTTTTAGGGGCACGACTATAATTGGATTCCGGAATATGCTCTATTTCCACTGATCTCGAATTATAGTTCTTCACAAGGATGTTGTCATACTTTTCAGTAACATTCATAGCTCCAATGAGCTCATGAAACCTTGTGATCCGTCCTGCAGTAACATCAATTCGATAGTTCTTAGCAACCATCAATGCAGAAACGGGGAAGGTAGAGAGAGTCTTCTCAATCAACATCGCATTTGTGATCTCTTTACCACAGAATTCCATTAAGGATTTAATGCGAAGTGCTTCTGAGTTGTAGTCAAGAACTGACTTGAAATCATAGAAGCGGAGGCTATGCCATCTCACTTCTAGGTCAGGAAGCAAGGAAGGAGTCACGGACGTTGCCAAATCTTTCTTCGAGTGAGGCCCACAGCCTTCTGGGGTCTTCTTCATTCATACACTCGTACTGGAGCGAATCATCCATATGACGAGTCATTAGGATGATGGCTTTCGCCTTATTTGCCTATAAGGCTGCTCTATTTGCTTCCAAAGCTTGAGCTTGAGCTTGCTCAACAGTTAGCACGTCCTGGCTAGGCTCGAGAATCGTATCCAGGATTCCATCGGCCTTGAGATGTTGGCGGACATCACGAACCCACCTGTAATATTCAGAGCCAGTTGTTCCCAATGGAGCAAAGTCCAATTTGTTCAGGTTACTCATCCTGAAAGAGAACAAGAAATTAGGGTTAGTTTCGGAGCGTGAAAGGCTACCACGAAAATATATAAAATTTCTGAGCGTAGTCGCTTCCAAGAAATTAGGAATTTCCAAGCGTAGTCGCTTCCAAGAAAATCCGATTCCAAGAGGGGTTTTGGATTAGATCGAAACAATGATGTATGTGGTCGATCGTTTTTCTTCTCAACAAACTCTAAGTTTGGAGGACTCTACAAGCTCCAAGCTTGGAGTGAGCACGAACCCCCACAGTTCGGCTATTGGTCTCCCCTATGAAGAAGAAAGGGGGGTAGAAGAAGGGATGTTGGAAGTCCCCGAGAAAAGAAGAAGAAATTGAAAAAAAAAACTTCAAAAACGGGAACTTTTAGAAAAAAATACCTTAAAAGATGGTCGGAAAAGTACTGTAGCTGCCGGAGTTACTGTAGCTGACAGGAAAAGTTGCCGGAAGTCGGCCGGAAAAGTCGCCGGCGGTGGTTGACCGGAGGGTTGACCGGCGTTGACTGTGGTTGATCGGCCTGCTGACGTGGCACAGGTGGCTGACGTGGCTGCTGACTGGATGCCTGCGTGGCTTGCTGACGTGGCAGGTTTCTTGGCGGCTTGGCTTGGTGGCTTGGCAGCTTGGGTTGGGGCCTGCTGCACGTGGGCTCAACCTATGGGCTTGGGCCTGCAGCAGGTGGGCTGCACAGGTCCCTTTTTTTTTTTTTTTTTTTTTCCTTTCTGCCGGTTCAGGTTAGGAGGATTCCGGTGGCCGGTTCGGTGGAATTTTGGCCGGTTCTGGTGATGAAATTTCCGGTTCCGGATTTCTGGGGTGGAGACGCTGCAGGTGGTCGAGTATGGCTGTAGGAGGTGGTGAGGAAAGCTTTGAACCGGGCAGAGGGAATTTTGCTACTTCTGGTGGCCGGTTCGGTGGTTTTCCGGCCGGTTCTGGGGGTGGGGCCGCCGGTTCTGGACTCCTGGAGTTGAGATCTTCAAGGTGGGCGGCGGTGGTTTCTGGGATTTGAATGCTACGAATTTAGGATTTCAGGGTTAGGGCTCGTGCTGATAACGTGTTGTAGAGAAACTGAATTTGAGAGGAATTTGCTGTGTCATCTCATTGATAATAGGGGCCTCTTTATATAGAGGATTACAATGCATAGAATCTCAATCATACAAGGAAAGGAATTCTACATTGATTAGGATTCTAGATCCTTCTAATTAAATCCTATTACCACTAGGTCAAGTAACCTAGAGTTTGGGCTAAACACAAATTAGATTTTCCTTCAACAGTTATCTAATTCAATTCTTCTCCTCCTCCTCCTTCTTCTCCTCCTCCTCCTCCTTCGAAACCCTAAATTATTGATCACAACACCAACGCACCCAATCTGAAAATTGGGATAGCTCAGTACCTTTTGGTATCTATCGCGAAGGAAACAGTTGCTCAAATTTGTAAGTATATCTAGCTCCCACCAGACTCCAATTTATGTTTTGCTGAGAATCTCTATTTGCTTCACTGCGTTTATCAGATAATATAAGTCTATGTTAAGAGTAATCTAATATTCTGTATTAACCCCAGACTGATTGCTCTCTAGCTATCATTTCAATCGCTGTTGTTTGGTTCCAATTCTAGCCATTGATCTCTGATTTGATTTCCGTTATTAAACTCAGTTAACTTAAAACGAAACATGGTGTAGATATACACGGATATATATATATATATATATATAGGCTTTCTCAGGTAATGATATCGTTACCTAAGCTTATGTAACAGATTTCCAGTTTTTGGCAACTTTTCGATCACATACTTAACCGTTCAGTTTTTAGGTCCTAATGTATAGATCATCTCTGCAGAATTTCAGTTGATGATCGTTAAGGCATTAAAACTACAATTTACACGAACGAACTGAATCTGTCGAACCGGAACTGTTCGTGTACATTGTTGTAAATTGCAGCTTTGAATGCCTTAACAATCATCAATTTGGCTGAAATTTTACAGAGATGATTTATACATTAGGACTTAAAAATTGAACGGTTAAGATGTGAATATGTGATCGAAAAGTAGCAAAAAACTGGAAATCCGTACCTAAGCTTAGGTAAGTACGTCCTTAGCCAAGAAGGACTTTTAGGATATATAAACAGAGCAGAGGTGGCTAATACAAGATCAGTGGTTAGGGGTATCCTCCTACTGTTAAAACTCACTTAACTTTAAAACATTTACCTTTACCCCGATAACTCCTACAAGTTACTCATACTCTCCGTTTCCATTAATATCAATTGTTCAAGGCGGGCATGAGGCATTTCTATTTCTTTTCCAGCACCGCGTTACAGTGGGACCCAATTGAACCTTACGTCAAAGGAACTAATGCTCTGTTCAAATATGTGTTCTTCATGCTAACTCGGCCCTTTCGTCCTTGGATTGACCCACGCAGTGCCAACATGATTCCCATCCATTTAATGCTCTTCAAGCATTCCGCAAGCCGTCTCTCCATTCATTCTCCAATCAACCGTGATGAACCAAACCTCGTGACTGAAAGACGGTTCATGGTCCCTATCTCAGATGTCATACCTGAAAGGGCTGTGTATACGGAGATCATTGCCGGGTATCTTTCCACCATGTGTGTCCCAGGGAATCTCCACCCAAATATTATTCAAAAGATATATAACGTGATTGAAGTGGCCGACCCCGGGTTGCTTATTGATGTGACAATAAAGGACGTGACTGTTAATGTATTGGGCAAGTCGACAGTTCCTCCAACTAAATCAGTGTTTCACAAAGTGAGACCTGATAGTTTGGAATCTACTATTAGACAGGAGCCATGTGTTGCTTGTGATGAGAGCCTTGATCACTTTTATGATGCAGAAGAAGGGATTACTCGCTTGCCCTGCTTCACTGCTTGCACCTTTTTCATGAAGGTTGCCTTGTCCAGTATTTGGAGCTGATGGATGATCCAGTGTGTCCCATCTGCAGTTACCCACTTGTGGAGTTTGGTGGGCCATCAAAACCCTCGGCAGAACTGGATTGGCCTATATTGCTCATGATGGCGGCAGGCGGTATAATAACTGTTACGCTTCTTTGCAGACTATTGAAGCGGTCCTAAGAACAAAAATAAATGGACTTTTGATTAATGTTTCTCATTCCTGCAGAATTGCCTTCTTTCCTAAGGGGAAGTCTTGCCCCTTGTTTTGGACAAAAGAAATTATTATAAATATTACCGATTACAATGGTCAATCTAGCCAATGGGTTTCCACTGGTTGCCATCTTTTTTATATTTTCCTATTTAGTTGTCAGCTTGGCCGGTGATGGCATCTTAACCAAAGGGTCCTTACTTTTGCTGCCTAGAGGTACTTTCTTTATAAAGTTAATGGTATAACTCTATAATATGCAAGTGAAAACAATGATGCTCTAATGTTAATTCCTCGCCTTTTTTTTCTTCTCTAGTTTGGAGTCCTGCTTTTTCATTGTTACTTAAGATTGGTATTCCAAACTAGAGAAAAAAAATGATGCATGGACATGGAAGAAAAGCCAGACTATTTTACTCTGGATTTCAAACCAGATAGCTTTCCCTCAAAATTCTACCACTTATCAGATATGCATGTGCAAAATGTTGTTTCTTTGGATGTCTGAAGGCAAATGATGCCTGATGTACCAATGGATGGTCGTTTTTTCTATATAAGGGAATAAAGGAGGTAACAGAAAACCAGCCAACATAAATTAGTCAACATTTTCAAACTGGATCATGTGTTGGGAATGAAATACGTTAACATGCTGGTCTCTCCTCCATCAATGTACCTTCTGCATGTTTTTGTTTCTCTGGTATCACAATTAGAAGTGCCAATTACAATTCTTTATATGTTTCAAAAATAATTAAATTTCTTAGAAATGAAAGCACTTTTGTCTTTCAGTTTAGGTGGATTAGAACTTTGTCTAAATGATTTGGTGTGCAGAAAAATGCAGATAATGCTAGTGCAAGATAAATTTTCCCTCCTAAGATGCTTTGCATTAGGCTGCTTGCAAACATATGATGAGGTTGCCCTTCTGTGTCCAACTCTTCATGTCTTATGCATACCATTTTTTCATGTAATCTCACAACAAAATGGCTTGTGTTATTAGTGATTTGAAAATGCATTATAATTTATCATATCAGCCTTGCGAAGATTATTCAATTTCATTTTTACATTTCTTCTTTGTCAATTTTCATGCGACTTTATTCAAAGGAAAGCTCTTTTGAAATATTCATTTTGATTTTTGAAATTTGATCAAGCAGATCATTTAATTTCTTGTCTGTGTTCACTGTGTTGACTTTTGTTAAAAGACTTGTACCTAGTTGTTTTGTAGGTTGGGTTTATTAGTTGGGCCATTGAAGTTCACGATTTGAATTTTTGAACTTTTTTTTTCAGATTTGAGATTTTGAGCAGCTCATTTGATTTCTTGCCTGTATCGCCTATTGTTTAGGGACTTGTATATTATTTTGTAGGTTGGTTTATTAGTTGTTCCATTGTGTTTACGATTTGTTTGCTTTTAGAACCAGTAGCTGTCCTTAATAGAATATGCTTTGTTCTTGTGAGGAGGTAATGTTTAAGCTTATGTAGAGTTTTCTTGTTTAAGGACATTCTTCATTATTATTATTAATATATATAATTTTTTTTTTTTGGGATCTAGGAAGTACTTTCAGTTCCTATGCTGGAGACTCAGAAATCATTGAAGCTTTGTATGAATCTGACGGAGGAAGTTGGTAAGGTATAATCAGGTCTGAGAAACTACACGTGAATTTGTTGTACTTTAGGTCATGTGATTTGGTATTTGTTAACTGAAACATGAAGGGGTTACTTTTCTTTTGGGTGTCTTTTTGGAGTAATTTGGAACTGGGATGTGTTGAATTTTGATCCTCTGTTAATGGCTATTGTATGAATCTAGATATGACTAGATTTGATAAGGTAGTTTTTGGTTGTCTTGAAGAGCATCCCATTCCCTTCCCCCCCTCCCCCCCCCCAAAAAAAAAAAAAAAAAAAAAATATTTCTTAATGGCTTCAAATATTTCCACTTCCTAAGTAATGCTAGAATATTGTTAGAAGAATGCTTAGTAAGCCAGCAAGGATAGAGGTCTTACTGGCTGTTTTGCCAGCTGTTAAGAGGGTTAGAGAACAAGTAGTATTAGTTCTCTTCTCTGACCTGTATTAATGAAGTCGTTTTTTCTGAAAAGATAATGAAATTCTCTGTGGAAGTCTTGGAGCTTTCTTCTACAATATGTGCTTTAATTCAAGCTTTCATATTCTGATCACCGTTGTTATGATGGTATCAGAGCTCTAGAGCTGACGCTGTTCCATCATGCTTCCCCTTTGATCATCGTAGACCTCTGAATTGTGATTCGTAGTTGTGTATAGCGAGTAGTTTAGACAGTTTGTGTATTGAAGCTTGTAGATCTGGATAAGTATATCAAACAGTCACAAGCTTGAAGATTGGTTTTCATTTGGAATAATTGCTGTATTGGATTGTATAGTTTTACTTTCTTGGAAGATCTGTTCTCTGGTGTGAGTACGGAATTACGGGATTGTCAAGTGGTTCTTCATTGGAGTAATAGTTATGTTGCAGTAATAGTTGTCAAGAGATATCTACATGCTCTTGAAGATTGAACATGTATGTCTAAGAAAACAATAGAAAGAAGGATATTGTCAACTGGGTTTCAATTGAGGAGTCATTTTTGAACTGCTTTGATTTCCCTGTCTGGTTATTTCTTGAAGAAAGAAGTACTAAATTTGTTGGAAGATTACCTTCATTTCTTGAAGGACTGTCTGATATCAGCTAGTTGTTCATACCATCGAGTCTTGTATTCTTACTAAGCTACAAGTGCAGAGTTGTCAGCGGCGGTTGAAATTGTTCTTGTATGTGTAGTATTGGCTACTACTCAAGCTCAGCTGAAAGGTTTACTCAACTTGATTACTATCAAACTTGATGAAGTGGAGTTTTCAAGTTCGGTCAATGAGTCAATTCCTTTGGTAAGTGGAGTTTTCTGAGTTGGATTAGGAGTTTGGTAAGAAGTGAGTAGAGGTGGTTTGAAATTTGTTGAAGATTCAGGAATTAGTTTCAGGTTGGGACAGGATGAGGAGAGGAAAATGAGTGAGCATATTTTTCATTGAAAATAGTAGGGGTCCAAGAATGAGTTGTATGAATTCCTTCTATCTTTAGCTGTATTGAAGTTGTTTGTAATGTAAGGTTTATTATAAAAAAATCTCAGAGCTTTCAACATTTTGTGTATTTGTACATGCTTAATGCTTTGATCGTCTTATCACCATTGTTATTGATAACTCATAATTTCATACATTTTTATACCCTTAAATATCGGATTCTAGGCTTAGAACTTGTCATCTTTGAGTCATTTACTTTGTGTTTGTGTTTTGTAGGTTAAATTGGAGAAAAGAAGGATTTGGAGCTTAAAGTCAAATGCGGGATTGAAAGGATGCTTGCTATCCTAAGCGTCCAGAATTGTCTCTGCTGTGCGTCAACTTCATGGATTAAACTGTACCTTCTCAGAAGGAATTAGCAGGCGAGCCTTATACCATTGGAAAGATACGGATGTTAGCTTGCTGAGGAATTTTACGGAAGTGGATTCGCATTCTTGTGGAGGAAGTTATGATGGTTTAAGTGAACCTAGTTCGGGAAGGCAGATTCTGACGGATTTTCGGAATCTGACTTGTGAGGCCCAAGTCCGTTGTTCTTAGCACTTGAATGGAACAAGGCTGAACGTGTTTGACATATTTGGAGTAATTTCTTGCATTGACTTTAATAACCCTGCGTTGCTTTGGAGAGAAGAAATCTATTCCAAGTTGGACTAGAAGACCTAAGAAGCCCAATTCAAGTAGGAATTGGGGGAGACATACAAGGCAGAAAACCTAGCACGCCTAGAGACGCAAGACACAGCATATTCTGCAGAGAATAAGGAGAAGAGAAGCTCTCACCATCGCTGACTGATCCATTGTCTGTTTCAGGATTTCTTTGATTCTAGTCATGCTTTTCATAGTTATGGATTGCTAAACTTCTAAGCTAGGGCTGAGATGAAGCCCCTAGTATGACTATTCTATTTGTTTAGTTGATTTGTGATTGAATTTCTGATTTCTATGTTAAACTCTTAATCACCGTTTCAATAGAACTTTTATTCAAAATCTTTGCTCGGGATCAATAAGACCTAGGTTTTGTTTTTGAGTTATTTGGTTGGAGAACATGATGCTTGATCAATGAGTGGATGTTTTCTAGGGTGCCAAAAGATAATTCAATCTTGTGATTAAAGAGTTGTGAATTGAGAATACAAGTGCTTGATCATAGTCGATATTCTTGTTTGCATGATTTCCTAGTTCTTTTGTGCTTAATGGAGTTGAACATGTTTACTTGAACCTGATCATTAAGTGGAGTAAATTATAGTTTGGCTACTTGAGTTCTATACAGGATCAATAAGTTGGAATTCATAGGTTAGAAGAACTTTGGCATATGTCTGGGATCAATAAGGCTTATGTACGGAAATCTTTAGCATGAAATCTAGGGAATTCAATTGTTATCAACTAGAGAATAGGATAGGAGTATTAGGTGGTGGATTCAATGCTTTAGCATCTTCATAATCTGTTCTTAAACTCTAAAGAATCTCATTGCTCATTCTTGTCTTTAATTTCAGTTTTTCTTTCTTTAATTTTCTGTTTACAACTCAATCATCATAAAAATCAGTTTGTTTCACTTAAGTATAGCACATTTGTCATAACAAAATTGTCTCAATCAGTCCTTGAGGGAATGACCTCGTGCTTGCACCTCTATTCTACAATTGATTCGTGCACTTGCGAGTACTAAATTAAAATTGACAACAGTTATGATGATAATTTATGCTCTAATATAATTCGTATTTGAGAATCATTGCTGACAAAGATAATTCGGGTAAGGTTCATCTCCTAAATTAATGTTCAATTTTTTGAGTTTGTCTATCATTAGCAACGACTTTTTCTTCAGCAAATATCCTCCCTTGAATTCAAATTTTTTTATTGTGACAATCGTTGCCGACAACCTCTCTGTCGGCTCTGGCAACTGCAATGATATCTTAATATTGTTTTTTTTATTGACCACACAATAAGAACAATATACTCGATAAAAGATTATGCCTCTTTTAGTCTGATGTATGGGAACTGGGAGTAACTCAATTGAATGACATCAGCCTTATTGTTGCCAAAGAAACCCCCCGTGGTAGTATTTCACAAAGAATCTCTAAGACTTACATGCTACAGACCATTGCATAAATACCATAGCAAAGCACAAAAAGGCCTAGACCAATATAACAAGATTTGCATGAACAACCTTGTAATTCTACAGTCGAAACCAACATCACCGGTCCCATGCTGAATATCATTCAGGAGATGACTGTCTTGGGTTCACAGGCACAACATCAGGTCCCATACCAGATCTCTTTCAAGAAATGACCGACCTCTCATTTTCAAAGCAACATGAACTTCAGTTATCAGGCTTGAAGCACTTGACAGTGTACGTACAATCCAACTCTCCAAACCAGTTCCCCGTGCTATATATACTTGACCATAAATCTGAGAGTATCACTCACTCACTCACTCTCCCTCTCTCCATTTCAGCTGTAGAAATGTAGTGAAGATCAGGAATTCCAGACACGAACATGAATAATGGATGCATCAGAATCAAAAGTTAAAACACATGGTTTTAATAAATAAAGTACAGATGACCATATTAACCAGTTACACCTGTAGTTTCTACTATTGTATGAAAGGATAAAGAGTTGTGATAAATAATATATGACTATCTTCATCTACTTCTGTAAATTCAAATGCTGGTTTGTTTAAAAGAGAAAAGAAACAATTGAAACGCTGAAGGAAAATAATTTAACAGCCAAATACAAGGTCAATGGTAAGATATATAAACAGTAGAGGCGGCTATGCAAGATGTGCAAGCATCTTCATTCTCAAGTTCGCTTCAATAATCTGCACAGAAGCGTAGCAGTTATTATACCGCCAGCAGACATCATGAGCAGTGTAGGCCAACGCAGTAGGCCTGAGGGTTTTGATGATGAATTAGCCTCTTGCACAATAGGCATAAGAAAAGGCATAAACTGTCGACACAAGGGGCAGTCCAGACACCTCTCCAGCCAAGGGACAATGCAATCTCCATGATAAAGGTGCAAGCAGGGCAAGCGAATAATCATCTGCTCATCATTATCAATCCCTTCAAAGTGATCAAGGTCCTCCGTACAAATAGCGCAAGTTGTATGTCTATTAGCTTCCTCCAAACTATCAACTCTCACTCTCTCCAAACCCTCAATATATGATGTAATTGCATTGTTCGCTACTTGCAGAGTCAACTGCAGTATCCTCACAATAATGGGAAATCCAGGGACGGCATGATAAATTGCCCAAAATATTTCTTGAATAATAGCTTCCTGCTCATCTTCTGGGACGCGCATGCTGGAAAGATACCCGGCCACAATCTTTCTATAACCACCCAATTTCGATAATTCCTTGAAATCAGAGACGGGGACAATAAATCGTCTTTCAGTTACCCATTTTGGTTCATCAAAACTAAGGCCTCTACAAAACTCATCCCAGCGGACAGTTACTGTTTGCTGGTAGAGTTTTACTCTGATCGGAACCATGTCCACGCCGGACGGGTCAATCCAACGACGACAGCTATGAATTAGCTTGAGGAGCCTATAATGTATCGGTGCAGTTCTTGCTCTGATCCAAAGTCTCTTACCTTCTTGAGCAACCCCAGAAAATTGTACTGCATTGCAATAATATAATGGTTGCAGGGTGGACATGTCCATGCTACATTGCATAATCGAGAATGGAGAGTGTCAGTAACTTGTAGCAAAGTGTTTACCCGAGAGTTTAACAGTAGAAATCAAACACAAGCTTATTTATATGGATTAATCGGAAGAAAAGGTTAATTCTTTGAGAAGATGCTAGCATATACATATGTTCCCGCAAAGACTAATGAGGTTTATATATGACTAGCAACGCAAAATAGAAATCGATCACCGAAAGGAACAACGCAAGTAATGATTCGACGTAATTTGAGGGTGAGAGACATACTTACTTGTCCAATTGCTGTTATCTTCGTCCACAGAAGAGAGGAGATGTCGAATTTCTCTGTTGGAGTTTGGGGAAAATTTAGGGTTTCGAAGAAGGGGAAGGAGGCGAGGAGGAGGAGAAGAAGAACTGAAGAAGAAGAAGAATGGGTTTTTGCTTTTACGAATAATGTTAATATAAAAGTTTTTATTTTCCGAAAGGTCCAAATACGTTAATTTTAGGAAAATTAACCTCTCTTACCCTATTAAATTTATGGATTTTCTCATTATACGTAAAATAATGACATAATTATTAAAATACACTCTAAATTTGACAATAGTTGTCAATTTACACCTCCAACTTACAATTGCGAAAATTAATCATTTTGATAAAAACTGCCGATTTACACCCGTTCCATCTATTTATTTATTTATTTTGTACAATTTCGTCTACTTATTTACTCCTTCACTTCATAATCCTTTATTTTTTTTTTGGCAAAATTATGCTTATATTATATCATTACAATATGAAAAAATTAAGTGGAGAAATAAAAATCAACACTGCGGTTTTGAACGCAAGAGATAAGACTATCTTACCAAGCCTTTAGAATTTGAGGGCTTACCTTATGCTAAGAAGGGGAAAGCAAAGATAACCAAGCTAACTTTTTATTTCTCCACTTAATTTTTCTTATTGAAATAATATAATGCAAAAAAAAAAAAAAATCATGAAGTGAATGAGTAAATCAGTAAATGGAATTGTACAAAATAAATGGATGGAAGGGCATGATTCTCCCTCTAAAGAATTTTTTTTTTCATTTATTTTTATTATGTAAAGAAATAAATATAAAATGACCATATTACTCCTCATATTTGGATAGAAAATAATTAAATATTGAATCTGACAGAGGGGTATAAATCGGCAATTCTCACCAAATTAAGGGGGTTAATTTTCGCAATTACAAGTTGTGGTGTAAATTGATAATTACTACCAAATTTAGGGTGTATTTTGACAATTATGCCTAAAATAATTGATTTTGTATCCTAATACCTAATTAAGCTCTTTTTTTCTAAAGCAGATTTCTCTCAAGCCGCTCTAAAGAAACAAATCCTAGAACCAGTTCTTGTCCGGTGGCTCCCGCCTGTGGCAGGATACTGGCCTTGCCGCAGTGCGTGGTCCTGCCAGGTGGGGAGTTTCGTTGCTATTGCTTGGAAGGGTTATTTGGGTTTTGTTGATCGAGACTTTTGCGAGGTGGTTTTGGAAGTGCAGTTTGGTGTGATGTCCCCATGGCACAATGGGGTTTTGGGCAACGTCGGCACTCCGTCAATGGTGTAGGTCTCGTTGGTGAGTAGGTTGCAAGGATGCTGGATCTTGGTAGTGTGGGTCGAGGAGCCACAGGTCGTGGCGGCGCGGGGAGCGACGTTGTCATGGCGGCCTGGTTGGATGGAGGGGTTGTACACTCATCCTTGGCATGATGGAGATGGCGACTGGGCTTGGGCTAGGCCTTTCTGGCTGGGTTTGGGTTGGCTTTCTTTGGGCTGTTCCTTTAGGACTCCTATTTGTTTAGTTTTTTACTTTCTTACTATTTCCTATTGTTTTTAGGTACCTAGACACTCTATTGTGCAACTATGAGTTTTATCTTTGGGCTTTCTTATTTACTATGTTATTTCATAGTGGGTAGGGTTGCTTAAACAAGTAAATACGGGAACCGTCAAATAATTGGACTTAATCTATGTATCGCTATGGTACTACCACAAACTTTTTAATTTTTATCTACCTCATGTCGGTAGAGAAAGGATATGTAATGACCCTTTATGGCTTGAGTTAATGATATATCGATATGATATTTATTCAAAAAAAAAAAATAGTTTTTTGTTTTCTTTTGGGACTATTGTGCCCTCTTCCCTTTGTCACACAAAGATAAATTGGAAGAGAGAGTGAGGTCACCGGAGTGTTTCCCGAAACCTCGCTGGACTTTGCCGAAATCTTACTGAATATTGCGTTGGACTTTGCCGGAACCTTGCCTGAGCATGCACACCGTCACACGGAACATAAACGATGAATTCGGCATGAATTTCATCTACCATGAGAAAGTTCCATCAATATTCGGAGAAATCGATTTTTTTTTTTTTTTTTTCGGAGAAATCAATTTTTTTTTTTTTTAATTCCTAACAAAATTAGCAAGCCAGTCATTCTAATAAATCAAATGTACAGTTTAATTTTGATCAAATCATCAAAAGGATTCATCCACATGCAACACACAGATTCTAAAATAAGACCCTAGTAGTTATAAATTCTAGTAGTTAATACATACAAAGTAATGACAGTCGACTGAATTGAAGCTCTAGTTTGCTTTATAATGATGATTTAGTTTGTGATAGAGCATCCACATATAGACGATGAACTCGGCATGAATTTCATCTTGCATATACGAAAGAGTTCCATCAAATATTCAATGGGCAGAAATCGATTTTTTTTCTTTTTTATTCCTAACAAAATTAGCGAGGCAGTCATTCTCATAAATCAAATGTACAGTTTTCGATCAAATTCATCTATAGGAATCATTCATCCCCATGCAACATATAGAATCTAAAATAGGACCCTAGCAGTTTCTATTCTTGTTGAAGAGCAGGAGCACCCTCGTCAGCTTGGCCTGCGAGTTTCAAGAGTGAAAAGTGGAACTTGGGTTTTGGAGATGGAGTAGTATCCAAGTAAAGTCCGATCTCATCATCCTTGTTGAGATTTAACAACTTCACAAAGTCATGTGTCCACTTTCCGTTGAAAACGTAACTTCTCGACGATTTCAAGTATTTGAATATCAACTCATACTCCTTTTGCCGATCCTCGTCGAACACGGTAACTTCCAAACCCACTTCACTCTCCATCCTTCCTACCAAGTCTTCATCAAAATTAGGCAAAATATGGCTTTTGACCATATCTTTTGGCAGCAAGAGCCTGCTCAGGTGTCCGAGGTCGCTTGGCGTTAACTTCTTCTTGATGTTGAACATGGCCGGGTCACTACGGTGCACCACCGGCCTTTGATGATGATGATGATCACTAGGACCAACAGTAAGCCTAAGAATGCTTTCGTCATCATCACGTTCGGCTACTCGGTTTTCTCTTATCTCCTTCAACTGATTATCATGAACCGGCAGGGTGGTTGACACCGGAGAAACCCCCAAAGTAAGACCAAGACAGCTCTCGTTGTCATTATCTTTATTTGCCAAGGCACTTCTTTTATTCAGCTCTCTATTATTCTGGTGATCATTCAGTACTAGTTTTCGACGTTTGGGATGATTCATAGGTGCTGCTGACTCTTCCTCCACCGGTACTAGTTCTTTTCCTTTTCTCTTCTTTGTGGTGGAGGGCAGGGGCTGCCACCAAGATAGATCCAGAGTGAAAGAAGAAGCTGCAAGGCAAAGTAGTTGGTGGTGTTCCAATGGATCGGTACTACTATTACTACTACAACTAGCAATTGATGGGCAGCGGAATTCACCTCCAGTTAACTTGTCAATGAGATTGAGGGTTTTCAAGGGTTCCTCCATTATTCTAGATTAAACAGATGGAGATACTTACGGCTAGAAGGAGAGAGATATCGATGGATGGCTTTGTGAATGATGATTGGAATGAAAGTGAATGAAACTGAAGAGCAGAGCATGGCTACTTATAATTAAGAATCTTCAGCATTTCAGGTTGTGATTAGGAATAATTTTCTTTACTTTTGAACTTAGGAAAGAGCCTCTCCGTTCCCTAGTTTCAGTTGGTAAAATTGATTTTCAGTTTAGGTAAGTTCATACTCTGTTTTCCTAGTTTCAGATGGTATGTAGTTTCAAACTTTCAATTGGTAGTGTGTTTAGGTGAGTTTATTCTCTGTTTTCCTAGTTTCAGATGGTATGTAGTTTCAAACTTTCAATTGGTAGTGTGTTTAGGTGAGTTTATTCTCTGTTTTCCTAGTTTCAATTGGTAGTGTGTTTAGGTAAGTTCATTCTCTGTCTTCCTAGTTTCAGATGGTATGTAGTTTCAATTGGTAGTGTGTTTAGGTAAGTTCATTCTCTGTCTTCCTAGTTTCAGATGGTAAGTAGTTTCAATTGGAAGTGTGTAGAAGCTGTAGTTTTCAATTTTTTTACGATTTCATCTAAATTTTCAAATTGTTCCTAGGTGTTAAGCACTGACCGATAAATAGTTTTTTAAGTAGTGCATATTATTGGTATTACTAAAGAAGTGGTCTTTGATTTTAAATTAAGCAGATTTTTATATTGAACTTCACAGGGGTAATTTCCTCTGCAATTCCAGCTGGTATAGTTAGAACATCTTGTTTTGTATTTTCAAGATTTATATCTTGTTTTGTATTTTACAAGATTAATTTTGATTGTGGAAGCTGTTAGATTCAAAAATACCACATCTAGTTCTGAACTAAGTTCACTTGTATAGTGATCTATGGAACAACATTAGGAATAGTAAAATGGCCAAGGTGTAAGCAAAATAACTATTTCTTAATTACAAAGGATGAACCTATATGTAGCAACTAAGATTTAAGAGGCATAGCCAGAAATAAGGCACCTAAAACTGTTTCTTGCAGCTGTTAAATGTTATGCCAGGAGAACTATCCAACCATCCTTCTACAACTCCAACATTAACCACACAACTTCTCTTGGTCATTCTTCTTCAATATCTTCAATTTCATTAGCACTGAACTTGAACAACTTCTTTGCCTTGCAATATTTCATCAAAAAGAACCATCCAATTCCAGCCACGCTCATTATAGCACTAACCAAATACACAGTCTTGGTAGCAATAGCCATCACAAAAATCAAAAACCCAGATGGAATCAAACACATGATCACCAAACCTGGCAGCTTCATCGGAACTCGGTAAGGCCTCTTCAATGTTGGCATCTTCCTCCTCAACCAAATGAAAGACGCAAACTCCAATAACATTCCCAAACTATACAAGAAATTTGCAGATGAAATTATATCCGTAAAATTCATGTAGGAAACTCCAAGAGTGATCAGTGTGGAAATCAAAATTCCAACCCATGGGGTATCAAACCTCTTGGATCGAACCGCGAAAAACCTAGGCAAGAATCCTATGTCTGCCATACCAAGAACTTGGTAAGCACTGCTGCTTAGTTGAGCTTCAAAAAGACCAATACCAGACAACACAGCACCAACTTCAATCCAATACTTCAACCACTTGCCAGCAATGATTTCAGCAGCCTCAGCATGAAACCCGGATTCCCATTTCCTCTGATCCACATTGACCGATCCAATCACAGCGAAAAGAGGGACCAAATAAGCCATGCAAGTGAATATCACAGCCACAAAAAGAGCCTTGGGAAAAGTTTTCCGAGGCTTTTCTACTTCTCCTGCCAAAGTACTAACATTATCCCAAAAGTTCAAGTTCCAAAACAGGGTGTTGAAGAACAAGTTCCAATCTTTCTTCACACCCTTCTGCCCCAAACTCAACCACCTATGGGGTTTAATCTTCGGTATGGCGATCAAAGACATGACTATAAAAGGCGAAAGCGAAACAAGACCAAGAACCACAGCAACATATCCCACAATAGCTAAGCCAGTAAAGTTGAGAAACGAAAGAAACAGAGTTGAAACACCCACAGCAAGGTACCTAGGCCACCCTGATTCAAGAGCAGGGATTACCTTCTCCATGTAATCTATACACAGAACTGGGAATGCTGCAATATTTATGACGCCGCTGAGGAACTTCCAGGTTCCCATTAAGGATCCCCAGAAAGGCCCGAAAGCCCGGTCGGCCCAGATGACAAAGCCGCCGTTGCCGGGGAAGGTGGTGGAGAGCTCGGCGGTGATGAGAGCCTCGGGGACACTCCAGATGAAAGGGAAGATGAGGAAGCCGAGAATGGCGAGAAGGGGGCCGGCGGCTTGAACTGCAGGCTCTTCGCCATACGGGCCGCCGGCGACTTCGAAGTAGATGAGGAAAATGAGAGGGATGAGAGTGAGCTTCTTTGGGTTTGGAGTGGTGGGCGTGGTGGTTGTGGTGGTTGTGGTGGTGGTGATCGGGAGGTCTGGAAGTGGTTTTGGAGGAGATTCCATATTGGGTTTTTGGTGTTTGTGCTTGAGTCTAGAGTTTCAATTCATATGAAACTGTTTTGAGTTTGAGATTGGGTTGTGAACAAGGAGGAGGTAGAGAATTGTAAGGAGTGTGTTTGTCACAAACTAGCGGCACCCATTTGGTCACTGAAAACAGAAGCCAGATAATCTGCAGCAGATTTTTTGCGTTCAATATAAGTGATGCTAGTGTGATCGTCCAATACATGCCTAGTTTGCAGGGAGAGTCCAGTTCAAAATGAGACAGCTGCCTTTTACAGCAAGATAGTTAGCCATTTTCTATTGGGGCGGTCAAATTAAGTTTTATAATACATCCTTTTCATACTATATATGTGGGTGCAATGAGATTGCTTCAATTATGGGCGAAGCAATTTAGAAATCAAACGTAAATTATTGAAGACATGGGTAGAGTGACATATCTTTTTCAAGTGTCTCATAGCTTAAAATTAAAAGTTGTCACTAGAAAACGATTTGCAAGTGGATAGTTGAGCCAATCTATATGATTTGTTCTCTCTACTTTTCCTCCTTTAATGATTACACATGAAATGCATGATTGCAACTAAAGACCGAGCCTGACCACCCAAATTACACAGGTGTTTTTAATTTGAGTCGCGAACGATGAGTCAGTCATGCTGTAGTAGTGTATTTTTTTACTAAAGATTGATAGTATTCATTCAAAAGTTAGAATGACATTTATAATATATATTTTTTTAATAATTATTCAAGCAGTTAGGAAAAACTAGTATCATCCATGGTAACATTAAAGCTCGCTTATTCATAAGTGAGTCTATGAAATCATGACTAGTCCCTCTTACACAAAATTTAATTTAAACGAGAATCTCTTTATTGATACACTCAATTGTGGTACTCGGGATCCTCTTTAACTAAATATAACAATACTGCATAGAATATAGGCAAACAACCATAAACATTAAATAATTAATAAAGGTGATAAGGCGTCCTCCTTTAAGGCTCAAAACCACTGGATAACCCCTTTTCTCTGAGACCAAGAGGCCCAATAGTCCTAACCCTAGCTCAAGTTAAGTAAAAACCCTCAAGAAAGCCCACGCTTGAAACACAATAGCACTGGCCGACCCAAATAGTTTAACGATCGTCGTCTCCAACAGCCCATAGTGGCAGCTCCCTGCCGGATAACCTCAAGAAATCGAGGGCCCTTTCGCAAACCAATCGAACCCCACATTGATTCAATCAAGCACCGCATGCCTCACTAGCAGATCCATCGAGCACAAGGTCACACTTTTGCCTCTAAAAGAAAAGGCACCGCCGATCAGGTTGTTTTAGAAGGGACTAGAGGCTTGAACAACCCATCCAAAGGAAGGTGTTAACCCAAAATCAGATGATGAGAACGGTACCAAGGAGGATTGTCGTCTTCAATACTACCAACTTCCCAACAACCGCTAGTTACGGTTTTTACGCCATAAAGGAAAAAGATAAAGAAGAGAGTAAGTTATGTCTACTATAGTAATAAATTAATTTATACTCAGTTGTACATAACTGTTTTATTAAAATTTATCCTTCGATCTAAATCTGACGGCATTTGAATGCAATTAAGTATGCAATCAACATGTCTCTTTCTTACAGTCATCTTCTTGTTATCCAGACCTAGCGCTCTGCTAGGGTTTATCGTTGGTATTCCACCTTCGACAAATTTCTCAAGACTTCATAATCTTGATGCTCATGGCTCTTGCTAGTCTGGTGGCTACGCGTTCTTTTCTCATTGTTGCTTTTGTTTTGTTGCTTGGAGCGCCGCCTTGGTGTGGGTTCCCTGTGGTTGCGGTTTGGGGTGGTAGTTTTGATGTTTGGGTGGCAGATCTGAGGCCGAGCTCTATCGGCGTGTTTCTGGTTTGGTCTGAGTTGGATAGGAGCGACTGGGTTTTAGATCGTGGTCGTCAGACTACCGACGGAGGTGGGGATTGCACAATAACTGTGGTTAGTGGTTCGGAATAGGGGGTTATATGCACCTCCTCTGGTTTTGGTGGACCTTTCGGCGGTTCTATTTCTAATTGTGTTAGATGTGATGGATCTGTTCCTGCGCCGACGTTCTGGGATTGGTGTGAGCGTGGTGGCGGTCGTATGGCTTCGGGGTGGCTGGAGAGGAGGACTGCGCTAATCTTCTTGGGCCGAAATCCTCTGATGATAGGCGGCGGCTTAGGGGCTTGGGATTTGGATGCGGGATCGTCTTGGTCTTGTTGTAGGGGTTCATTCTCCCAGGTGGACGCCGGCGGAGGTGAGGTTGTCGTCGACGATGGATGCAACAAGTTGTCTGGAGGCGGCGATGCAAGAGTGGTTGCGGCCAGGGTTTTTCCGAATTGGGCCTCCAGCTGGGAGGTTTTGGATGCGGGCCTCTCTGTGGGCTTTAGGATTGGGTGGCTTCGGGCCCAAAAGGCCTTTAGGGCTGTCTTGTCCTCCTGCTGGGATGATCGTGGTTGGGCTTCTTGCTTTGGGATCTCTAAGGTTGGGCTTCACAGATGTGGTGGTGTATGCGGGCTGGGAGTTGACGGATTGACAAGTTGGACTATCTGGGATTCCAACTGGACTATGGGTTGCTTTTGGCTGGAATGGGGCTCTAGGGCCCATCGTAACATTTAAATTTTGTTTGGGTCGCAAAAACCAGAGCTTTAGTTGTTTCCCTTTTATGTCTGCTTCGAGGTTTCTTGGTTTTTGTTAGAATAATAGTGCGTGGATTTCCTAAAAGGTGGGTGTACTCGGGATTTTTTGGGATTTTATTCTTCTAGAATAGGGTTTCATGAGGTTCTAAGGAACGATTGCTTTCTGTCGACCCCATAGGAGTATTTCGTTTTTGTACTGTTTGCTGAATCTAATGAAAGGGCTGACCTATTTTCATCAAATGAAAATGAGAAAACAAATGAACATATATAGTAAATGAGAAAACAAATGAACATATATAGTAAATGAGAAAACAACATGAAGACAAAATTTAAACAAGTAAATGAAAAAACAAGTGCGTCTGCCGGGAGTCGAACCCGGGTCTATTGCTTGGAAGGCAATTATCCTAACCGTTGGACTACAGACGCTTCGATGTTTAATCGGCTAGCGAATTTGCATATGACAGGCCTGTTCACTCTTATATCGACTTTGATTTCCATTTTGATGATGGAGAATCTGTTACAACTCTCTTTCATTCGTTCCGTGTCTCAGCTTTTCTCCGAAACTGCAACTATGGAGTCCATTTCTTTAGGGCATGCGATCTCTGCAACACATCACACCTATCTCAGGAGTACAAGATTAAACCAGGAAAAGCCATTTCAGACAAAAAGGTTTCAACTTCACAACCCAACTGGCCGTTTTCAAATCCATTCCAAACTCTCTGATTTCCAAGGTACACCTATTCACTTGGGTTTCATTCCTTTAGAACAAAGAAAGCTTCTTTTATTTGGTTTGCTTACTTCTTTGATGTTAAATAGTTGAAAGGTTTATATATGCCATGGTCATCATTTGGCAGCTGGTATTTTGCCAAATGGTACATGTATTCAACAGGCTTGTATGTATATGTATACAGTACTATACATGCACATACGATCCCAGTTCTCCAAAAAAAAAAGGCCTATGTGACAGTGGCCTATCAGAATTCATTCAATTGGATTTGAGTTTGGTTCTTCATGTATGTGGTCATGAACTCATTGAAGAACTATCATTTTCCTTTTATATCATTTGAGTGTGTCTATATATATGTGTGGTGCAGTAAAGGTTTGATCTTTTGAGACTTGAGAGCGTAAGGTGCCAGTTGAATCTTGAAAGTTATCATTTTCTGTTAAACATGGTGTTTTGTGTGTAAACAGTACAAGTTTGATGTTTTGAGAGCCTAAGCTGCCTGTTAAATCCTTAAAGTTATTATTTTTTTTGTAAATATGGACCTATATTTTAATACATGACTGTGTATATGGCCGTTATTGTTGTAACTAATTCACCATTGTGTCTGGTTCACCGCATACATTAATAGTGAAAGATTTTGTTTTTCAGACTATTCAAAGCCTTCACGCCTATTGCAAGCCACAGAAGTGAATGTCTGCACAGATACGTCAGTGGAAAAAAGCTTCTTGTCATTAAGGGATTATGAATCTCAAGCTTTATATAAGGTCAAGCTAGGTACTAGTAATGTTTATGGTTCAGGTCTCTCCGACCTTACTGCTGGAATCCTCCTATGCGTGATAGATGAAAATGGTAACTCCATACTACAGAGGATACCCTCGAATTTGAGACCAGATGATTCTAAAGAGGTGGAGGATGAGATAATTCAGTTTCAAAGAGGTTCTGTTGATGAGTTCACCTTTAAGGGGCCTAAACTTGGAAAAGTTGAAGCTCTTTGGATCAGTCTTGAATCAGGTTAGTCCATACCAGTAGCCAAGTATAGGCCACTGAATATGCCTGCATGGTCTTTTTTTTCTCTCTAAGTTGCATATGGAGAACTTACTGATGATCTATTTAGGTTACAATGAGACTACTCTTGTGAGCTTAGAAATTTGATTTTTGCCGATGTTGACCAAATCACTAACAGTTACTTTTTAAACTCTCTAAGGTCAGGCCAATGGAGGTTAGGAAGTGTGAACTTGACTGTTATATATGGGAATCATATTTCTTTGGAGGAAACAGATGGAAAGGAACCTCAGTATATTGGTTTCGATTACAACTTCCAAGCTGAGGACATCTTGCTCGGAGAGGGAAGTGACAGCTCCATGGTGGAACTTCGACCTTGCGTTGTCACCAAGCTATCTGGGGTTGACCCCTTCACCATGTTGACTAAAAGCCTCCCTGAATCAACTCTATCCGAAAGCCGTGGGATATCAAACGAGGAAACCATGAGAGAATACGCAGATTTGAAGTTCTCTTTGCTACTTTACGATGCCATACTGGTCTTGGTTGGTACATCAGTTGCATCCTTTTCAGTTGGGGAAAATGCCGGTTCTGCATTTTTAACAGGTGGGATTGGTGGCTTCTTGTATCTTCTTCTACTGCAGAGGTCAGTTGATGGATTACCTATTCCAGAATCAATTTCCGTGGACAGCAAAAGCACCAATCAAATGTTTGGAGGAATGAAGAGGCCAATCTTTGGCCTTGCATTGGCTCTTGGTTTTGCTTTATTTACAGTGAAGTATAGCTCTAGGGATGTCCCAATGGTTTTCACAGCAAAAGAAGTCTTGGCTGGGATGGTGGGATTTCTTGCATGTAAAGTAGCTGTGGTTTTGGCAGCAATTAAGCCCATGACAATAGACCTAAAGATAAAAGACTGATGTATCATCTTTGTAATCTGCAATGGAGACGAATCAGCTGTATATATTAGGAAAGAAAGATTGCAGCAACAGTCTCATTGTTACCTACAAGTTACACCATTATCAAAGATCAGAAAACCAAAAATTTACAATGTAAAGTTGCTGGAGAGGTACACATGACTTTGTACAGTTTATGCTTTGCCATATATTAATATAAACATACATATTTAGATTATTGAGAACATCAAAAAATTTAATAATAAATAGTAATGTTTCTTGCTAAAAACAAAGTCAAACAATGTAGTGTAAGCATGATTTCCATGATAACATAAGATAATAGAGATGCACATGCATGGAGATGTGTTTCGTCAGTCAAAGATGGCGCGAGTATTATATTGTTGACATGTTAGTCTTTCAGCATACAATGGTGGCTCTGTGCATCAACTTCCTTACTTTAATTTGATCTGGATTCTGTCTATGATTCCCAGTTTCGCAGACATTTCTAGATCAACTCATGACATTTTCATGTGCTAACGCTTTGGTTATTGGACAAATTTGACTCCCAAAAAACCAGTTTAGTTTGTTGATGTTCTGGTGCGAAACGTCATTCTCTCATTATAAATATGTCATTAGTCGTCAAGTAATGGTACTTTCTCCCCGGATCCGGCTCCTCTAAAGTGAGTAAGTCATGAAGTTCGTGAATTTCATAAAATCTCTTATCTCCATTTAATCTAGTGGCTCAAACATATCCATATTAAAAAATTCCAACTATTTAAATTATTTATTTATTTATTTATTTATATATAAGTCATGCCTGTTTGATTCTCAAGAAAATAAAACTCTAGGTGTCTCAGAATATCAGATTTGATCTTGCCAATTGAAAAGTTAAAAAGGTGTTATCAATTACATCACCACAAGCACAATTGTACCACTTATCATTAATAATTGGCCAAAACAGAATGAAATTTACTACTTGGTCAATTTTGTCACTAGCAAGGTATGTTTACTATATAACGCAGCAGCCACAACCCCACCACAATCATACTCTCTTCAACTGTTGCTCTGTTCTGCATCACTATACTATATAACTTCAAAAGTGAATTAAAATATTTAGTACTTCCCAGGCCAGCTTTAGCATCCCTTTCTTACAATATGACACTAGTATAATCTGCTCACCCTTGGTTTTCACTTATGTTTTATATGCATCTTGTCCTGGAATCTTTCTTTTCTTACATAGTTAATTCCAATTGCATCCAATCTCAACTAGAGGACAAAACATCAAAATGGAACCAAGAGTTAAGGGGGGCATAATGGCTAAGAAAGATTCTAGTACCATATCACATTACAGGACAGCTTTTGTAAACAATGTTGTTATGATTCTTTCTGGTAGATAAGCTAAACACAACACCCACCCCCTTTGTAAAACACGTCATTGCCTCATACCCAACTAAGTTTATTGTATTCAAGTTCTTAGGTAACAGACTGTATAATCAATCTGCCATATTAACATTAAATTTTAATCCAATTATAGATGTAAAAATCACTTCTTAAGTGTTGGAAGAAACTGAGGTAAAAGAACTCTTGAACTTAAATCCAATATTTAGGTTGTTTCGCCCATATCTGTATTGCATTCAGCATTGTATATCCAAATCTTCGCTACAGCAAGATAATCACATGAGAGAGAGAGATAGAGAGAGAGAGAGAGAGTATTGTTCACACACACACACACACACACACACACATATATATATATATAAGAGAGTCATTTCATGTTTCTATCATATTCACGAGACCTTTAGAAAAGAAGTACTAAAGGAATTTGCCAAATGAGTTCTACATTTTCACTTGCACCAAAACCTTACATTAGAGAGAGCAATGGAAAACTCCTGCCCCCAAAATCTATGCTCACAACAATTAGAGCTGAAGTGATTACAGCTCCCAAGCAAAGAAGCACGCGGATTTTTCCTGAACTATCAATACAAGGCATTCCTGTTGCTGATTTGCATGTACAAGAAATTGTTCAAAGGCAATCCAAGACTTACAACACAGCCAATGGAGGTACTAGCCGAAAGCCACAGTTCGATCCAAGCTTTCTTGAAGAAGCGTATGAAAGGTGCAGGAACATCTGTGCAGAATATGCCAAGACATTCTATCTAGGTCCAATTTCATTCCCTTTCCTCTTTTTCCTTTTTCTTTTTTCTTTTTTCCATCAGACTTCCTAATTTCATTACTTGAATATGCATATTACATGATCTTTGCTTGCCAAACTTTTGCTTTCTTAGTTGGTCACTTTTGCTTTCTTAGAGATTCAATGATTCATGTCAGGTTGATTCTATTGATGCAGGCACTTTGCTAATGACAGAGGAGCGTCAAAAGGCAATATGGGCAATCTATGGTAAGAACTTGCCTCTGAGTTCATATAATGAGAAATGCTTTCTTGGCAAACTGTTAATCTAGATTATTGATCAGGTGGGTTCTAGTTTTAATGTGTGGTATTGACAGTTGGGCAAGAAAACATTGTCTTCAAGATTAGTTTAGTCTTGTAGCCACTAGAAGTCAATCTTTCTAAGTTCAGTTTTGGATCATTTCTGAAGTGTTCTTTTGAAAACGAAATGCAGTTTGGTGTAGAAGAACAGATGAACTGGTTGATGGCCCCAATTCTGGGCACACGAACTCTGAAGTTCTTGATAGATGGGAAGAGAGACTAGAAGACATTTTCGAAGGACGACCTTATGACATGCTTGATGCTGCATTAACTCATACTATTCTCAACTTCCCCTTAGACATGAAGGTGCTTATAATTTGCTGGCTTATTTTTAATTTCATAAAAATGATTACTTATAAAATTAGTAGTAGCCATTTTGATCTCATAAAATATCTTCTTCTTTTTTCTACTAAAGCCTTTTAGGGACATGATCGAGGGTATGCGAATGGACACAAGAAAATGCCGATATCAGAATTTTCAAGAGCTTTATCTCTACTGCTACTATGTGGCTGGAACAGTTGGCCTAATGAGTGTTCCTGTAATGGGAATTGCACCAGATTCTCCGATTTCTGCTCAAAGTACATATGATGCTGCACTCTACTTAGGTATAGGGAATCAACTCACAAACATACTTAGAGATGTCGGGGAGGAGTAAGTTTCTTGAGTATGTTCATGGTCAATTTTTAATTCCTCACATGACCTTGTTCCTGATCTTTTTCCCTGTTATTCTATTCTAGTGCTGCAAGAGGTAGAGTTTATCTTCCCCAAGACGAGCTGGCACAGTTTGGGTTATCCGACGACGATGTTTTTTCAAGAAAGGTCACTGATCAATGGAGAGAGTTCATGAAAGAACAGATTACTAGAGCGAGATTCTATTTCAACCTGGCAGAGGAGGGTGCTTCTCAACTTGAAAAGGATAGCCGTTGGCCGGTATGTAGCCTTTGATTTTCACGTCACCAAGTACATCGTTCAAAATCATTTTTCATAATCAACGCCCACTAGGCAACTAGGCATATAAAGACAAGCCCTGTAGAAGTTGGGGTTTTGTATTTGCTTCTCTGCATTTGTCATATTATCTAATAATCAGCATCTTTTGCAGGTATGGTCATCGTTGCTGATATATGGAAACATCTTGGATGCAATTGAGGAAAATGATTACGATAACTTGACAAAGAGAGCATATGTAGGCAGAGCTAAGAAACTTCTCATGTTGCCTTTGGCTTACACAAAATCCCTTAATACACCTAGTTTGATCTCTCAATAGTATCATCTCTGTATATCACTATATTGTGTATACCTCTGTATATCACTATATTGTGTATTCATTTATGATAACTTCTGTTAAATTAAGTCATTCAACCAGTGTTAAAGTTCTTTGCATGTGCTCCTGGCAAACTTAATGCCCAGATTGCAAAGCAAACATGTAATCTGAGTTAGATGAGATAATCAAATCCCCACAGAAATCATCAACAAAACCATGTAGGAAAACTCGTGGTTAAATTTCTTTGAAGGGTTAATGGCCAAAACCTGAACTTTCTCCTACTTTCCAATTGTCCATTTGCATACTAATTTACCCAACTGCGCGCACCAACTTTTACTCATCCTGCCAAGTTCCACATCTCCATCAAATTAATAAACTTGAGCCCAATTTAACCCCGAAATATCCCCACATGCCAAACTTGTGCCTCGAAGATCCTCATTCACGCTCATTCATAACAGGTGACTCGAAGATCCAATTGTGCCTCGAAGATCCTCATTCATGCTCAACTTTGATGTCAGATAGTGTGGTAGGGAGAGCAATGAAACCCCATTTGGCACAAACAGAACTGTCAATGGACCTAATTTGAAAAGAATTTACCTTAATTCGTATCTGTTTAATAACAAATAAAATACAACCTGACGCGATCAAATTATCTAGCAGATCATTAATCATATCCGAATATGCATTTGAATTATTAAAGGATTTCTAATCCTACTTCAAAAAAAAAAAAAAGGATTTCTAATCCACCAATCAGATTCCTCATATGATAAAACGCATTATCAAAATTTTTAAAAAGATGAAGCTGACTGAAACTTTTTACCAGGTTATGGTCAAGTCCTTGAACCATACAGGGCATAAGAAAATAACGGCCTACCATCTTGTCCTGGCATATCTGCTCATTTTTTAACTTTTATCTAAGGTCCAAGAATCCTCAAATCAGAAACACCGAAATAAAATTATGGTCTGCGAAGAAACAAGGGGTAAAGATCTTACTGAACTGAACTATGAAATAATCAAAATAAAATGAACCTATTGGATAACATGTAGCATTCATTCGTACCAAGGGGAAAATTATAAAAGCACCCATTATATGAAGTGAGCTCATCGTCCCTCTACAGACCCCCCAAAAAACCATCCTAATACAGAAAAAAAATAAGTAGAAAAAAAAAAGGAATGAAAAATCCGAAACAGTAGATGCCACATTGTTTGCTGGAAATGATACATATGCTGCAACAGTGTCACCACCTCTGCTGCTTCCTTTGGCTGAAACTTGAACACAACTCACGGAAGCCTCACTTACCAATCTTACATGATTTTCTCCAATCGACCACCACTATCGTGAAGTTATAGTCTTAAATTAGTAGAACCCTCAACACATAAACCTTCTAGCAGGCAGCAGCAGTAGGTAATTCAGCAACTGATTTGACAGTTCAATTATAGGAAATAATCAGGTGTTCTTCGGGTAACATCTGGCTCTCCCCTCCTTGGAGCTGGCTCAAACTGTAAAACAAGAAAACAAAGTTTCAAACTCTTTCCATAAAATTTGTGCATACAAGCAATTAATAAAACAAATGAACATGTAGGATCATTGAATAGTTTGTCACACATCACCTATACTTTTTGGCCAGTATGTGTGTGACTGTGTGTCATGGGGTGGGGTGGGGTGGGGGAAGAGAAAGGAGAGAGATTAAGAGAAAGAAGAGGGACCAACCTGAATGAATGTGTGACCTTTGCAGTCATCGACTTCTAGGATTGATGCCATATTTCCACAGCGGTAACAGTAGTTAGGTGCACTGAATATGGTGACAACTTTTTGTTCCTGCCACAAGGAAAACAAATTAGTATACAAGTCTTCCTTCCCAAATATAAACCATTTGCCAACGCAGCCAAACAAGGTCGATACTCACATGACCCCAGTTATAACCTTCCATGACCAGCTGGTGTGCTCTAGCAATCAACTTCAAGTTATTGGTATGATTGAACTGCTCAGATATGTCCTGTTAAAATAATACGAGTAAGCAGATCAAAAATTTGTTGGAACGATAAAGACCTGGCCAATTTAATTTCAACCCAATATCCCAACAAAGAAGAAAAAAAATGATATTCAATACATAAATAAAGTACCTGGCCAAAAGTATATCCAGCACCTCTGGGAGAGATACCCCAGCCACAGCGATCATCCGGGTCAGACCAAAGAAGATCACACATGGGACCTTCATGTGGAACCTCTTGAACACGGTCAAAATTACGTATGTTATCAAGGGTTTCAATTGAGGGAGAAAGTCCGCCGTGCAAGCAGAAGATTTCAGATTCAACCTTCAAAAATTAATAAGAGAAAAAATTTAGCATATGGGAAAAGAATCAAAGTGCTTCACCAGCACCTTAGGCAATCAACAATGATTTACATAGCAAATGTCACCTACGACCCAACAGAGTTGCCAAAATGATAGGTGAAACTCTAGCTGTAAAGCAATCCTACTAAGTATGATTTCAAATTTAGCATCAACAGGTATATTGCTGTCCACCTATTCTGCTAGAACAAACAAATAGAAAAACAACTTTCAACATGGCATTATAATAGTAGGGCCTGATGCAATTGAGATGGTAGCAACCTAATAGATGGTATTAGTATGCAATCAGAAATTCCAGACTTGTGCATCTTCAACCGAAACAATTACATTAACTTGAACAAACAAAACAGAGTGGCCCACTAACCTACATTAAATTTTTAAGCATCATAAATAACTGTAGAATTATACTAACCAAAGCTGTCAGCGGAAAATAGTCAAATAAATCAGTAAAGGTCTTCCAAACATTGGCATTACCATACCTGCAAATAGAAACAAAAAATGAATTATTTTTGCAGGCTTGAAAAATATGATAAAACCAATTGATGGGACAGGAAAGTGTGAGTCAATATATAATACTTAGGTGACTGGAGCAACCAAGCACCATCTCATCCGAAGACATCAACATTTATAATGAGCAACAATTACTACAATTGTGTAATGTAATGTACATCTCAAACTTGATTAATTTAATACACTCCAAGAACTGATTCTTAACAAAGTTCTAAATATTTAATTTTTTAATATTTGATGCTCAATGCCTTCATTTCTAAACAAAAGGACACATTACATATATATAATGTCTAAACGGAACCTACGCAAATGGAAAATAGAGTTCTCAGTTAAGTAACACGCCACACAAAATTGCCTATTGAAAAAACAATAAAATTCCACACAACATCATAGTTATACAAAATAATCGACAATGCAAGAGATGCTAAGAAACTCACTTCCGTAAGCACTCGTCATAAAAACCATAAACTTGAGTAATCTGCAATGGGAAATATTAAGACATTATCAACATAAACAACCTGAGATAGCAATAACACCATATAATATATGTGTGTGTGAGTGTGTGTGTGTGTGTGTGTGTGTGAGAGAGAGAGAGAGAGAGAGAGAGAGAGAGAGAGAGAGAACATACCTGACGACTTTCATGATTCCCTCTTAGGATAGTTATACGTTGAGAGTAACGAACCTTCAAGGCCACCAAAAGCTGATTTAACAGATAAAGGAGTCAGGAGCAATAATATACATTAGGAGGCAAAAAAGTAAGATGAAGCAGCCTTGAAAATGGGAAATTTCCATCATAACAACATTAAATTTCTTAAGGGCAACACAACTTAGACCAGTCTCATTATCTTCATAGCATTCCTCAATTCTAGTCTCCTCTTAGGTCAATGGGGCACCAAATAGCTGAGGCTCAACATGTATCCAACTCTCTATAGTAAAATTAAAGGTGCTTAACTAAAAATTGTAATTTAATACAGTGAAAAAACCCCCAATTGCTTTAACCAAATAACTCTTGTCCCAGATTCCAAAAAACTTTAATGTCAATGACAAGAAAAGGGGAAGCCCAAACTAATAACTGAACCTTATTGACAGATAAGGAATAAAAAATAAAAAAACTCATACTTACTGTTACGGTTTCAACGGAATAATAGCCACGATCGACATAATCTCCCATAAACAAATAATTGGTATCTGGACACTACAAGCAAAATTGCAACAAGAAAACTATTATTTTCATTAATGTGAAATACCCAACACCAAGTACAAATTAATAACAAAATCACAAGAAGATCAATCAGATACACTTTTAGAGTTGATTAAGTACACTAAAGTAAATGATTACACTAATCATCCTTAAATTAAAACACTTCTTTTACACATTCCATAAAATTACATTACAATAACATCTCTTCAAAAACAGTCCTGTAAACTCCCTCCCTTGGACCAAACATAAGTAGAACTAAATAGCTCAAATCAGAAGAAATACCTTTCCTCCAATACGGAAAAGCTCGGCAAGATCATGAAATTGTCCATGAATATCACCGCAAATAGTTACTGGGCTTTTCACAGGCTGCAATGCATGAAAACCAAAAAGATTAATTACCTATATATTAGCAAAATATATGATAACTTTAAAGCCCGAAGTGAACACCAAAACACTCAGGGAAACGGAAGAAAACCATATGCACACTTTCCGGTAGTCCATGAGTTTGTGATTTAAGCAACTTATAGCTCTAGTTAACAATATCATTGCATAAGTTTACAATATGAATGTAGATCTTGGGGAAGTTGCACATAATTATATAAAGAAAAAAAAAATTGAATTAACTAAAAAGGCTAACCTGAACGTTGCTTTCTTCCATCAATATCTCCTTAGCCTTTTCACAGAGCCCCCTTACCTATTGAGCAAACAAATATGTTGACCAAAGATTTAGATGAATGAAGGATGAAAACACATATGACTACAGAAATTACCAGGAAATTAAACAAAAGATGTAAGTAAACAAATTTAAAACTCGACAATGAGCAAGATACAAAAACAATGGTTGTCCACTAGTATCACAAACACTCAAGCAGCAACATCAAATATGAAAACTTAAAGATATACCGTCTCATTAATCTGGTATTATTATCATTAAACAACCCAACAGCTTGAGTAATGAAAATGTGTAAAAAAAAAAGATGCATTTCCTCCTATTTTGCGACACCGCTCTAGAAACTTTAAAGTTCTAGGACAGATGATTATCCAAATGAGGAATATTTCATCTTAGATCCTGAACAATTTGATTCATGCAATAAAGTCGCAATCAATGAGCCAAAACCACACTCAAAATTTGCAATCCAAGAAACCTCTTTTTACTCATAACTCGTCACAAGAATACAAGGATGTCAAGCTCCATACTTTTACCTACACATTCAAACTTTTATTTTTCTCCACAAATCCCATCTCCGAAGGAGATCTGACCCCACATTTCCCACAAAGAACACAAGAATGGTTCCATCCGATCAAGAATTTCACGCATTTCGAGAAATCCCCAACGTGAAAACAAAGCAAAACTTCCATAGATCTGATTCACAAACCTAAAATTCCAAGATATCAACAATCCCAGACCTAGATCGGTCCCCATAAATCCCTAATTGAGCTAAATTCACAGATCACACCCCAAAAAACCAAAGAAATGCACAAGAAACCTAACAAATCACAATCCGATCCATCCCATTCCCAAAAATAACCATAAAAAATTCCAGAAAAAGAAACAGAAGGCGAAGAACACAAAGAAATCAATAGAAAATGATGAACGGGGCGACGGTACCTCTTGTTCGGACAAAGGCTTGCACTGCATGAGCTGAGCAATCTGCTCGTCGAGGTTCCCAAGCGAGTTCGACGGGACCGAATCCATCGTCTTCCACCCCAAAACGACACCGTCTCGCGGATCGAGAAAACCCTAATTCTGGAGATCCAGAAAACCCTAGATTTCTGCTCTCCTCTCTTTTTTTTCTTCTTCTTTCTTTTCTTTGCGTCTTGGAAATTCTGAGAGAGAGAGAGAGAGAGAGAGAGAGAAGGGAGGAACGGTGGTGGAGAAACCGAGGCTTTTTTAGCTGTTTTGAATTTTATTTCTTTTCTTTTTTTTTCACTTTTGGGATTTTTATTTTGATTTTCGGGTTTTGGGAGTTTGAAACGATAAAATGGAAGGAGAGGGGTGGCTTTACGCGCTTTGGAGGGTTTGGAGTAATCTGTGGGCTTGGCGGGTTCTGATTGGGCGGGACGGGACACTGGGCTTCAAGAGCGCGTGAGGGACTAGGTATTATGTGCTTTCTTTTTTTTTTAATTGTGAATTTAGTCATTTAGATGAAATTTTCGACTAAATAAAAAAAAAATCCTAAAAGAAGCTGAAGGCTCCTTCTGCTCCAGCCCTATAGGGGACTTTTTTTGGAGACTGGACCCTATAGGGGACTTACGAGCACAGCCAAAGAAAAATCAAGATTTCCTAATTCAGTTTGCTGCTAGATCAATGGGACTTCAAGAAGCAAATGATGGCACCATGGTGCAGGCAGAGACTGCTGCGAATGTTGTGACAAAATAGAAAAGGGGCGTCCTCAGGGAGCAAGAAACAAGAACCTACAAGAATAAAAATTGCAAAGGAAGCAGATACCCTCTTGAGACTCACGTATCCGTCAACCACTCCTAACTCTAAGGATGTGTTTGTTTCACAGATTTTGGGCATTGGAAAAAGAATGTCATTCCTTTCTTGTGTTTGGGAGTGACAATGGAAGGGAAAATGCTTCCCAATGGAAATGAAAAAGAAGTGGAAAATGATTAATCTCTGTGTATGTAACAGTTGTATTTTAACTCAGTTGTATTAGTTGTAAGCTGTGTTTGTTTCACAGATTTTGGGCATTGGGAAAGGAATGTCATTCCTTTCTTGTGTTTGGGAGTGACAATGGAAGGGAAAATGTTTCCCAATGGAAAGGAAAAAGAGGTGGAAAATGATTAATCTCTGTGTATGTAACAATATTTTAACTCAGTTGTAAGCTATTTGAAATAAATGAGCATCAGTTGTATTAGTGAATGGTACCATTAATCTCTGTGTATGTAACATATGTATGTGCACTTCTGGCCTTTCATCTATTGAAATTTATTTTAACTCAAAAAAAATTTATCATAAGTAAAATAAGTATGGGTAGCTGTATTGAGACCTCTACATTTGTATACTTTTCTTGATTTTTGTAAATTCTTATTTTCCAATTTGTCCTTCTGAAAAGCTAAACAAACAAAAAAAGTAAACAGCAGAAAAACATGACTGGGCCACCCGTCGTCTTCCATCTTTTTTCCGTCACTTTCTTTCTCTTTCTCTATTTTCTCTATTTGTTTCTCCTATTGTAGTAGAAGTACTCCTTTAATATTGTTTACAGCTTCATTTCCTTTCAATAAAATACCAATGCATCTTAATCCTTCCAGGCTTCGACTTTTTTAGTCAATTTTTGATATGCAATCGATGATAGCATGAAGGCTCTCCTCCCACTATAAGAGTGCTTTTGAACCGTAAAACCCTGAGAGACCATGAAGGCTCTCCAAAGCTTCAAGAGAGCCCTCTTGGCTATGTTACAGGCTAAACTTTTTTCAGGAAATACTCTTCTTCAATTACTAATGGTCATCCTTCTCCTCCAAGGAGCCCTGTCATGGGTCCTCCTACTTTTCCTAGCCCAATAACAGAAGGTGTTTTTTGGGTTTTTAATAAAAGGTGGTATTTCTACTGCATACAATGCTCTAGATACTGGTTTTTACACATTTACTGATATTTTAGGAGAGCTGAAGTCAAACCTGATGGTCACCTCTCTTTGATAGTTAAGGAAATGATTACTGTTCTCGATGAGGATGTTGTAGATAGCTTGTTTGGTGGGATTTGTTTTGGTTCACTTGATCCTAACATGCTGGTAGTGTCTAGGACCAGACTACTCATTCCTAGTACCTATGTTTTGGCTCCAATGCAACTGTTACTCGTTCATCAATACAAGAATCTGCTGCAGTATTATTATACACTAGGGCCGTGTTTGTTTCGTGGGATTGGACGGGACTGGACTGGCTTATCTAGTCCAACAGACATCATCCCGTGTTTGGCAACAACTGGGACTCAATTAATGAGACTCCAGAGTCCCCAAAAACCTGCTCTCACCTTCTTCCACAGCGATGTCAAAAACCATCGGACTGTGGAAGCCAAAATCTCGCTCTTCGACTCTTCACTTCAGCTTCGTGGTTTTCTCTGCTACTGTTCGCTTGGGTCTCCTTCCATCTCTTCTGCAGGTTCAATTTTTCACTCTCCCCTCCAATCCCCTCAGTTTTCTGCCAGCCAAAACACAGAGATTCAGAGATGACGGGTACCCATTAAGCCCAAAGTGATGAGTGAAGGAGGATTTTGCAGAAATTTATTTGCCATGAATCGTTGAGTTTTGGGAGGTCTGGGAAAGACCCAATTGATATTTGGTTGTTGGCTGCAAGAATTGAAGAGTTGGAGATAGAACCAATTCAATTCCAGGTATAGGAGAGGGTTTTGCAATTTGTGTTTGATTTGCTTGCTTTTGCTTCATTTATGAGATTCAGAATTGTTCTGTGAATTGTGAGGATTGTGCATATGATTCATGGCTTGCTTCTATTGTTGAGACAGACCCAATTTTGTTGTGATTCATGGATGATTGTGCATATGATTCATTAGTTGCTTCTGTGTTCTTTCTTGCTGCTCCTTAGTCCTAGACAGTGCCAAACAAGATTCATGGCTTACTATAGCATAACCCAAGTTAAAAGAGTCCAGGACTCTTGTAGAAATTAAGGTCGGGAGTGATAGTCCGGTGAAACAAACACCCCCTAGATGTCAGTACTCTTTTGCCACTATCTCTTCTTCCTTCCGTTCATTTCAAAGACAACTCCCTTCAAATTCAAACTTTAATTCCAATATTCCAAAGTAGTTTTTATACCAATTTCATCAACCTAATTTCTGTTGATTTATTTTTTGTCACTGATAGTTATGTTCAAATAATCATTTTTATCAACATTTTTTTTTAGAATTGCAAAATCTCTTTATGTTTTTTGAATAACAAAATCTCTTTCACAAAAAACTACTATTATAAATGATGAACATGGTTTCAAACTTTAAACTAAAAACTAGAATTTGTGATTCTACAGATAACAAGCACCTAACACTCATAATTAGTTCATCCTTGACATACTTCTGTGTATTGCTTGGAGCATCATCCATGAATTTTGCCTTGCTTCTTTTCTCCCACAACATCATCTTTGGCTCGATAGTTCAAAGCCCTGTATAAGTTTGTCAAAAAATTTATGGAAACCTTTAAAAGTGATGCGGAACTTGAAAACGCCATACATACCAAATGTAAACTTGAATCTAGTATTGAAAGCTGGTTCTCGCTCCCTCAACCTAGAATGATGTTGGAGCTATAGTCCACTTGGTGGCAGTCAAAGCAGCACGGTATCCAGCCAGGTAATAGAGCCGGAAACGAGTAAAAACGCTTGAGTTTTTGGCGGTCCTCCCAACTATTTTGGCATTTTATTTAAAACCGGAGGAAGATATACGAATTATTTTTACATCCCATGAATGTAGACCTAGGGTTGCCCCAAAAATTCTCTTCTTCTCTTATTTTTCTTTTGATTCAACCATTGATGTGTAAATTTTTCAAGCATGTATTTTCTTCATCTTGCTAGCAGCATCAGCGTTCTTCTTTGCAGCATCATCATTCTTCTTTGCGGCAACATTAGTGTTCTTTGCGGCAGCATCAATGTTCTTTGTAGCAACATCGGTGTTCTTCTTTGCAGTAGCATTGGGGTGTTCTTTGCAGCAACACTAGTGTTCTTTGCAGTAGCATTCTTCTTTACAGCATCGGTGTTCTCTGCATAACAACCAATGACAACAGCTGGATCAGACCATATCCAGCTGCTTTGATTGTGCTTATTCTCCTTAGCAAGTTTCATAAACATCCCCTTCTTCTCTTCTTCATCGCATTCCTTCTCAACAATTCCAAAGTACTTGCTTTCCTTATTTTCCTTGTCAATTCTCTGATTCCTCATCCAATAATGCTTCATCCCCTGAGCAGGGGCTACTCTCTCGGTTATAATCCCCGGTGCACCAATCACCCAGCCTTCAGGTGATTCGTATCAGGATCGGCTATGCGAACGCCAACTTTCGCGTCCACAACTGAGAGAATGACCTCAACGGTCATCCCCATGACCGGCCACTAAGGCCCTCGCATCCACCGACCTAGCCCTAGCCCCCCTAGTCCCCACCGATTGACCCCTAACAACCTACCCGTGATCCCCATCATCATCGCTCTCCTCTCCCTCTCTCAATCTCACTCTATCACTTATACCATATGCTCAGTGTAGTTTTTATGTCTTTTTAACTCAATTTTGTTTAGAAAATGATTGATATGAACCATAATTCCATGATATGTAGTTATACATATTTAGGCTGTGCGTATCTCGTTCTAAGACTTGGACATACATTTTCAGTTTCTTTGAGATATAAACATGATTAAACAATAGCTTCTCTCTCTCTCTAACATTTAAACGATAGCTTCTCATTGCATCAATACCTATGGTAATTGTCTGAAAATTGGTGTTTTTAACCATAGTAGTTGTTGTACGAAGTGAACGCCCTTGAACTTTTTTCCTATTGATAATCATGTGCACAAGTTTTGAGATGATTATCTATTGTTTGAGTAAGACATAGTTTGACATACTGCGTTTTAGTTATAAATTAGTGTTAGATAGTTATAATTTGGTGTAATTAGCAAATTCATTGGTTTTTCATTGTTTATATTTATTATTTTTCTTTATGTCAATGAGTGCACATACTTTGCGATGATTATCTGGAATTTGGTTATGAGATACTGCGACATGTTGAGATATTTAAAAAAAAAAATGAAAATTCATATATCCACACATTGTATGCAACATGTTGAGATTAGTGTTATTTGACCATGATTTAGTGCAATTAGCAAACTGATCGAGTTTATGATCATCCTTTAAAATTATTTTTCTTTTACTCTCTTTCTTCTCGTCCAACAAAGTAGAGAACAACTTGACATTTGTACTAAATCACAGTGAATTAGTGTAACCCTATATTTGAAATAATCATAACCAAACAATCACGAAACTCTCAACTAATATATCAAGACCCCAAGTATTAAAATTTGCCGGTCTGATGTCTACTGCGATTATAAGTTTCTTGACTTTGGATCGACAGCAATATCGGTTCGGGGGGCAGTGCCGCCAACCTTCTCTTGTTTTCTATTCTTTAATGAAGTTTTATCTTTCAATGATCAATGCTCGATTGCTCGAATGTAATTTACGGCATAGTAACAAAGACAAAGTTACCATCCGATGATTGGGATAGGTTAAAGGTGGATAGAAAGGAAGAATATTAGGACCTCTCATTCTTAACACATTCCCACGCCAACCAGCCGCAATATATTTTCTCACACCTTTTTCTTTTCCAAGAGAATTCAAATTCAAATTTCTCTTCAACAAAAAAAAAGAAAAAGAAAAAATATTAATTTGAGAGAGAGAGAGAGAGAGAGAAGGGAACGGCGTTGGGGTATCGAGGAAGAAAGAGAGAGAAAAAAAAAAGAAAAAAAAAAAAAAGAGGAGGAAGATATTTTGGTTGCTTGTTAGGCCTTAAAGCGCTGCCTCTTGTCTCAAAAATATTAGGGTTTTCTCTTTCTCAAAGATCTTATTTTCATTCTCCGTCGCGTCCGCTTCAGGGTTTTTCCATCCGTGCAGGTCGCCTCCTCTCTCTCTCTCTCTATATCCTCTCCCTCTCTCTCTCTCTCTCTCCTACTCTGCTTGTTCATCTCTCTCTACCTGTATTGCATTAGCTTCATCGATTCCTTGGTTCTGCTTTTGTGTATATGTAGATCGGGGATTGTTCTTCTTCAATTTCTTTTGATTACGTTTGGTTTGGTGCTTTGGATTGAATTTTGTGTTGAAAGAATGCGAAAACCGAGAGAATGAGTTTTGATATTTAGGTCTATATTTTATGATTTAGGGTGCATTGCTGTTCTTGTTGGTTTGTTTGCTTTTCGTGCTTATGCCTTGTGCGGTTCTGAGCTGGTTTTGATGGTTATGCATCTGTGTTTGTTGTTTGTGTTGTTCAGGTTTATTTTCTTCGTTTGATTTGGATATTTGGATTTCGTTGGACTTGAGATTGAATTAGGTTGAATTTGGAGGTGTTTGAAGTTAAGGAGTTGGGGAGGGTGTTTTGGAGTGACAATTTTGGTTGTAGTTGTATCGACTATGCGAGCTTCATGGGCAGATTTGGCTGCAAATTCTGCAGCTGAGAATGTAGGTTCTGGGTCTTCTGCTAACAGCGCTGCCAGTGGTGCTCCCACTGCTGGTGCTCCGTCGCGGTCCACCTACGTCCCCCCGCATCTGCGTAACCGTCCGCCTTCATCGGACCCGCCTGCTCCGGCGTATAGTGCGCCTGCTGGGAATGATCGAGGTGGGTATGGTGGATCTCGTTGGGGTGGTGGCAGGAATGACAACAGTCGGTCTGGGTATGGAGGGAGTGGCGGCGGCGGCGGCGGCCGCGGTGGTGGATGGGGTGGCGGCAGAGGTGGCGGTTGGGACCGTGGGAGGGACAGGGAAGTGAATCCCTTTGAAGATGATGACGAAACAGAGCAGCCGTTTAGTGAGCAGGAGAACAGTGGCATTAACTTTGATGCTTATGAAGACATTCCTGTGGAGACAAGTGGTGACAATGTTCCACCCCCTGTGAATACATTTGCAGAGATTGACTTGGGTGACGCACTTAATAAAAATATTCAGAGGTGCAAATATGTGAAACCAACACCTGTGCAGCGGCATGCCATTCCAATCTCCCTCGGAGGTCGGGACTTGATGGCATGTGCTCAAACTGGTTCTGGCAAGACAGCTGCTTTCTGTTTCCCTATCATTAGTGGAATCATGAAGGGCCAACCTCCACAGAGACCGCCCCGTTCACATACAGCCTGCCCACTTGCTCTGATTTTATCTCCTACTAGGGAGCTTTCTTCTCAAGTAGGTTTTAGTACTTTTATCTTTCCTAACTTTTTCCAGCAGTGTGTGTTGTCGGGAGAACTGAAATCTCTTTTGTGTTTCAGATACACGAGGAAGCTAAGAAATTTTCATATCAAACTGGTGTCAGAGCTGTTGTTGCTTATGGAGGAGCGCCAATTCATCAACAGGTTTTCTTATTACTTCTGTATATTTCGGTCTCCCCCCCCCCCCCCCCCCCCCCCTTATTTGAGTCCAGTTGGCTTTTGCCTTCATGTATTGTTTTGTTATTGACATAGTGCACTAGTTTATTTATAGATAGACTTTCAAGTCACAAAGTTTACAGGTTTATCTGTGGTTTTACGTGCTTGTAATTTCAATTTTGATTATACTCTCTCTCTCTCTTTCTCTCTCGGTTTTATCTATCATGAAAAATCACCTGTACTGTGACTTAGCATGAAGGTTCTTAGCCTGCATTTTTTTTTCTCAATTGTTAAGTTGGACAACTTTTTTGAGTTTTTATATTGGTCTTTTTTCCTTCTACTTGAGAGGCACTTGGATGGTTACTGGGTGCAAGGGATATTTGAAATCTGCAATTTCTATAGAAATGTAGGTTCTCTGCTGAGAATCACTATTTCTACGTAGTTATGGTGAAAAAACACTGCTTATTTGTACTGTTAACAACTTGAGGAGGAAGTAGATAACTTTGGTTAACACATTTTGCATGTGGATAAACCTCATCGAATTAATTGACCATCTAGGTGGGTTTTTCCTGGCTCTGTTAGGACTATTATGAGCATGATTTGGTTTTAGAGTTAACAGGGAATCCTGACACTGTTATTGAATGGTTTTGTTTTGTATATGAAGGAAAAAACTGTAAATGCATTTAAGCTTGCAGACACCCCTGGTTGGAATCCCTAACCATTCCATTTTGCGCAAACTATGGATCACAAGGAGCTCTTTTTTACTTTTTCCTCCTCTTTTATGAACTTACCTTTTAAATTGAATGGGCATGTTGTTTTTCTCAGCTTATTTGAACATAACATTTGATATTTTTTTCTTTTTGTCTTCTTCCTTAGACTTGGTTTCTTAAAAAAGAATAAGCAGAACATTTGGTTTTCCTAGTCATCTCAATTAGAATTTTGCTAAATCCTGTTTCATGAATATACTGGTTTTTATTGTCTATATGTAATTAGATTTACAATGGGGTTAGAAATTTGTTACACTCCTTTTGTTTTAATTACAGTAATGGTGATTCCTTTGCATATGTGCTTGGCAGTTGACTTGTTCCTTATGATCTGGACAAAATCCATTCTTTATTATTGTGCAAGCTTGTCATTTTTGAGCTATATAGCAGATTTTGATGAAGTATTTTTGGACAGCTGCGGGAACTGGAAAGAGGTGTTGATATTCTTGTGGCAACCCCTGGAAGATTGGTGGATTTGCTGGAGAGAGCTAGAGTGTCATTGCAGAATATTAGGTATTTAGCCCTTGATGAGGCTGATCGAATGCTGGACATGGGTTTTGAACCGCAAATAAGGAAAATTGTGGAACAAATGGACATGCCTCCAGCAGGTGTGCGGCAGACTATGTTGTTCAGTGCCACTTTTCCAAAAGAAATACAGGTATTTTTCTCACCAACTTCAAATTGAAGTATGCCCTTCATACATAGCTTTGGCTATTGTTTAGGTTTTAGATTTAATAATGACTCATAAATTGTCAAATTTCTATATTGGCTCCAAATGTTAATTGCATTCTCTCACTTGCCAACAAATCTTAAAAAAAGGTAAATAAAAAAAGGACATTTAGCTCTGTTTTTATCATCGTCTACATAAAAGTTTATAGATCTGAGGATTCTTGAAAGTTGTCTTAAGTTAAGCTGGCCTGGGAATATCTCTTAAGGGATTTCCAAATGAACACATGTCATAAACGAAGAAGTTTGTCTATTCTTGCTTCTTATCTCTGTTCCAATATTCTGAAGAATCTTCAAGTGGTGTTTAATTTGATATCTGTGGTTTGCATGCAGAGACTGGCGTCTGATTTTCTTGCAAAGTACATCTTTCTGGCTGTTGGAAGGGTGGGTTCTAGTACTGATTTGATTGTCCAACGAGTGGAATTTGTTCATGAATCTGATAAAAGAAGTCACCTTATGGACCTTCTGCATGCACAAAGGGCCAATGGTACACAGGGGAAGGTATACTTAGGAAACTTAGTTTTGTTAATCTTTTTCAATGGTCCGGGTAGGATTAGGAGTTGTCATGTTAGCTGTTTTTTTCCTACTCACTTTCTTAATTTTTGTTTGTAGCAAGCTCTGACGTTAGTTTTTGTGGAGACAAAGAAGGGAGCTGATTCCCTGGAACACTGGTTGTGTATGAATGGTTTTCCTGCAACTACTATTCATGGCGACAGAACACAGCAGGTAACTTGGTTTTTCTGTCTGGTGTTCAATGATGCCAGGCTTTTTCAAGACAGCATTTTTTCTTCCAGTTTTAAGGAAGTTACATTGGTGTGGCTGGGTCATTGGTGCCATAAATGCTCACCCTAATAGTATGCTATGAGAATGTTTAAGTTAACAAACTTGGCCATTTTTTTGTTAGTAGAAAAAAAAATGGAAGTGCTCACTCAGACTTGCTGAGTTAGCTGGTTGGTCATGCATGGTAATCTAGGAAAAGTATCCCTTTTTGAAGTAGCATGTTGCCAGAACTCCTTCAAGCTAAAAGTAGGCTAGGTAAAAAACAAGTAGAGAAGAAAATAATTGTGCTTTTTTAAGGTCCTGATATCAGCACTTTCTGCTTGTATGCCATTCCTTTTATCTGGTGAGCCTTGTCACATGAATACTTAATTGGCAATTAAGGCTTTTTTCAGGACATGAGTCTAGTGTTGGTGTTGTGTTTTGTGTTGACTTTCTTGCTGTCAACTATGTACTGTGCTGTTATATAAAAGCATTTTTTCTCTTAATGTTGTTATCTTAATGGAATGATAAGGTGGTGTCGAGAGGCTAATTATGGATAGACTAGTTGTGTGTACTGTGCATTTTTATGAAATCTACGCCATGTGCACAAGGCCATGTAGTAATTAAGAAGTGCTGGAGTGTTTTTAGATGAGTGTTGTGCTGTGTTACTGTATACATCTACCTTTTGGCAATGTTTTTATTTGTTTGTACTTGTCTACAGGAAAGAGAACAAGCATTGAGGTCATTTAAGAGTGGCAATACTCCAATTTTGGTGGCTACTGATGTTGCTGCACGTGGGCTTGATATTCCTCACGTTGCACATGTTGTCAACTTTGATCTTCCAAATGACATTGATGATTATGTTCACCGCATTGGTCGTACTGGACGAGCTGGGAAATCTGGTTTGGCTACTGCCTTCTTTAATGAGAACAATTCATCACTGGCCAAGTCTCTAGCAGATTTGATGCAAGAATCAAATCAAGAAGTACCTGCTTGGTTGTCACGGTATGCAGCTCGATCCTCTTACGGTGGTGGGAGGAACCGCCGTTCTGGGGGAGGTCGGTTTGGTGGCCGTGACTTTCGAAGGGATTCCTATAGTGGTGGTGGTGGCGGCGGCGGCGGTGGTGGATATGGCGGTTCTGGTGGGTATGGTGGAGGAGGATATGGGGGTTCTGGTGGGTTTAGTGGAGGAGGAGGTTATGGTGCTGGGGTGACCAGTGCATGGGACTAACCACTTAACTCTTGAGAGCAGTTACAGTGTCTAGGTAATGATTGCAGACATTACTTCTCTACAATGTCATATTTTTGTTTTTGTAATGTCATTTCATAGTGGTTTAAACCATGGGTTCTGGTGGGTTTAGTGGAGGAGGAGGTTATGGTGCTGGGGTGACCAGTGCATGGGACTAACCACTTAACTCTTGAGAGCAGTTACAGTGTCTAGGTAATGATTGCAGACATTCCTTCTCTACAATGTCATATTTTTGTTTTTGTAATGTCATTTCATAGTGGTTTAAACCATGAATGTTTTATACTGTTAGAATACTCTGACAATGTTTTGAGGGAGGGGGACATATGTTTGGTATTGGTGCCACAGGAATAGATCTGTAATGTTGGTAGGTGTTGATTAAAAGTACTAACGGAGTAGGGATTCCTTTGGCTTCTTAGTTTTCTGTACGATTATACTCTGGCTTGTTATTTTGGATGGGTTGTAGAGTATGTAGTGAGAGAGGGAGAGGGTTTCTTTTCGGCTGCATCTTTGTTATCTCATAGGCATGTTCTTTTCAACCCAGCTTGTGGGGTTATATTGGTGAGGTTCTAGTCCTGCCATTTCCTTCCTCCTTTGTTTGAGTTATCAGTTATAGGGCTTTTGTAATATTTTGGTGGTGACTGAAAGAAATACAAAGCTCTTTTTGGAAGTGGGAATTCTACAAATTGCATGGCACATTTTGTTACTGTTTGGAGATGAAATAGGTAGAACTGCCATTGATTGTCTAGTGTGATAAAATTGTTATTTTTATGAAGACTTACCTTAATTTGTAAGGTTGAAAGGTTGAAAGGTTGAAGCATTCTTATATGGTTATGCTTCTCTTTTGAATACTAATTGTTGGTGCAAGAAACCCTAACGTGGATAGGATGCACAGATGGTTGTGTGGATGATTCTCATGTAGAGCAGGTTGTGTAATGAGTGCTTAATTTCTAAGAGAGCCAAATTCTGATCGGCACTGTGTTGGTGACGCTCAGAACTTTGTAATCTTTAATTATTTCTCTATACTCGACATTAAGGCCTTGACTTGAAAGAACCTAGAGAAATAGGAATTCATATTTTGTTGGTCGGTCTGATAGCAGAATCAAGTCTGCCTCTCTAGGTCTCACAAAGTCACACTAAAGTTTAAGAATACTCCTTGCACCCAAAAACCTGAAATGCAAAGTTTCTAGATGGAGTTGTTAGTAGAAACGAGAAGAAATGGGCAGGCCTTCAGTTGGTGGAACTAGTCAAGTAGAATGTTGACAAATTATATGCATGTACAATGGTAGTTTTCAATTGGTAGTCTCCTTTGACATGAGCATGTGTGACTCCAAAAGGGTTAGTACACATTAATCTTGGTCACATGAGAGATCCAAAATGTTGAATCTACTCCTATTCCTTATTTCTTTTACGTTGAAGACATGCTTTAGATCAAATGCAAAGAAGATTGATTATTTGCCTTTTGCTGCACACTATGATTCCACAAATTCGTTAAAAATTCGTTTACGTTTGGATGAGAAAATTATAAAATCTGTAGGAATTTATAAATGATGGAATCTATAACTCCATCAATCTAAAATTCCATTAATTGCAATTTCTATTGTTTGGTTGCATCTATTTAGGATTTGAAATGTGTAATAAATTAAGAAAAGTTTAAAACAAATAAAAAGATAAAATTAAAAAAAGTCTTATTTTAGAAATAAAAATTGAATATTGCAAAGGAATTCGTAAATGACACCTATTTTGGTGGAAATTGAAGTGAGTAATTTAAATAACGAATTCCTTCATTTTTTTCCACAGAGAAATTTAAAATTTCCAATCTGATAATGCCAAACGAGAGAATTAGTTTTAGGAATTATGAAATCCTCATTTTCAATTAAATTCCATCATGTTTTCCCTCATCCAAACACACTCTTAGGAAAATGTGTACTAATTAGATCGAAGTGAGTTTGGTATGGATCATGATATCATTTTTGTCTTGAATCTATCATCCACTATTATTCCAACTTGTTTCGTTACATTAATTCGGGGTTTTTTACCTGAATAAAAATATATGTACCCATATCTATGAATAATGACTCCCTCTTTCGAGTTTTTCCCTAGCCCCCGACGGCTCTTCTACTCATCTTCATCTTCTCTTAGTTCTCATCTTTCCTTCTCCATCTTCTCCTTCATATCCAAACCATCTTTATGGCTGCCGTCGATGATGTTAGGGGTGGCTTTTTTGGAATCAGAAACAGTCAAATAGCACCGAATCAAACTGAACCGACAAAAACTAACCGAACTAATGCTTGCGATGTGGTTTTTAGTGCTTATGATAAACCAAACTGAACTGATATAAAATAATTAGTTAACATTTATATTATGGGAGATTAATTCCAATGAAAAAATAGTTTCTATTGTAGCTTATTATAGTTAGTAACAATATACCTTAATTTCGAAATGTGCTTAATTTTCTATTGTTACTTTTAATTCCTAAATATACTACTAAATTTATTGAAACAATGAAATACAACATGAACAAGATGTCTAGGCTTCAAGCGTGAAAAGTAAAAAAAATAAAATTGCATTTTAATTCAATTTTTTTTTTTCATTATCCTATAATTACAACTGAACAAATAATTAATGGAGCAGGTGAATAAAAGATCAAGGACAAAATTTTCCTAAAGATCAAGGTGAAGCTCATTACTAACTTGGTTAGAAATTGAATTGCCACAAAATAAACCATCTCTCCAACTCGCCTTAAATCGGGATTTAATCTGAGTTGAAATTAAACTCCCATAAAAGAGTTGTGGAAAGGTGCATCTAAAAAGTGCATTAAACTAATGAAACTTTACCTGCTTTTTAATTTTTTCAGCCTATACCCACTTAGAAATTACAATACAAAATCAGAAGTTGGTGAAGCCGAACGGGTCCAGCTGTACACTCGGGTTAGAGAGAGAAAGAGAGTGTAAATAAGTCTTTTAGAGTGAGAAAGAGAGAGAGTGTGTAAGATGTGTACCCTCAAGTTTTGCTCTTGTTGTTGTTCTGGGTCTACTTTGGTACATCAAGACTCTCTCTTTCTTGCTCTTCTTTGTTTGCATTTGCAGAAGTGAAGAGGGAAACCAAACCCACAAGCCAAAGACACAAGCTTTTGTCAATTTTGGGATCGGATTCAAGGAATTGAAGTTGAAGCTTGAAGCGGGTCTCGATCTGGGTCTCCAGGATTTGCTTTCAGCTTTTTGAATTTGGGGACTCAAAGGTGCCATCTTTTCTATGAGATTGTGCTTCTCTGATGGACCCAAACGCTGTACAGTCTTCGAGGGGATACAGAGTTCAAGCTCCACTGGTTAGTCTTGTTACTGATCTCTGAGCACCCTTTTGCATTTTGGGTTTTTCTGATAGTTTTTCTTGTGTTTTCTATGAATTCATGACGTTTTGGAGATACCCAGTTGAGAATTTAGTGGAATGGTGTAAGATTTTCGAGGAATTTGGTTGATTTTGCTGTGTGTTTGATGTTTAGTGTTATGCATTGTGCTTTTGCTTTCTTGTTTGGATGAAATTTTTAGGGTACTTGGATTGTGTTTGGTTGAATGTGCGATTCTTATGGGGAAAACTTTGGGATAAGCTTATAGCTTGGGGGTTGGGAAAATGTTTAAGTTTGACTCGATTCTTTAGTAGTGTAATTCATGGGGTTATTGTGATCTCAGGATCAAATCCTAGTTTTTTAGTAGGAAAGAGAAGTTTTTGGTGAAGTAGGGACTACACTCGAGCCGTTCTTTTTTGGCTTGATTTCGTGTGCGTGTGTTGGGAATTTGAGCATATGGCATCCGTTTTAGCTGCTTTGCATCCATATTCCACATAAATTGATTTAATAAAAAGGTATATTCCTCCTAATGTGGTTGTTCTTTAAGATAAAGATCCTATATGAGGATTTTGTTTGTTTTCTCATCATAAAATTTTGTTGCTAAGCAATTAGTGTTCCTTTTACTTTGATGAAAATAGGAGGTTAGCAGGGAGGTTTGGATGGCTAGCTGCGTTTGAGTTCATTTATATTCTCGTATGCACTTTGGGTCCAATTACCGCTTTGGATATGGTTTATTCTCCAAAAATTTCAAAACCCTGAAAGTTGTTCATGAGCTTTTTATCTTGTTTTCTTTATTGTTCTCTATGCCTCATAAAAATTAGATTGAATAATTATGGGCTGCCTTAGCCCCATCAACCCTCTTTGGTGCTGTAAAAGTTGATTCAAATGCTACTGGCATCTTCTTGTATTTATAGAAGATTAGATTAAAAAATTGGCTCAAAGTCTTTGGATGAACTTGTAGAATATCATTGGTTTCACTTCCCTGTTAGGACTATCGAAATATCTCAAGTTTAAAAGTGCTGCAAAAGGCCAAATAGCTATGTTTTTTTATCATATTTGTTATCAATCTAGATGATGGAGCAAATCTTGAGGGCCGAGAGACCGGGACTGTAAAAAAAGGTTTCTGAAGCTGAGGATAGAGATTAGCACATGTAATATAAGAAGGAGTAGAACAACAATGCTGGTTATTTAAATGATCAATAGTAAAAGTAAAAGACATGTGCATTTTCAGAGCATTTGAGACTTTCGTGAGATCAAGAGAAAGTGGTTTAGGAGCCTCTTTGAGGTTTAGGAGCCTCTTTGAAGTCCATGTAGGATCACTTTCATGAAAACATTATCTGACCTAATGCAAGTTTAAGTTAGTCATATTGGGTTTCATACATTTCTGGTTTAAATGTTAATGTTCAATTCATGTCTGCATAGTCTGTATGAAGATTTAATTGTGTTGTTTATGAGGTCATCATCATTCTTGGGCTTCAGAAAGAGGTGTGTTGAATTTAACAATTCCTGGAATTTGTAAATCGTCTTAACTATCACTTTTCTTTCTAATAAATAATACATATACAAATCACATGAAATCTACTCCCCTTCTACATAGATTGTAATATGAAATCCATCATGAAGGTATCTAGAGCTTAAGAAGGTTACAATGCCTGATTAGATTTGATTTCTAGTGGTGTAAATCATGGAGTTTTAACTAAGCTTATCCATAGAACAGATCTGAATCCTTGCCAAAACTTTTCTATCGTTATTATCACATCTAAAGAGCATGTATAATGGCCATTGGTGGTTCTTGCTTACATCTATACTTATAATTTGGTAAATCTTGTTATGTCAAGCATCCTGACATGGCTAGTTTTGCAGGTTGACTCCGTATCATGTTATTGCAAAGTAGATGCAGGCTTAAAAACAGTTGCAGGGGCAAGAAAGTTTGTCCCAGGATCAAAACTTTGTATCCAGCCTGATATCAATCCAAACGCACACAGGGGAAAAAGTTCACGTAGGGAAAGGACCAGAATCCAGCCACCCCTTCTGCCTGGCCTACCTGATGATCTTGCAATTGCTTGTTTAATCAGAGTTCCTCGGGTGGAGCATAGAAAACTCCGTCTAGTTTGCAAAAGATGGTATCGCCTTCTGGCTGGCAACTTCTTTTATTCTCTTAGGAAAAGTCTTGGAATGGCAGAAGAGTGGGTTTATGTCATCAAAAGAGACCGTGATGGAAGAATCTCTTGGCATGCTTTTGATCCCACGTACCAGCTCTGGCAGCCACTTCCGCCCGTTCCTGGTGAATATTCTGCAGCACTTGGTTTTGGCTGTGCTGTCCTTAGTGGTTGCCACCTGTACTTATTTGGAGGAAAAGATCCATTGAAGGGATCTATGAGACGGGTTATTTTTTACAGTGCTCGGACAAATAAATGGCACAGGGCACCAGATATGCTTCGAAAGCGGCATTTTTTTGGTGCTTGTGTTATTAATAACTGCCTTTATGTAGCTGGTGGAGAGTGTGAAGGAATTCAAAGGACTCTCCGTTCTGCTGAAATTTATGACCCTAACAAGAACCGGTGGAGCTTTATTTCAGATATGAGCACAGCTATGGTTCCCTTTATTGGGGTTGTTCACGATGGAATGTGGTTCCTAAAAGGACTTGGATCGCACCGTGAAGTAATGAGTGAAGCCTATTCTCCTGAAGCTAACACTTGGAACCCCATTAGTGATGGGATGGTTGCTGGTTGGCGCAACCCAAGTATTTCTTTAAATGGGCAACTCTATGCTCTGGATTGCCGTGATGGGTGCAAGGTTAGGGTTTATGATAGAGTGACAGATTCATGGAACAAATTTATTGATAGCAAGCTTCATCTGGGCAGTTCTCGTGCTTTGGAGGCTGCTGCACTTGTTCCCCTCAATGGGAAGCTTTGCATTATTCGTAATAACATGAGCATCAGTTTAGTTGATGTTTCAAGTCCGGATAAACAGGTTGAAAGCAACCCTAGCCTTTGGGAGAATATTGCTGGTAAAGGCCATTTCAGAACTCTAGTCTCGAATTTATGGTCAAGCATAGCAGGCCGAACTGGTTTGAAGAGTCACATTGTACACTGTCAAGTGCTCCAAGCATGACAACTGGCATTCATGTTGCTTCTGCTGTGTGGCAATGTGGGAGGCAAGACTTGAGATGTGGAGCACTGTTATTGTATCTGTAAACCCAAGGCATTCATCTCCTGCGAGCTATCTGGTATGGGACTGGTGATGCTGGTTTCGGTAGTAGAATTACCAGGTTGTTGTTGGTCTCGGCAATAGAATTATGTGGTCATTTCTTTACATTCATGAAGAGAGAGATAGGGAGCATTCACATCTGTAAATCTTGTTATATTGGTCTAGGCCTTTTTGTCTTGTGCTATGGGGATTTATGTATTAGTGGTATGTATCTTAGAGATGCTTTGTGAATATACATGGGTGATTAGAGATCATTCAATATATACGTGTTCATCTCTGGAAATTATTAGCTTTCCAATAGCTGTAGTCTTCTATTTACTCTTGTATAAATCAGTGTTCTTGATAGACCAGCCAAAAATTGAAACGGTGAATTACTGGAAAAGTCATGTAAGATCAGGGGTTCAACTTATCAATGCATACACTTGTCTTTATTTTGCTCAAGTATGAAATATCAATGTACACCAGCAAAGAACAAATCAATCGATCTCCATTGCCCCATCTTATTGACCTTTAAGGCTATAACCCCTAAACAAAAATTTCAATATCTGAAACATTCCTAGTTATTTTGTTCATACAAGACTCAGATTTTAAACCCCACGAGCAATCATTTCCTGAAACCTTTTGAATGATTCTTCCCTTTGAATCTTTAGCTGGTTCCTGAACTTCTTGATGAAGGCATCAGCCATATCATTAATGTCGCCTTGCTCATCCGCTGCCATCATCCTTCTGCTCATTGCCTGTTTCTTTGTATTATCGATATCCTTTTCCTTCTGCACTCGTTGGCTTCCACTCGCAGCAACCTGTCGACGAGCATCCATGACAGCCGCTTTGGTAAAGATTTCTTGATGTTGGATTGAATGAGGGGTTTGGAGAGAAATGTGCCTCGAAATCCCTTTGTGTTGTCTACAACGTTCTCAATGATTTATTTATAGCACCAGTACCTCTAACTTAGAAGCATGAGTTTATTATGGGTTGAAGCAAAGGAAAGAAAGTGCAAAGAAGTTACAAAAGAGAAACAAGCTAGCTATGCTTTGTCAAATAGTGATAATCGTTTTATGCTTTCTGAGGCCAATCAAAGGCTAATTAGATTTGCTATTCTATTGCCTATTAGGTGAAAGAAATTAGCTCTTTAATTTTCAAGGCATCTCTTTGGTCATATGCCATTAACAATTGCTTTATGTTATTACGTATCAATATTTAATATATGTTGATTCTCCCTCGTGGATGAAGATGGATGATGGAGACTTTATGATTAACTAATTGGTCTAATTGTGCAAATTGGACCCTGGTCATAGTGTTAACTATTGTTAAATTGGACAGCATCGAAAAAACTATTGTTAATTAGTGCATGCTAATGTGAACGTTGGGGTTGATGATAATAGTTTTATCAGTTTCAACTTTCGACCATAGCCATTATTGACCGCAAGGTTCAACCGTCCAAAAAATGAACGAGTCTTTAACATTGATGTGTCCGAGTCCATCATTAAATATACAGTATTCAATCAACTAGATCTTAATTAGGTTCCTCATCTCATAAGCTCATATGTTTACATAATAATAGTGAATACAGAGGCTGTCAAACCACCATTGCTAGGCAACAGCATCAAATAAGCAAGGCAACTTAATTAGTCCTCAAAAGACCAGCGTCCATTTCCACGTAGCAATTAATTTAGGTTATGTCATGTGAACTGCTGGAAACATGTAAACTGTGTGGCTAACCCAATAACGAAAGTTTCTGGAACACCGCTAAGGCCTAAGGAAGTATTTCCAGTTTGCATCAAGGCATTCAATGGAGTAATTTCATTGCCTTATTAGGCCACCATATTCCATACAAATGAAAATCATTGGAGCTATCAAAACCAACATCAACTTTGTCACGGTACATATACATATCCTCATGCTGTCAATTTTACTCTATCAGAATACGGGAATTTGATCATTATCTTATTAAAAAAAGTAAGTCGTCATTTCCTCTCTAGAATCTAGGAATAAAATTTTGTGTTTTCATTGAAGTAAAAACAATAATGAGTGAGCCACGTACTAATTTTCCGGCTGCCATGAAATTTTTAACAGTATATATGCAACCATTGCAATGCCGGTCAGACTGGGTTTGGACTTGCTGGTTCTCCACTAGCTACTTGTTGTTAGTGCGTGGGGCTGATCTAGTTCTTTGGCATCATTGTGGACTTGAAAATAAGGCTTTATCTTCACTAGCTTACAACAACAAACAACAAAGGGATCACCATCGATCCATAGTCCACGCGAAGACTAGGAACCAAGGGACGAAGGTTTCACCTAGTGAAATAATTTTCTTTGGTTTTGCTTTTACTCTTGCATTACTTTGCTCCTGCTATATAAATACACAAACCTGTGAGCAATCGATCTAAATCTACCTCTAAGAAAGAAATGCTAGTTCAGCCTGCAAACCACGCAATGGTTTCATCCTTAAGCCGCTTCCTTCTCATTTTCATGTTATTGTTTACGCATAATATTCAAGCATGCATCCAAACTCAACGTATTTCTCTCTTGTCCATTGCCTTCACTCTGTCTTCTCCTTCCTTAAACTGGACTTCTAGTAGTTGTTGCTATTGGGAAGGCATTACTTGTAATCGAGATGGTTGGGTCACCCATTTGCAGTTACCCTCCAAAGGGCTCAAACTAAAAGGAGGTATTTTTCCATCATTATCACTTGCAAATCTCACACATCTCACTCACTTGAATCTCTCACACAACTCCCTTTCTGGTTCTCTAGACCAAACTGAATTCTTCTTGTCCTTGAATTATCTCGAAATCCTAGATTTGAGCTATAACCTTCTCTTTGGAGTGTTACCATCTTCTCTACCATCCAGTCATATTCGGATGGTGGATTTTTCCAGCAATCGCTTACATGGTGCCATTCCATCTTCGTTTTTCCAACAAGCTTGGAATTTGACTAGTTTCAATGTCAGTAACAACACCTTTTCAGGTCCTATCCCATCCTCTATTTGTCATCCTTCTTCTTCCTCGTTACGACACCTTGATTTTTCCTTCAATAATTTCAATGGTAGTATATCTTCTGGACTGGGGAAGTGTTCCGAACTGCAGGTCTTCCGTGCTGGTTACAATTACCTGTCAGGATCACTTCCAGAAGATATCTTTAATTCTACCACACTTGAAGAGATTTCACTACCTCTAAATTCATTGTATGGAGCAGTGAGTGATAGAATTTCCAACCTCACCAACCTTACCACTCTTGACCTCTCCTATAACCAATTGAGTGGTGATATCCCTCTCCATCTTGGGAAGCTCTCCAAGTTGAAACACATAATCCTTGATTTCAACTATCTGGAAGGTTCATTTCCCCTATCTCTGACGAATTGCACAAACCTCGTTGAACTACGTATGGGAGCCAACAACTTGGGAGGTGATATCTCCATGCTCAATTTTTCAAAATTTAGCCAACTTAATAAACTCGACTTGCGGAAAAATAACTTCTTTGGTATCTTGCCAAGAAGCCTCTACTCGTGCAAGTTTTTGAAAGCAATTCGAGTGAACTATAATAATCTAGAGGTTCAAATACAGTCTGATATTGTTTCATTGAAATCCCTGTCCTTCCTCTCACTCGGAGGGAACAAACGTTTGACTAATGTCAAAGAGGCATTGAAGATACTGATGGGATGCAAACGCCTTGTAGTCCTATCATTAGCATCTAGTTTTGTAGGCGAGGAACTTCCGGCTGATCTTGGGACGGTTGATTTTGATGGATTCCAAAATCTTCGACTTCTGGATTTGAGTTCCTGTAACCTTACTGGTCAAATCCCTTTGTGGATATCAAAACTCAAAATGCTGGAGATCTTGGACCTGAATCAGAATAGAATCACAGGCTCAATTCCAAGTTGGATGGGGAATCTTCCTAGGCTGTATACTATATCCATGGAATCCAACCTACTTTCAGGACAACTTCCAAAGCAATTCTGCAGGCTACCGATGTTGGTGTCTGAACAAGCTGCAGCTCAACTACATCGTACTGATATTGAATTGCCTATATACATACCCAGTGTTCATGCAAAACCGTTACAGTACAATTATTTATTTTACGCTCCATCAATATACCTACGTGACAATTGCCTTAGTGGGAATATACCTATTGAGATTGGCCAACTGCAGCTTCTCCAACTGCTGGATCTTAGTGCTAACAACTTCTCCGGCAACATTCCAGACCAGATATCTAACCTCAAGTACATGGAGATACTGGATCTCTCCATGAACCATTTGTCTGGAAAAATCCCATCATCATTCACAGGTCTTAATTTCTTATCAAGTTTCAATGTCTCGTACAATAATCTCCGAGGACCAATACCATCAAGCACTCAGCTCCAAAGTTTCGATGCTTCTGCATTTGAGGGGAATCTGAAACTTTGTGGTGCGCCACTTCCAAATAAGTGTCAGACAACAATGGGTGCTGATGCACCTGATATGAGCACCCAAGATGCAGAAACGAAGGAGCAACAAATTCCATGGTTTTATGTTTCTGTTGCACTTGGGTTCATTACAGGATTTTGGGGAGTCTGTGGTCCTTTAGTGCTTATGACGAAGTGGAGGTATGCATATTACCATTTCCTAGACAATGTACAAGACAGGTTCCATGTGATGATAGCAAAGCGTATGGCAAGCATGAAGAGAAGGTTTGTTTAGAAGTTAGATAGTAGTCATGGTACTCCAAAAACTCTTATTGTAATAATCATAATAAACCATTCCCACAAATTTCCATTGACAAGCATGAAATTTTCACATATATTTACTTATACTTCATACGGTGTAGATGTGCCTGTAGTTGGCAAACAGAGGAAATAACCATACATTATTTCTTTTCGTGGCAACTAACAAGAAATTCATATGCACATATTTGCTTCTGTAGGCCACTTGTGTGGAGACATCTTGAGAGCAACAAGCAAAAAATTCTTGCAACAGAGAGAAACATATGCACACCTTATCCTTCTTCAAATTCCAACTCCATTTTAGTTCTTTCTACCTGCAACACCATTAAGGAAACTACATTAGTCCACCAAAGATTAGCATAATATCGACTGGCACTTAAATAAGGTCTAGCATACAACAGACTGATAGAGTCTCCAATCGAGTAATTCATTCAAGCCTAATCAGACAAAGGAAGATGATAGGAGCCAAAAGAAAGCACTTTTAACTTTTAAATGGGAACATATTCTCCAGTGTAAATTTGGGTTAAAGAATTTTCTTCAAACAGAAAATACTAGGGTAAGAAGTTGGATGTTCATGCAAGAGCCTTCTACTCACAGAAAACAGCAACGCGATATCGAAGGTTTAGAGCTTAAGAATTGCAAATTTAGTCTTGGTTTCACTTCAAAGGCAATCATATCTACATATGAATATGTTCCCTTTAAGAATTTGCTGATTATGCATGCTGCCAAAGTTTATTAACTCAGAATTGTCTGCTCAGTGTTTATTAAAGGATCAATGACAAAATAACAATTTCAAGAACTACTGGCTTCATTTTTTTTTTTAATAAGAATATCTGCTCCACTATATCTTGCTTAAAAAGGACAATGGACGTTGCAATTTCATTCTTTACTAAATGAACCATTAATTCAGGGAAACAATGACCAACAGTACAAAGAGCATAATGACACACCAGATATGATTTCACCAATCACCTAAACTTCCTAGACAGGGCACGAGATGGGGCTGATAACTTTCTTACCTTTTGGAGGGTGAAAATGGGGCTGATAACTATCCTCCTAACCCTGAACCCACCATATGAGCATTAGCCTTAAGAATTAGATCATAGATGGGAGTGATAGTGTGATACCAAGTGAAATAGGATTCGACTATTTGCCATTGCAATACATAGGTCAAGTGCCTTTCTATGGCCTTCATAAAAAAATGTACACAGACATACATGATGCAAGTACGAAACTTGAGATTCCAGACTTTCAGAAATGCAGGGTTGGAGTAAAACACCTACAAACTTCTCACAGACATTATCTTTATCAAAGCAAGCAAGTTTTTGGTTGGAAAGGAAAATGGATAAACTTCTTTTCATCATAACCTCAGAAATATGGAAACGAAAGACATAACATAGGTTCAACAAGATGATTTAGCAAATAATTCATCAGAATTCTCCTATTAAAAATTTAAAATGACTACAAGAATCTCTTGATCCTGCATTGTTGCTCTAAATAACCCAAAAACCCAATCAAAAACATTATCTTCCTTTTCCTTTGTTTGATACTTTGATTTGGTTATCAACACAAATGGCATAAACATTTCAGACAAGTTCAATCACTCAGAAGACCAGAATTTTTCAAACTTTCAAAGTTCTTAACTAACAGAATATGGACATAATTAAAACCTAAGCTCATTCTTCATGTACAATAACAACTTTTGTACAAAAAGAAACTCACTCTTTAACTTGAAGTAGAAGTAAATGTTGGCTGTGGTTTCTTTGCTTATTTTGCCCAACTCTTCAAAGTAAAATTAGAAATCTTAGAAACACAAAATCCAGTCTTTCCCATATAATTCACACTAAAAATCCAAATTTACCTCACATTGACTCCACACTAGGTCCTCCTCGGCAAGCCTTCCTCTTACATACAGGAATATCCTCAAACTGTTTAGCAGGCAATTTCTCGGACAGAGCCCCAACGTAAAACTCAACTGAATCAGACCCTTGTTCCATATGCATCCCCGTCACGGAAACCCAAATAAACAGCTTCTTGGCTTGAATCCCCGACACATCGGAAACAGAGCCCAAACTCAGCTTCCCTTTGATGTCCTTGTTGTAGTACACCAACTGATCCAAGTGAAGATAACATGGGTTTTCGAGATGGATCTCGAAGGTTCCATCGTCGGAGAGAGTGTAGGATCTTACGTTGTCGGGTCACAGACCCCTTGGGAGGCCGTACTTGGGGAGGAGGTCATGGACGTCTGTGATTGATTGGAGCGAGGTGGATGGACGGCTGGGGTTGGGTTTGAGGTCTATGAGGGATTGAGATAATTGGGTTTCTGAGAAGAGGGATAGGAGTAGAAGGTAGAGAGAGATTTGGGTGATGAATGAGGCCATTGATGATGAGCTATAGGAGAAGAAGATAGGTGGGAATTGACTTTGGGAAGAACAGGGGAACAGAAGCGAAGTAATTTAGATGAGTAGGGAAGGGTAAAGATGGGAAGAAAATTGTTTCATTGTTGGTAGGTATTTCTTGTTGGAGGGAAATTTCCAATTGAGAGCATATATGATGTAATAAAAGAATTTTTTTTTTCAGTCAATTATATATCACTAAAATCAAATTTGGTTCTTTCTTGGTCATCCAATATCCAAATGATACGTAGAAAGAGACCTGAATAATTTGCATTGAGCCAATTTGAAAGTTTGAAGTCTAGCTAAATAAGACCCCATCCAAATTCAAATTGAATTTAAGTCTAGCTAAACCCTCGTTACTTTATTTTTAAGTGGTTGGCTACTGATCGATTTGGCTGATTTATTTGATATTTATAATTAATCAGGTTAGTTCAGATGATAAAATGAAATTAAATAAAATATCTAAAATATGTACGATCCCTTAAATAAAAAAATAAATCTCGAGTAAAAGAATGTAAAAGAGATATATTTTTGGAGTATGTCTGTCTTTTACATGTCTACAACATGTATGTATCACTTTTTGTGAGAGTCGTATTGGCATTGTCAATCTTGCTTCCACATGGTCACAAAACTTGGCTATAGATTCCATGACAAATTATGGGCCAAATATCTTCCATAAGTTGTCTATATGAAAATGATACGCATATGTCTTAATGCCGTTCAGACTGCGTTATGGACTTGCTGATCCTTCTGGGAACTTATGCATGTGGTCAGTAGAACTAGGCTGATCATGGCACAGTTCGTTCTTATAATAATTATATATTTGTTTAAGGAAAACTGAATTGGGAGAGAATTGAGTCGTACTTTCATTGATAATAGGAGCCTCTTTATATAGAGGATTACAAGCATAGAGATAGAGTTATACATGGAAACATAATCGTACATTGATTAGATATCTCCTAAGATTCTCCGAGAATATCTCTAATATAAACCATATTTCAACTAGAGCAAGTAACCTCTAATTTGGGCCAGACACATATTCTGGATTTACTTGAACACTCCCCCTTGTGTCGCCCAAACGTGGTGCTTCTCTCGTTGCCTCGCTAAAAACCTTGCCGAGTAACAAAAACCCAGTGGGAAAAAAATAACCTCGGTCGAAGGGGAAAAAGAGCACAACACACCCTTCACGTTTCGAGACCATACATGCAGACATCTCCCCTTGATGTCTGCATCTCCCCCTGATGACTACGGTCATGGGAGTTCAGATAACTTCCGCAAACGATGCTACCAACATGTTCCTCGAAAGTGGAATATAGGCAATGACTTAGTGAGCAAGTCTGCCATATTGTCCTCAGATCGAACCTAGTTCACTTTGATCTTGAGGAGAGTTTGTTGTTGCTGATTATACTTGGTGTGGTCGTTTTTGATGTAGCCTTGCTTCAAAACAAGCAGCATTATCCTATATGCTCGTAGGCTCATCTGTGGTAGACTTCAAACCACAATTGTTCGAACATGCGTAACTATGAATCCAATCCATATACATTCACGAATCATTTCGTGAAGAACAATAATCTCTGCATTGTTCGAAGATATAGCGACTAAGGTCTATTCTATAGACCTCCAAAATATCACAGTCTTTACCCATGGTGAACACTTAACCAGTTTGGGAATGACCTTTGTATGGGTCAGAGAGATACCCAATATCAGCAAAACCTTCCAAAATACATGTCGTTTTGGGATGGGGATAGAGGACGCAGGCTAGTGTTGGCGGCGTTCCTTGTGTGTGATGGGTCTGAATCCATCATCTCTCTGTTGGGATAGAACAAGCCCATATCAATTGTACATCTCAAGTACTGAAAGATATCTTTTACACCAATCCTAATGGCGTCGCGTTGGCGCAGAGCTATATCTTAGCTAACAAGCTTACTGCAAATGAGATGTCCGGTCTTGTGTATTTAGCTAAGTACAATAATGCGCCTATTGTACTAAGTAAGGCACTTCTGCCTCTAGCACATCTTCCTTATCATCCTTTCGACGAAAAGGATCATTTTCAGGATCAAGACTACGGACGATCATGGGGGTGCTTGAAGGCTTGACCTTGTCAAAATGCCTAAGCATCTATCGACACGATGCTCAAGTTCCAAACCGAGACATAATCGTGTTCTCCCAAAATCCTTCATCTCAAACTCGGATTTCAAATGTTCAGCGGTTTCCCTTAACTCTTTAAAGGCTTCCAATGAAGATCATGTCCAACATGAATCGCGATAGAATCCGAAACTTGTTATAGAAACGCGTGGGCATATCCCTTCCCAATCAAGTAGTCACTTTAGTGAGCGTTTCAATCTTATTGTAAACGCGCTCCGTGGTCTAGAGCCACTTGACTTGGGTAGATGAAGTTCACAATGAACCTTCATGTATATTCCGTATCTAGATCCCCATATAGATACGTAGTGACCACATTTGTAAGCTGCATGTTCAGTTATTCAGAAACTACCAAACTGACAAGGTAGTGGAGTGCAATGACATCCATTACGAGAGAATATGTCTCATCGTAGTCGATTCCAGGGCGTTTTGTGAGAAGCCTTGCGCCATAAGGCGAGATTGCCATATCTTTTTCTCATCACGCTTTCTAACGAAGACCCATTAGTCAATAGGTTTTACGTTAGGAGGTGTTGGAATCACTGGCTCAAAAACCTTCCTCTTCGTTAGAGAATCCAACTTAATCTGGATCGCATCTTTCCATTTAGGCCAAATCTCTCTACGTTGGCATTCATTCATCAACGAAGCGTTGTTCGATATCATCTGACTCAACAAACTCATGCGCAACGAAATGCGCAACTACATCATCAATTATGATGGAGTTTCTATCCCACGTCTCATGTACACTAGTGTAAGTTTCATAGAGCTCTATATTCTCAGGAATAGGTTCTGAAGTTGAGGCGTCCCCCAATGATAACCATAACCCGGAAGATACTCATGAGACGGATTTTGAGTGTCGATGATCAAAGGATTGGAATGTGCCAAAGTATCATTCGAACTCACGGGCCTCCCACGCATCCTAGCTGGGGCCATGGCCTATAACGCCAGAGTGTCACTCTCTTTGGCATTGGCGCCATGCCTACCTCCGTGTAAGGTGGCGTTACGTCCTCTCGTAGAGACGTCCTTCCTTGCAGGCATGTTTGCAGCATATTTGTGTGATCTCGTCACTTTAGTAGGGATCAGGATGAGACATAGTGGGGACAGACCACGACAATTCCTGTCGTTCCTGCTGAACATCTGTGTTCTTATCTCCCCCTAACGATGGGAAGACTGTCTCATCAAAGTGACATCCGCAAATCTAGCGGTAAGGAGATCACCTAGCAAGGGCATGAAGTGGCGGACGATTGTTGGAGTCTCAAATCCAACTGAGTTGCCCATTCGTCTGTAAGGACCCATTATAGAGCGCTGTGGCGGCGCAATTAGCACATAAAGGCACACTCAAATATGCGTAAGTACGATACTTGTACCTAGTCATTAGCTGTAACGCAGAGGTAGGTTGAGTGGCGGTGGGTCGTAGACGAATTAGCATAGCTGCATGTGATATTGCATCACCCCAAGCGGATATAAGGAAATTAGTGCGCATTACCAATGTCCAGACTACCATCGTAGTCGTTTCCGCGAGACCAATTGGGTGTGTTTATGAGAATATAATGTCCAACATTAGTCCCAATGCAATAACCATCGAAAGTCTTCGATGTAAACTCTCTAGCATTGTTAAGTCCAATTGACGGAAGATGATGATCCGAGGAGTGAGCCCGTTGTCATATGATATGTGTTAGAAGTGTAGCATAAGCAGCATTTACAGATGGGCAATGACACAACACATGACCAGCGTGTTTGCGTATCAACCAATATCATGAGATATTTAAATGTCCACAAGTTGGTTGAATCAGTCCATAGAATCCCCATGGATTCTATGTAAGAACATAATGAGTATTTTCATATCCTTTGCATAGGACCGTCTCAGTCCTAATTTCCCTAAGGAACGGGCTTTGTAAAACGAGCGAGAGGTTTTCCTTTGCATAGGACCATCTCAGTCCTAATTAGTCCTAATTTCCCTATGGAACGGGCTTTGTAAAACGAGCGAGAGGTTTTAGAAGCAACCAATGAGAATTTTGGTTGGGCCTGAGCGTCTGAAATGCTATTTGAAGCAAGTTGGTGATTGCAGCATCACCTAGGGCGCCATCACCATGATGGACGCCATCCATGGCGTCATGGATAGGGACTGCGCTAGCCCCAGGCTGGTGGTGGATGGAGGCGGTGCCCTAGGCAGCTGCGTCGGTCACACTTAGTCCAGAAATCAACTTTTGATTCATGCTTCATTTCGCTTGAAAGAAATGATGTCCATGTGAAGTCTTTAGTAGACGGATCATCATATCATGACTAGGATGATCTATCCTGTCGGGACAAAGCCAATATGTGTCTAAATTCAAGAGATCTTCTCTCATAACTTTATTGGATTTTATAGCTCGATGGTGACATAGAGTCCACTAGAGAGACACATAAACTTCTCTAAGATGCACCTTTATTCGCAATCATTAGAGGTATTGCAAAGAAACTCATTTCCGTTCTCTACATGCATTTTCGCATGGAATCCGTTGGCTATTCATAGGTGCGATTGGCTCTAGAAGCGTAGAGAGTTTCTGTGATAGTAATTAAGGTGCCATTTGGCAAGTGGAACTTGGACTATTCCATGTCCTTGAATTAATACTGATGGCCCAGCCATCGTAGTCACAAAAGTCATATGCTCAGAATCAAAATGGAGTCATAAAGAACTCGAAATTTTATTCATAAGCCAACAGAGTTACATCATTGTCTCTTTGACCAAAGAAAATCTAATCCAAAATGCTAGCTAATGCAAAACAATGGTAGTCATCTAACTTCTTTCGATAATTCCAAAATAAATGTGACCAGATGAGTAGAGAGATGTTGGTGGAGCAAGGCTCGCCTAAGTACCACTAATCTCAGAACCTTCCTAGACATCACACTTACTTTGGGTGAGCCTACTTTGAAGAAAGACTTAAACCATTGGCAGTTACTACAAAGTATATGGCAATTGCCTATTATATCTCTTGGAAAAATAAAGACTTAAACAGAATTGGCGATCTATTGATCCCAGCCAGATTTGTAGTCTTCAACCCTTCACTCTAGATCATCTTCTTGATCTTCTTGTTCCATATAGTGAGCTTCTCTTGCTTCACAATATGCTTTGTAGGCGGTGATGATTTCTTCACGAGCTCTACAAATGTGTGCCCAATAATCAGACACTCCACATCGAGAACATACATCTCTTTGCTCAAACTCCATTGATTGAGGCGCTTTGAAAGCGTCATTTAGATGGCTCTTAGTGTTGGTGGCTCCACCAACATGGCCAGAGGCATTGCCTCCCTATCTCTTTCCACGTTGACCTCTTCGGTTCCGTGTTTGCCTATATTGGCGGTTACATTCCCAAGTAGAGCGATTATATGGACTAGAACGTCCAGAAGTATCCCTAAGGTTAGGGTTTCGCTCTTGGCGCCTTCTCCTAGGGGCGCGACTATAATTGGATTCCGGAATATGCTCTATTTCCACGGATCTCGAATTATAGTTCTTCACAAGGATGTTGTCATGCTTTTCAGCGACATTCATAGCTCCAATGAGCTCATGAAACCTTGTGATCCGTCCTGCAGTAACATCGATTCGATAGTTCTTAGCAACCATCAATGCAGAGACAGGGAAGGTAGAGAGAGTCTTCTCAATCAACATTGCATTTGTGATCTCTTTACCACAGAATTTCATTAAGGATTTAATGTGAAGTGCTTCCGAGTTGTAGTCATGAACTGACTTGAAATCACAGAAGCGGAGGCTATGTCATCTCACTTCTAGGTCAGGAAGCAGAGAGTCACGGACGTTGCCAAATCTATCTTCGAGTGAGACCCACAGCCTTCTGGGGTCTTCTTAATTCATACACTCGTATTGGAGCGAATCATCCATATGACGAGTCATTAGGATGGTAGCTTTCGCCTTATTTACCTCTAAGGCTGCTCTATTTGCTTCCAAAGCTTGAGCTTGCTGACCAGTTAACACGTCCTGGCTAGGCTCGAGAATCGTATCTAGGATTCCATCGGCCTTGAGATGCTGGCGGACATCACGAATCCACCTGTGATATTCAGAGCCAGTTGTTCCCAATGGAGCAAAGTCCAATTTGTTCAGGTTTCTTATCCTGAAAGAGAACAAGAAATTAGGGTTAGTTTCGGAGCGAAAAAAAAAGGCTACCACGAAAACAAATAAAATTTCCGAGCGTAGTCGCTTCCAAGAAATTAGGAATTTCCGAGCGTAGTCACTTCCAAGAAATTAGATTCCAAGAGGGGTTGGATTAGATCAAAAAAATGATGTAAGTGGTCGATCATAAATTCTCTACAAACTCTAAGTTTGGAGATCTCAACAAGCTCCAAGCTTGGAGTGAGCACGAACCCCCATAGTTCGGCTTAAATAGGTCTCCCCTATGATGAAGAAAGGGGGGTAGAAGGAGGGAGTTTGCAAGTCCCCGAAAAAGAAGAGAAATTAAATGTAAAAACTCTAAAAAACGGGAACTTTTAGAAAAAAGACATAGAAATAGGTCGCAGGAAAAGTTGGCCGGAAAAAGTTACCGGAAAACTGCAGGAAAGTTGTCGGCGGTGGTTGACCGGCGTTGACAGCTGACCGGGTTGACTGTTGACCGGCGTTGACGTGGCACTGGTGCTGACGTGTCAGGATGATGTGGCTGTGTTGCTGACGTGGGAGATGACGTGGCGGTCTTGCTGACGTGGCAGCGGCTGTGGGTCAGTGGGTCGAGTTGACTTTGGTCTTCTGGGCCGAGGGCTACACTTCAACATCTGGGTCGAGGTCTGCTTCTCTTTTTCTGGGCCGGGTCCAGTTCTTCTGGGCTTAGGGCTTCTTCTTCTTCTTTCTTCTTTTTCCTTCTGGTCTTTCTGATGGCAAGTGGGTTGTGGGGCCCTCTCTTTTCTTTTCCTTCTTCTTCTTCTGCTGGGCACCGTGCCTTCCTTTCTTTTCTTCTTTCTCTTTCTTCTTTTTCTTCTTTTTCTTCTTCTGGGGCCCGCACCACCCTTTCTTTTCTCCTCATCTTTTCTCTTTCTTTTCTTCTGGCCAAGCACGTGGCTGGCTCTCCCACTTTTTTCTTCAGCCTTTGACTAGGACCTTCTTCTTCCTCTGACGGCATTGACCGAGACGTCCTTCTTCCAGTTCCTTGATCCTGGAGTCAAGGTGCCAATGATGACAAAATTTGACTCTAAAAAAGGCTGTCTGGAAGGTGGCAAACCGGGCAGGAATATTTAGGGTTTGGCTATTAGGTTTTTGGGTTAGGGCTTCGTGCTGATAACGTGTTTAAGGAAAACTGAATTGGGAGAGAATTGAGTCGTACTTTCATTGATAATAGGGGCCTCTTTATATAGAGGATTACAAGCATAGAGATAGAGTTGTACATGGAAACATAATCGTACATTGATTGGATATCTCCTAAGATTCTCCGAGAATATCTCTAATATAAACCCTATTTCAACTAGAGCAAGTAACCTCTAGTTTGGGCCAGACACATATTCTGGATTTATTTGAACAACATTTTATTTATTTATTTTTTTTTTCCAATTTTAAGGCTATGTACTCTATAAGTTAACAGTGACCAGTAGACAGTTATATGAGCAAACGAAGACAAGCTGCCATATGAAATTAAAACAAAATCAGAAAAAGAAAGGTCTCTGTCACAATAATTAGATATAGACTCCATGACAAAATATCTTCAATAATTTGTCTAGCTATATGAAAATGATACTTATCTTTCTTGGTGCCGGTCAGACTGGGTTATTGACTTACTATTTTTCTAGTAACTTAAGTGATCATCAACTAATTTGGCAATGCAGATCAACCTCATTTTAGTTCAATATAAATACAAACGTGAGTGAAATCTGATCTAAACAACGAACAGACTTGCTAGTGCAGCTTTATGACCAAATGGCTAATTCATTCCTCTTCTTCGTACTCTTGATATTCTCTTCCAATATCATATTTGAAAACATTTATGCTTGCAACCAAACTGAACGTAACTCTCTACTGTTCTTAGCTCTCACTCTGTCTTCTCCTCAGTTGAATTGGACTTCCGCTGATTGTTGCAATTGGGAAGGCATTACTTGTAATCGAGATGGTTGGGTCACCCATTTGCAGTTACCCTCCAAAGGGCTCAAACTAAAAGGAGGTATTTTCCCCTCATCATCACTTGCAAATCTCACACATCTCACTCACTTGAATCTCTCCCACAATTCACTCTCTGGTTCTCTAGATCAAACTGAATTCTTCTTGTCCTTGAATGATCTCGAAATCCTAGATTTGAGCTATAACCTTCTTTTTGGAGTGTTACCATCTTCTCTACCATCCAGTCATATTCGGATGGTGGATCTTTCCAGCAATCGTTTACATGGTGCAGTTTCATCTTCTTTTTTCCAACAAGCTTGGAATTTGACTAGTTTCAATGTCAGTAACAACACCATTTCAGGTCCTATCCCATCCTCTATTTGTCGTCCTTGTTCTTCCTCATTACGACACCTTGATTTTTCCTTCAATAATTTCAATGGTAGTATATCTTCTGGATGGGGGAAGTGTTCCAAACTGCAGGTCTTCCGTGCTGGTCACAATTCCCTGTCAGGATCGCTTCCAGAAGACATGTTTAATTCTTCCACTCTTGAAGAGATTTCACTACCTCTGAATTCATTGAATGGAGCAATAAGTGACGGAATTGCCAACCTCACCAACCTCACAACCCTTGACCTCTCCAATAATCAATTGAGTGGTGTGCTCCCACTCCATCTTGGGAAGCTCTCCAAGTTGAAATACATACTCCTTGATTTCAACTATCTGGAAGGTTCATTGCCCCTATCTCTAATGAATTGCACAAACCTCGTTGAACTACGTATGGGAAGCAACAACTTGGGAGGTGATATCTCCCTGCTCAATTTTTCCAAACTTAGCAAACTTAGTAAACTTGGCTTGCGGAAAAATAACTTCTCTGGTATCTTGCCGAGAAGCATCTACTCGTGCAAGTTCTTGAAAGCAATTCAAGTGAATTACAATAATCTAGAGGTTCAAATACAGCCTGAAATTCTTTCATTGAAATCCCTGTCCTTCCTCGCACTTGGTTGGAACAAAGGTTTGACCAATGTGACAGGGGCAATGAAGATACTGATGGGTTGCAAACGTCTCGTATTCCTTTCCTTGGCATCTAGTTTTTTAGGTGAGGAAATGCCGAATGGTGTTGAAATGGCGGATTTTAATGGATTTCAAAATCTTCGACATTTAGATTTGAGTTCATGTAACCTTAGTGGTATAATTCCCTCATGGCTTTCGAAGCTGAAAATGTTACAGGTCTTGGATCTGAGTGGCAACAGAATCACAGGCTCAATTCCAAGTTGGCTGGGGACTCTTCCAAGGCTGCAAACTTTAATACTGGACTTCAACCAACTTTCTGGAGAATTTCCAAAGGAATTGTGCACACTACCTATGTTAGTATCTGGACAAGCTGCAGCTCAAGTAGGTCGTTTTTATCTTGAACTGCCTGTCTACTTCCAACCTAGTGCTGATGCAGTCACAAAACAGTACAATTATTTATTTTTTGTCCCAGTTATATACCTAAGTCACAATTGCCTTAGTGGGAATATACCTATTGAGATTGGCCAATTGCAGCTTCTCCAAGAGCTTGATCTTAGTGCTAACAACTTCTCCGGCAACATTCCAGACCAGATATCTAACCTAAAGTACATGGAGAGACTGGATCTCTCCATGAACCATTTGTCTGGAAAGATCCCGGCATCACTCACAGGTCTTAATTTCTTATCAAGTTTCAATGTCTCGTACAATAATCTTGGAGGACCAATACCATCAAGCACTCAACTCCAAAGTTTCAATGCTTCTGCATTTGAGGGGAATCAACTTTGTGGTGCCCCACTTCCAAATAAGTGTCAGACAACAGAGGGTGCTGATGCACCTGATATGAGCACCCAAGATGCAGACACCGAGGAGCATCAAATTCCATGGTTTTATGTTTCTGTTGCACTTGGGTTCATTACAGGATTTTGGGGAGTCTGTGGAACCTTAGTGCTCATGAGAAAGTGGAGGTATGCATATTACCATTTCCTAGACAATGTACAAGACAGATTCCATGTGATGATAGCAAAGTGTATGGCAAGCATGAGGAGAACGTTTGTTTAGAAGTTATATAGTAGACATAGTACTCTACTACTCTTATTGTAATAATCATAATAAAAAACTTCCCACAAATTTTCATTGACAAGCGTGAAATTTTCACATATATTACTTATAATTCATACGGTGTAGATCAGTGCCTGTAGTTGGCACACAGAGGAAATAATATTGTTATTTCTTTTTGTGGCAACAAGAAATTCATATGCACATATATTTGCTTCTGTAGGCCACTTGTGTGGAGAGAACTTGAGAGCAACAAGCATAAAATTCTTGCAACAGATAGAAACATATGCACACTTTATTCTTCTTCCAATGCCAACTCCATTTTAGTTATTTCTACCTGCAACACCATTAAGGAAACTACATTAGTCCACCAAAGATTAGCATAATTCATTCAAGCCTAATCACACAAAGGAAGATGATAGGAGCCAAAAAAAAAAAAACAAAGCACTATTAACTTTTAAATGGGAACACATTCTCCGGTGTAAATTAGGGTTAAAGAATTTTCTTCAAACAGAAAACACTCGGCTAAGAAGCTCGGTGTTCATGCAAGAGCCTTCTACTCACAGCAAATAACAACACGATATAGAAGGTTTAGAGCTTAAAAATTGCAAATTTGGTCTTGGTTTCAGTTCAAAGGCATTCCTATCTACATATGAATATGAACCCTTGAAGAATTTGCTGATTATGCATGCTGCCAAAGTTTATTAACTCAGAATTGTCTGCTCAGTGTTTATTAAAGGATCAATGACAAAAATAATAATTTCAAAATACTATTGGCTTCATTTTTTTTAATAAGAATATCTGCTCCACTATATCTTGCTTAAAAAGGACAAAGGACGTTGCAATTTCATTCTTTACTAAATGAACATTAATTCAAGGAAACAATGACCAACAGTACAAAGAGCATAATGACACACCAGATTCGATTTCACTAATCACCTAAACTTCCTAAACAGGGCACGAGATGGGGCCGATAACTTTCTAACCTTTTGGAGGGTAAAAATGGGGCTGATAAGTGATAACTATCCTCCTAACCCTGAACCCACCATATGAGCATTGGCCTTAAGAATTCGATCATAGATGGGAGAGATAGTGTGACACCAAGTGAAATAGGATTCGACTATTTGAGCAACCATTGCAATACATAGGTCAAGTGCCTTTCTATGGCCTTCATAAAAAATTGCACACAGACATACATGATGCAAGTACGAAACTTGAGATTCCAAACCTTCAGAAATGCAGGGTTGGAGTAAAACACTACAAACTTCTCACAAAGACAATGTCTATCAAAGCAAGCAAGTTTTTGATTGGAAAGGAAAATGGAAAAACTTCTTTTCATCATAACCTCAGAAATATGGAAAGGAAAGACATAATATAGGTTCAACAAGATGATTTTAGCAAATAATTCATCAGAATTCTGCTGCTAAAAATTTAAAATGACTACAAGAATCTCTTGGTCCTGCAATTGTTGCTCTAAATAACCTAAAAAAAAATTCAAAAACATTATCTTCCTTTTCCTTTGTTTGATACTTTGATTTGGTTATCAACACAAATGGCATAAACATTTCCCACATTCAAGTTCAATCACTGAGAAAACCAGAATTTTTCAAACTTTCAAAGTTCTTAACTAACAGAAAAACGCAAGCTCATTCTTAATGTACAAATAACAAATTTTCTACAAAAAGAAACTCAGTCTTTAACTCGAAGGAGAAGTAAATGTTGGCTGTGGTTTCTTTGCTTATTTTGCCCAACTCTTCAAAGTAAAATTAGAAATCTCAGAAACACAAAATCCAGTCTTTCCCATATAATTCACACTAAAACAGCAGAGGCATTATTTTTCTTTCGAAGTAAAAAATCCAAATTTACCTCACATTGACTCAACACTAGCTCCTCCTCGGCAAGCCTTGCTCTTACATACAGGAATATCCTCGAACTGTTTAGCAGGCAATTTCTCTGACAGAGCCCCAACGTAAAACTCAACTGAATCAGACCCTTGTTCCATATGCATCCCCGTCACGGAAACCCAAATAAATAGCTTCTTGGCTTGAATCCCCGACACATCGGAAACAGAGCCGAAACTCAGCTTCCCTCAAATGTTCTTGTCGTAGTACACCAACTGATCAAAGTGAACATAACATGGGTTTTCGAGATGGATCTCGAAGGTTCCATCGTCAGAGAGAGTGTAGGATCTTACGTTGTCGGGTAACAGACCCCTTGGGAGGCCGTACTTGGGGAGGAGGTCATGGACGTCTGTGATTGATTGGAGCGAGGTGGATGGACGGTTGGGGTTGGGTTTGAGGTCTCTGAGGGATTGAGATAATTGGGTTTCTGAGAAGAGGGTTAGGAGTAGAAGGAAGAGAGAGATTTGGGTTATGGATGAGGCCATTGATGATGAGCTATAGGGAATTGACTTTGGGAAGCACAGGGGAACAGAAGCGAAGTAATTTAGATGAGTAGGGAAGGGTAAAGATGGGAAGAAAATTGTTTCATTGTTGGTAGGTACTTCTTGTAGGAGGGAAATTTCCAATAGAGAGCATATATGTTGTAATAAAAGATTCTTTTTTTTTTCAGTCAATTATATTTCACTGAAATCAAAATTTGGTTCTTTCTTGGTCATCCATTATCCAAATGATACATAGAAAGAGATCTGAATAATTTGCATTGAGCCAATTTGAAAGTTTGAAGTCTAGCTAAATAAGACCCCATCCAAATTCAAATTGAATTTAAGTCTAGTTAAACCCTTGTCACTTTATTTTTATTTTTAAGTGGTTGGCTACCGATTTAGCTGATTTCTTTGATATTATAATTTATCAGGTTAGTTCAGGTATTAAATAAAATATCTCAAATATGTACAATCCCTTAAATAAAAAAATAAATCTCGAGTAAAAAAATGTAAAAGAGATATATTTTTAGAGTATGGCTGTCTTTTACTGTTTTACATGTCTACAATATGTACGTATCACTTTTTGTGAGAGTCACATTGACATTGTCGATCTTGCTTCCACATGGTCACAAAACTTGGCTATAGATTCCATGACAAAATATGGGCCAAATATCTTCCATAATTTGTCTATATGAAAATGATACCGGTATGTCTTAATGCCGTTTGGACTGGGTTATGGACTTGCTGATCCTTCTGGGAACTTATGCATGTGGTCAGTAGAACTAGGCTGATCATGGCACAGTTTTTTTATTTATTTTTATCATGGCACAGTTCGTTCTTATAATAATTATACCTTTTATTTATTTTTTATTTTTCAATTTTAAGGCTATGCACTCTGACCAGTAGATAGTTATATGAGCAAAGGAAGACAAGCTGCCATATGAAATTAAAACAAAATCAGAAAAAGAAAGGTCTCTGTCACAGTACTTGGATATATATTCCACTAGATATACGCCCTGCGTGATGCTGCAGGTTTGCACTTTTTCTTTTCTTCCTCAATTTCTTGTATGTATAACAATCAGAACCATAAACTAAGAAACGTTTATTGGTGAATGTCATAACTTTACATATTACAAAAGCTGGTATTTAAGTAGATTTGTATATTTACATATTGCAAAAATGGAATTTTGGGATAGAAGCTTTGCCATCAACAGTTACGTGTGTATAAATGCTGCAGAAGAATCTCCCATGACTACAGTATTTCCTCATCAACATTCTGAACACAGTTGTGATCAATACACCAATCAAAAGCCATCCCACACGTTTTATTAACAGAATCAAAACAGAAAGTATAATATCAGAATCCTCCCCTGCTTCTGCATTATAAACTGCAAGTTTCATGAGAATGTGTCTCACCTAAATCATCACGTCTCCTGCCGTTCAAGGTTCACTACATAATCTTTGATTAAGATTTTCACAGCTCAATTTTGCTTCCGGCTATGCTTCAGGTAGGTGTCTCTTTTCAATACCAATGAGCATATAAGCCAGGTCAACTCCTAGAATTAAAAAACAGCTTAATTGCTGAAGTTGTAACAAAGAATTTGAACAGCAGGTCAACACATCATTACGTCAATGCCTACATTGTAACAAAAAAAATTTCAGCCACCAAGACCAGAGACCAACTCCATAAGTCATAACTGATAAGAAAAGAAGAATACTCCTTTTGAAAAGTCCACAGCAGGATCAAAGATTGAGCCAATAATAAGTGGGTATTGTTTATCTTGTACGTCATCCCTAATTTTCATGTTATTCATCTCACTGGGCAACCGTATTTCCACTGCCGTCTCCTAATCCAGATGAAGGAGCCACACCTACAGAGGCCATGAGCACTATCAGGAACTGAGATAATTGTCTTCTAGATTCCCTCTCACCTCAATCAAAATAAATCAATAGCATCCCTACAGAAAACATATAAACATATTAGCATTAATGTTAAACGATACAAATTATGTTAAACCATTGATTACAGTGAACTCTTTAGATGCTTCACATTTCACAATTCAAATGTATGATCAAATTTATTGAATTTAGGTTTGGGATTGAAAAACCCTGGAGCAATTCCAGCGTTCCAGGGTTCTCTGAGTACGTCCTAGAAAACACACAAATAATATCGCACATAATTTCAATCTAATGAGCAAGGAACCATTACATCTGTACAAATTCTATCTCTAAGCATTTTCGATGAGCTGTGGTATAGTCTGGCTTACTTGGACATCCATCTCTGGAAAAGCTTATTTCTTTGATTATTCACTGATGTCCACATGTCGTCGTCCTGCTTATTCTCAGCTTCCTCGATTAAAATCCTCCGCTGCATTCTTTTCTGCCATCTTAATTAAGCAGAGGTCTTATATATTACAAGTTCAGCAGTAGGAAAAAAGCCAAATGTTATTTTCACAGCTAGGTTAAACCCAATAAATAAAGATTTAATGTTACATTAAAAGATAAACAGACTTCATGTTAACCCCAATCTGTGGAAAAAAAAAAGAAAAAAAAAAAGATGTCAATAAGACCACTGTGCAACACAGCAATATTGAAGCACATTAGAGAAGAATCGATCACATTTGACATTGTGAGTATTTTGAGAAATGAAAGAAGAACGCATCACATTTGACACTGTATTTCGGCTTAATGCAACACAGCAATATTGTATAGATCCTCATCAACTTAAATTTTTTGAGTTTAGATAAGTTGCTGACTAAAATCAATATTGTTTAAGCTTGCTGGTATTTTGATATTGCCGTGAATTTGGTAAGGACAATGGGTTCTATTTGTCAGATCCCATCTGCAGGAGCAAAATAAGTTGCTGACTAAATATTGTTTCAGCTTGCTGGTTTGTGCTGGTTTTGGGTGAAATATAAACATTAAAATCAAAGAAATAAGCACATTAGAGAAGATTTCATATAATGCAACACATCAATATTGAAACACATTATATTGAAGCACATTAGTGAAGAATCCATCACATTTGACATTGTGAGTATCTCGGTTAGTTAGTTTACAGAATGGTCAAGATTGTGACAAATGAAAGAATGGTCCATTTCGAGAAAGAGAACAATACTTGGTTTGCAGGAAGACAATTAAACTTAATAAACAGGATCTTAATCCTAACAAAAATGATCAAATAACAGACAATTGAGATAACCATATCATTTTTTTTTTGTCAGACAAATCATTTAATTGTGGGTGCTTTCATAATGAGCATGCCTATCATCAAAGATGTAAACTTTAGTGTGCAGATATGAGAGAGGAAGCATACTTGAATATGGTGTCAATGTGGGTCATCATTGTTCCCTCATCCTTCAGAAAAAGTTTAGCTCCGTATATCCATGTGAATATGGCTGAAGCTCCTCTACTTCAATCATACTTGTGCTTCCATTTTCGGTCTATTGGCCCCTCTCCCATAGTTGGTGCTACATTGTTCAGATTTCAACTCATTAGATTGAGATTTCTAAGTAACAAAATAAGAGAACAAATCAAAGTTACCAATAGAAAGCGGAGTTCCCCGTAAATTTTTCATGTCGTCGGCAGCTGAATTTCCATTTTCATCCTACAGTTTGATCAGAATGGAATCAAAAGTTCCACAATTTTAGGTTTATTGAAGAAATTCGATGATGTTATAAAGAAAAAGAAAATACCTGATCTTTGAGCTTCCTGTACTCCATTTTCACACTCACTTATCTTTTTCTCGTAAAATCTTGGGTCTTTCCAGATCTTGCCTTAAATTAAGATATTATTGTATAGGAAGTAAACCCAGAAACTGGGAAGACGAAGAACATTCGAGGAAAGTGAGATTAGATTCCAGAATAATAGATCAACCAAAAAATTCATCAAATTTCATAGATATAAAAGATTTCAGCTGAAAAAGAGGAGCATAGTTTATGCCAAATGCAGAAATTGAAGAAGCAGGAAGTGAATTACTTTACTGATAGAGAACGCAAACAATACTTCAAAAGTGTGCAGAGCAAGAATTCGAAGGATTACCTTTCTTGGTAAGCAGTGTCTCCAAATTGAGGTTTGGTTACCAATGTAGCCAAGTCCTACTTCAGTTAAATGAAATGGTTATCATCTGCACTATTTTGCAATTCTTTTTTTCTGAACCAATTTTGTTTTATTTAAACTACAGATTGACAGTAGCTACTACTTATATGTTGTTCACATACAAATACACCAGCCTAACAGCAGTTTTAGATAGCAACACAACACTGTCAAAGACATAAATCTAATGGGTTGGAGTGGGGGTGAATTATACAATTAATCCATATCGTGAATCGAACTTTCCCACATGTATAAAACTATCAAAATTATAACCATAAATCTAATGTTATATACAATGGTAGCAAGTCAAAGACGTACTCACCTTAATAGATTGAACAGCCCGAACATAATCTTTCGGGGGTTGACATCGATGGCTGGAGAAAGATTTGAGAGGTTTTGCTGTTGAATGATGCGGGAGAAACTCAAACGAAGAGAAGAGGAAGCGGTGGGTTCCAAGTCTTGGTGCAAACTAACCCTCGATTGTTTCTTCGCTCTCAGAGTTGCTGTGTCTATCTCGATCACCGTCTCTCTCTCTCTATCACTGTCTCTCGAAGCCTCCAGCGTCTTATCGTAAAACAATGGCAAAATCGTAGTTGAGGCAAGTAGTAAGGGCAAAACCGTCGCTCCATTTTCTGGCCAAGATGAACAGTGATGTACTATTCATGAACAGTATACAGTGCCGACCCAGCTTTATATATTGTATAATAATGACAAAATAGCTTCTTAGATAGATTCCATGACAAAATATATTCAATAATTTGTCTAGCTATATCAAAATGATACTTAGCTTTCTTAGTGCCGGTCAGACTGGGTTACTATTTTTCTAGTAACTTAGGTGATCATTAATTAATTTGGCAATGCTGATTGACCTCATTTTAGTTCAATATAAATACAAATGTGAGTGAAATCTGATCTAAACAACGAACAAACTTGCTAGTTCAGCTTTATCACCAAATGGCTAATGCATTCCTTTTCTTCTTACTCTTGATATTCTCTTCCAATATCACATTTGAAAACATTCATGCTTGCAACCAAAGCGAACGCAGCTCTCTGCTGTCCTTCTCTCTCACTTTGTCTTCTCCTCAGTTGAATTGGACTTCCGCTGATTGTTGCAATTGGGAGGGCATCACATGTAATCAGGGTGCTTGGATCACCCATTTGCAGTTACCTTCCAAAGGACTTAAACTCAAAGAAGGTACTTTTCTATCATCATCACTCGGAAATCTCACACATCTCACCCACTTGAATCTCTCCCACAATTCACTTTATGGTTCTCTAGATCAAACTGAATTCTTCTTGTCCATGAATGATCTCGAAATCCTAGATTTGAGCTATAACCTTCTCTTTGGAGTGTTACCATCTTCTCTACCATCCAGTCATATTCGGATGGTGGATCTTTCCAGCAATAGGTTACATGGTGTAGTTTCATCTTCTTTTTTCCAACAAGCTTGGAATTTGACTAGTTTCAATGTCAGTAACAACACCTTTTCCGGTCCTATCCCATCCTCCATTTGTCATCCTTCTTCTTCCTCGTTACGACACCTTGATTTTTCCTTCAATAAGTTCAATGGTAGTATATCTTCTGGATTGGGGAAGTGTTCCAAACTGCAGGTCTTCCGTGCTGGTTACAATTACCTGTCAGGATCACTTCCAGAAGATATCTTTAATTCTACCACACTTGAAGAGATTTCACTACTTCGGAATTCATTGTATGGAGCAGTGAGTGATAGAATTTCCAACCTCACCAACCTTACAACCCTTGACCTCTCCTATAACCAATTGAGTGGTGTGCTCCCTCTCCATCTTGGGAAGCTCTCCAAGTTGAAACACATTCTCCTTGATTTCAACCATCTGGAAGGTTCATTCCCCCTATCTCTGATGAATTGCACAAACCTTGTTGAACTACGTATGGGAGCCAACAACTTGGGAGGTGATATCTCCATGCTCAATTTTTCCAAACTTAACCAACTTAGTAAACTCGACTTGCGACAAAATAACTTCTTTGGTATCTTGCCGAGAAGCCTCTACTCGTGCAAGTTCTTGAAAGCAATTCGAGTGGCCTACAATAATCTAGAGGTTCAAATAGAGCCTGAAATTCTTTCATTGAAATCCCTGTCCTTCCTCTCACTTGGTATGAACAAACGCTTGACAAATATCAAAGAGGCAATGAGGATACTGATGGGTTGCAAACGCCTTGCAGTCCTATCATTACAATCCAGTTTTTTAGGTGAGGAAATGCCAAACAGTGTTGAAATGGCGGATTTTAATGGATTTCAAAATCTTCTACTTTTGGATTTGAATTCATGTAACCTTAGTGGTATAATTCCTTCATGGCTATCGAAGCTGAAAAAGTTACTGATCTTGGATCTGAATAACAACAGAATCACTGGCTCAATTCCAAGTTGGCTGGGGACTCTTCCAAGGCTGCAAACTTTAATGATGGAATTCAACCAACTTTCTGGAGAATTTCCAAAGGAATTGTGCACACTACCTATGTTAGTATCTGGACAAACTGCAGCTCAAGTAGGTCGTATTTATCTTGAACTGCCTATTTACTACAGTCCTAGTGCTCATGCAAAACTTTTACAGTACAATTATTTATTTTATATCCCATTTATACACCTAGGTCACAATTGCCTTAGTGGGAATATACCTATAGAGATTGGCCAAATGCAGCTTCTCCACCAACTAGATCTTAGTGCTAACAACTTCTCCGGCAACATTCCAGACCAGATTTCTAACCTGAAGTATATTGAGGTACTGGATCTCTCCATGAACAATTTGTCTGGAAAAATCCCGGCGTCATTCACAGGTCTTAATTTCTTATCAACATTCAATGTCTCGTACAATAATCTTGGAGGACCAATACCATCAAGCACTCAACTCCAAAGTTTCAATGCTTCTGCATTTGAGGGGAATCAACTTTGTGGTGCCCCACTTCCAAATAAGTGTCAGACAACAGAGGGTGCTGATGCACCTGATATGATATGAGCACCCAAGATGCAGACATCGAGGAGCATCAAATTCCATGGTTTTATGTTTCTTTTGCACTTGGGTTCATTATAGGATTTTGGGGAGTCTGTGGTCCCTTGGTGCTTATGAGAAAGTGGAGGTATGCATATTACCATTTCCTAGACAATGTAGAAGACAGGGTCCATGTGATGATAGCAAAGTGTATGGCAAGGATGAGGAGAAAGTTTGTTTAGATGTTAGATGGTAGACACAGTACTCTACTACTCTTATTGTAATAATCATAATAAAACATTCCCACAAATTTTCATTGACAAGCGTGAAATTTTCACATATATTTACATAGAATTCATACAGTGTAGATCAGTGCCTGTAGTTGGCACACAGAGGAAATAACAATACATTATTTCTTTTTGTGGCAACTAACAAGAAATTCATATGCACATACATTTGCTTCTGTAGGCCACCTGTGTGGAGAGAACTTGAGAGCAACAAGCATAAAATTCTTGCAACAGATAGAAACACATGCACACTTTATTCTTCTTCCAATGCCAACTCCATTTAGTTCTTTCTACCTGCAACACCATTAAGGAAACTACATTAGTCCACCAAAGATTAGCATAATTCATTCAAGCCTAATCACACAAAGGAAGATGATAGGAGCCAAAAAAAAAAAAAGCACTTTTAACTTTTAAATGGGAACATATTCTCCAGTGTAAATTTGGGTTAAATAATTTTCTTCAAACAGAAAACACTCGGCTAAGAAGCTGGGTGTTCATGCAAGAGCCTTCTACTCACAGCAAATAGCAACACGATATAGAAGGTTTAGAGCTGAAAAATTGCAAATTTGGTATTGGTTTCACTTCAAAGGCATTCCTATCTACATATGAATATGAACCCTTGAAGAATTTGCTGATTATGCATGCTGCCAAAGTTTATTAACTCAGAATTGTCTGCTCAGTGTTTATTAAAGGATCAATGACAAAAATAATAATTTCAAAAAAGTATTGGCTTCATTTTTTTTTTTTTTAATAAGAATATCTGCTCCACTATATCTTGCTTAAAAAGGACAAAGGACGTTGCAATTTCATTCTTTACTAAATGAACATTAATTCAGGGAAACAATGACCAATAGTAACCAAGAGCATAATGACACACCAGATATGATTTCACTAATCACCTAAACTTCCTAGACAGGGCACGAGATGGAGCCGATAACTTTCTTACCTTTTGGAGGGTAAAAATGGGGCTGATAACTATCCTCCTAACCCTGAACCCACCATATGAGCATTGGCCTTAAGATTTAGATCATAGATGGGAGTGATAGTGTGATACCAAGTGAAATAGGATGTGACTATTTGAGCAACCATTGCAATACATAGGTCAAGTGCCTTTCTATGGCCTTCATAAAAAATTGCACACAGACATACATGATGCAATTACGAAACTTGAGATTCCAAACCTTCAGAAATGCAGGATTGGAGCAACACACCTTTAAACTTCTCACAGACATTGTCTTTATAAAAGCAAGCAAGTTTTTGATTGGAAAGGAAAATGGAAAAACTTCTTTTCATCATAACCTCAGAAATATGGAAAGGAAAGACATAACATAGGTTCAACAAGATGATTTTAGCAAATAATTCATCAGAATTCTCCTATTAAAAATTTAAAATGACTACAAGAATCTCTTGGTCCTGCAATTGTTGCTCTAAATAACCTAAAAAAAAATTCGAAAACATTATCTTCCTTTTCCTTTGTTTGATACTTTGATTTGGTTATCAACACAAATGGCATAAACATTTTCCACATTCAAGTTCAATCACTCAGAAACCAGAATTTTTCAAACTTTCAAAGTTCTTGACTAACAGAATATGGACATAATTAAAATCCAAGCTCATTCTTAATGTACAAATAACAAATTTTCTACAAAAAGAAACTCAGTCTTTAACTTGAAGGAGAAGTAAATGTTGCCTGTGATTTCTTTGCTTATTTTGCCCAACTCTTCAAAGTAAATTAGAAATCTCAGAAACACAAAATCCAGTCTTTCCCATATAATTCACACTAAAACAGCAAAGTCATTATTTTTCTTTCGAAGTAAAAATCCAAATTTACCTCACATTGACTCAACACTAGCTCCTCCTCGGCAAGCCTTGCTCTTACATACAGGAATATCCTCGAACTGTTTAGCAGGCAATTTCTCGGACAGAGCCCCAACGTAAAACTCAACTGAATCAGACCCTTGTTCCATATGCATCCCCGTCACGGAAACCCAAATAAATAGCTTCTTGGCTTGAATCCCCGACACATCGGAAACAGAGCCGAAACTCAGCTTCCCTTTGATGTTCTTGCTGTAGTACACCAACTGATCAAAGTGAACATAACACGGGTTTTCGAGATAGATCTCGAAGGTTCCATCGTCGGAGAGAGTGTAGGATCTTACGTTGTCGGGTAACAGACCCCTTGGGAGGCCGTACTTGGGGAGGAGGTCATGGACGTCTGTGATTGATTGGAGCGAGGTGGATGGACGGTTGGGGTTGGGTTTGAGGTCTCTGAGGGATTGAGATAATTGGGTTTCTGAGAAGAGGGTTAGGAGTAGAAGGAAGAGAGAGATTTGGGTGATGGATGAGGCCATTGATGATGAGCTATAGGAGTAGGTGGGAATTGACTTTGGGGAAGAACAGGGGAACAGAAGCGAAGTAATTTAGATGAGTAGGGAAGGGTAAAGATGGGAAGAAAATTGTTTCATTGTTGGTGGGAAGTTCTTGTTTGGGGGGAAATTTCCAATAGAGAGCATATATGATGTAATAAAAGATTTTTTTTTTCAGTCAATTATATTTCACTAAAATCAAAATTTGGTTCTTTCTTGATCATCCAATATCCAAATGATATATAGAAAGAGACTTTGAAAGTTTGAAGTCTAGCTAAATAAGACCCCATCCAAATTCAAATTGAATTTAAGTCTAGCTAAACTCTCGTTACTTTATTTTTATTTTTAAGTGGTTTGCTACCGATTTAGCTGATTTCTTTGATATTTATAATTTATTAGATTAGTTCAGATAATAAGATGATATTAAATAAAATATCTCAAATATGTACAATCCCTTAAATAAAAAAATAAATCTCAAGTAAAAGAATGCAAAAGAAATATATTCTTAGAGTATGGCTGTCTTTTACATGTTTACAATATGTACATATCATTTTTTGTGAGGGTCACATTGACATTGTCGATCTTGCTTCCACATGGTCACAAAACTTGGCTATAGATTCCTTGACAAAATATGGGCCAAATATCTTCCATAATTCGTCTATATGAAAATGAAACCGGTATGTCTTAAAGCCGTTTGGACTGGGTTATGGACTTGCTGATCCTTCTGGGAACTTATGCATGTGGTCAGTAGAACTAGGCTGATCAAGGCACAGTTCGTTCTTATAATAATTATACCTTCTTCTTCTTTTTTCAATTTTAAGGCTATGTACTCTGACCAGTATATCTATATGAGCAAAGGAAGAAAAGCTGCCATATGAAATTAAAACAAAATCAGAAAAAGAAAGGTCTCTGTCACAATACTTAGATATAGATTCCACTGGATATACGCCCTGCGCGATTGCAATTTTTTTTTCTTCCTCAATTTCTTGTATGTATAACAATCAGAACCATAATCTAAGAAACGGTTATTGGTGAACGTCAGAACTTTACATATTACAAAAGCTGGTATTTAAGTAGATTTGTATATTTACATATTGCAAAAATGGAATTTTGGGATAGAAGCTTCGCCATCAACAGTTACGTGTGTATTTCCTCATCAACATTCTGAACACAGTTGTGATCAATACACCAATCAAAAGCCATCCCACACGTTTTATTAACAGAATCAAAACAGAAAGTATAATATCAGAATCCTCCCCTGCTTCTGCATTATAAACTGCAAGTTTCATGAGAATTTGTCTTACCTAAATCATCACGTCTCCTGTGCAACACAGCAATATTGAAGCACATTAGAGAAGAATCGATCACATTTGACATTGTGAGTATTTTGAGAAATGAAAGAAGAACACATCACATTTGACACTGTATTTTGGCTTAATGCAACGCAGCAATATTGTATAGATCCTCGTCAACTTAAATTTTTTGAGTTTAGATAAGTTGCTGACTAAGATCAATATTGTTTTTGCTGGTATTTTGATATTGCCGTGAATTTGGTAAGGACAATGGGTTCCATTTGTCAGATCCCATCTGCAGGAGCAAAATAAGTTGCTGACTAAATATTGGTTAAGCTTGCTGGTTTGTGCTGGCTTTGGGTGAAATATAAACATTAAAATCTTGGGTCTTTTCAGATCTTGCTTTAAATTAAGATATTATTGTATAGGAAGTAAACCCAGAAACTGGGAAGACGAAGAACATTCGAGGAAAGTGAGATTAGATTCCAGAATAATAGATCAACCAAAATATTTATCAAATTTCATAAATAAAAAAGATTTCAGCTAAAAACGAGGAGCATAGTTTATGCCAAATGCAGAAATTGAAGAAGCAGGAAGTGAATTACTTTATTGATACTTCAAAAGTGTGCAGAGCAAGAATTCGAAGGATTACCTTTCTTGGTAAGCAGTGTCTCCAAATTGAGGTTTGGTTACCAATGTAGCCAAGTCCTCTTCTCTTCTCAAACTAAGAGAAGAGGAAGCGGTGGGTTCCAAGTCTTGGTGCAACGGAACATCTTCCAAAACAAACCCAACCCTCGATTGTTTCTATCTCGATCACCGTCTCTCTCTCTCTCTCTCTCTCTCTCTCTCTATCACTGTCTCTCGAAGCCTCCAGCGTCTTATCGTAAAACAATGGCAAAATCGTAGTTGAGGCAAGTAGTGAGGGCAAAACCGTCGCTCCATTTCTGACCAAGATGAGCAGTGACATACTATTTATTCATAAACAATATACCGTGCCAACCCAGCTATAATATATTGTATAATAATAATTGACAAAGTATCTTCTTAGAGATAGATTCCATAACAAAATATATTCAATAATTTGTCTAGCTATATCAAAATGATACTTATCTTTCTTAGTGCCGGTCAGACTGGGTTACTATTTTTCTAGTAACTGAAGTGATCATCAATTAATTTGGCAATGCTGATCGACCTCATTTTAGTTCAATATAATTACAAACGTGAGTGAAATCTGATCTAAACAACAAACAAACTTGCTAGTGCAGATTTATCACCAAATGGCAAATGTAATCCTTTTCTTCTTACTCTTGATATTCTCTTCCAATATCATATTTGAAAACATTCATGCTTGCAACCAAAGCGAACGCAACTCTCTGCTGTTCTTAGCTCTCACTTTGTCTTCTCCTCAGTTGAATTGGACTTCCGCTGATTGTTGCAATTGGGAAGGCATTACTTGTAATCGAGATGGTTGGGTCACCCATTTGCAGTTACCCTCCAAAGGGCTCAAACTAAAAGGAGGTATTTTCCCCTCATCATCACTTGCAAATCTCACACATCTCACTCACTTGAATCTCTCCCACAATTCACTCTCTGGTTCTCTAGATCAAACTGAATTCTTCTTGTCCTTGAATGATCTCGAAATCCTAGATTTGAGCTATAACCTTCTTTTTGGAGTGCTACCATCTTCTCTACCATCCAGTCATATTCAGATGGTGGATCTTTCCAGCAATCGTTTACATGGTGCGGTTTCATCTTCTTTTTTCCAACAAGCTTGGAATTTGACTAGTTTCAATGTCAGTAACAACACCTTTTCAGGTCCTATCCCATCCTCTATTTGTCGTCCTTCTTCCTCCTCGTTACGACACCTTGATTTTTCCTTCAATAATTTCAATGGTAGTATATCTTCTGGACTAGGGAAGTGTTCCAAACTGCAGGTCTTCCGTGCTGGTAACAATTACCTGTCAGGATCGCTTCCAGAAGATATGTTTAATTCTACCACACTTGAAGAGATTTCACTACCTCAAAATTCATTGTATGGAGTAGTAAGTGATAAAATTTCCAACCTCACCAACCTTACAAACCTTGACCTCTCCTATAACCAATTGAGTGGTGTGCTCCCTCTCCATCTTGGGAAGCTCTCCAAGTTGAAATATATACTCCTTGATTTCAACTATCTGGAAGGTTCATTGCCCCTATCTCTGATGAATTGCACAAACCTCGTTGAACTACGTATGGGAAGCAACAACTTGGGAGGTGATATCTCCATGCTTAATTTTTCCAAACTTAGCCAACTTAGTAAACTTGGCTTGCGGAAAAATAACTTCTCTGGTATCTTGCTGAGAAGCATCTACTCGTGCAAGTTCTTGAAAGCAATTCAAGTGAATCACAATAATCTAGAGGTTCAAATACAGCCTGAAATTCTTTCATTGAAATCCCTGTCCTTCCTCGCACTTGGTTCGAACAAAGGTTTGACCAATGTGACAGAGGCAATGAACATACTGATGGGTTGCAAACGTCTCGTATTCCTTTCCTTGGGATCTAGTTTTTTAGGTGAGGAAATGCCGAACGGTGTTGAAATGGTGGATTTTAATGGATTTCAAAATCTTCGACATTTAGATTTGAGTTTATGTAATCTTAGTGGTATAATTCCCTCATGGCTATCGAAGCTGAAAATGTTACAGGTCTTGGATCTGAGTGGCAACAGAATCACAGGCTCAATTCCAAGTTGGCTGGGGACTCTTCCAAGGCTGCAAACTCTACTACTGGGCTTCAACCAACTTTCTGGAGAATTTCCAAAGGAATTGTGCACACTACCTATGTTAGTATCTGGACAAGCTGCAGCTCAAGTAGGTCGTTTTTATCTTGAACTGCCTGTCTACTACCAACCTAGTGCTGATGCACCAACTTATATATTTTTTGACCCAGTTATATACCTTAGTCACAATTGCCTTAGTGGGAATATACCTATTGAGATTGGCCAATTGCAGCTTCTCCAAGCGCTGGATCTTAGTGCTAACAACTTCTCCGGCAACATTCCAGACCAGATATCTAACCTAAAGTATATGGAGAGACTGGATCTCTCCATGAACCATTTGTCTGGAGAAATCCCGGCATCATTCACAGGTCTTAATTTCTTATCAAGTTTCAATGTCTCGTACAATAATCTCGGAGGACCAATACCATCAAGCACTCAACTCCAGAGTTTCAATGCTTCTGCATTTGAGGGGAATCCGAAACTTTGTGGTGCCTCACTTCCAAATAAGTGTCAGACAACAAAGGGTGTTGATGCACCTGATATGAGCACCCAAGATGCAGACACCAAGGAGCATCAAATTCCATGGTTTTATGTTTCTGTTGCACTTGGGTTCATTACAGGATTTTGGGGTGTCTGTGGTCCCTTGGTGCTTATGAGAAAGTGGAGGTACGCATATTACCATTTTGTAGACAATGTACAAGATAGGTTCCATGTGATGATAGCAAAGTGTATGGCAAGCATGAAGAGAAAGTTTGTTTAGAAGTTAGATAGTAGTATCTCTACTACTCTTATTGTAATAATCATAATAAAACATTCCCACAAATTTTTATTGACAAGCATGAAATTCTCACATATATTTACTTATAATTCATTCGGTGTAGATCAGTGCCTGTAGTTGGCACACACAGGAAATAACAATACATTATTTCTTTTTGTGGCAACTAACAAGAAATTCATATGCACATGTATTTGCTTCTATAGGCCACTTGTGTGGAGAGAACTTGAGAGCAACAAGCATAAAATTTTTGCAACAGATAGAAACATATGAACACTTTATTCTTCTTCCAATGCCAACTCCATTTTAGTTATTTCTACCTGCAACACCATTAAGGAAACTACATTAGTCCACCAAAGATTAGCATAAACAAAGGAAGATGATAGGAGCCAAAAAAAAAAAAGCACTTTTAACTTTTAAATGGGAACACATTCTCCTGTGTAAATTAGGGTTAAAGAATTTTCTTCAAACAGAAAACACTCGGCTAAGAAGCTGGGTGTTCATGCAAGAGCCTTCTACTCATAGCAAATAGCAACACGATATAGAAGGTTTAGAACTTAAAAATTGCGAATTTGGTCTTGGTTTCACTGCAAAGGCATTCCTATCTACATATGAATATGAACCCTTGAAGAATTTGCTGATTATCCATGCTGCGAAAGTTTATTAACTCAGAATTGTCTGCTCAGTGTTTATTAAAGGATCAATGACAAAAATAACAACTTCAAAATACTATTGGCTTCATTTTTTTTTTAATAAGAATATCTGCTCCACTATATATTTCTTGCTTAAAAAGGACAAAGGACGTTGCAATTTCATTCTTTACTAAATGAACAATTAATTCAGGGAAACAGTGACCAACAGTACAAAGAGCATAATGACACACCAGATATGATTTCACGTACTAATCACGTAAACTTCCTAGACAAGGCACGAGATGGGGCTGATAACTTTCTTACCTTTTGGAGGGTAAAAATGGGGCTGATGACTATCCTCCTAACCCTGAACCCACCATATGAGCATTGGCCTTAAGAATTAGATCATAGATGGGAGTGATAGGTGATACCAAGTGAAATAGGATTCGACTATTTGAGCAACCATTGCAATACATAGGTCAAGTGCCTTTCTATAGCCTTCATAAAAAATTGCACACAGACATACATGATGCAAGTACCAAACTTGAGATTCCAAACCTTCAGAAATGCAGGGTTGGAGTAAAACACTACAAACTTCTCACAGACATTGTCTTTATCCAAAGCAAGCAAGTTTTTGATTGGAAAGGAAAATGGAAAAACTTATTTTCATCATAACCTCAGAAATATGGAAAGGAAAGACACAACAGAGGTTCAACAAGATGATTTTAGCAAATAATTCATCAGAATTTTCCTAGGCATTTCTTAAGTAGAAAATGCAATTATAAGAAAAGAAGAGTGCAATTGGAGAGGACTACAAGTTGTCGTCTGCATCCGCTATTCGATTACTCTGTTGTGAAAGTATTGAAGAGTGGAACCTTCACTTATTTCCCATAAACCAAACTTGTGCATGCTTTAGTCCACCTCTTTTGTGATCCATTTACGGACTTTCTGGTCAAAGCCAAACTTGTTCTTCAGCAAATCAACCTTAACACGCAAAATGACATATTATATTAAAAAGGCAACAGGAAACAAAACAAGTCAATTCAAATAGTACAATCCCCATAATGAATTGATCAATGTCACTGGATGCAGTTTTATGTGAATTAAACAGAGTGTGCATGCTAAAATTCCAAATGGCATGAGAATTCTGCAGCATAACCGCAGGAACTACTTCAGTCAGTGCAGCATGTTAATAAAACAAAACACACCTTCAAAAAACAAGTCAATATACTTTATCATGAGGATAATGTATACTGGTGATGACTAATATTTTTGCTTGAGCACAACTAATTCAGAACTTAGCAAATGGTAACACATATTTTCTAATAATCATACATATGAGTAGCATCCCCAGAATTCTGACCAAGACAATAATGATATTGATCACTAAGTAGTAATTGCTACCTTGTCTTTGCTTCCAGCACTTCCAACAACATAGCACCTGGCTAACTTGGCAAATTGGCCAACTAGCTGACCTACCGCTCCTGATGCCGCTGAAACGAAGACCGTCTCTCCTTTCTTAGGAGAGAAGATCTCATAAAAACCAGCATATGCAGTCATACCAGGCATACCTACATTAAGCAAACACATGTCATGAGCCCTGAGCGCATTAAGCAGGAGTGTTGTAGGACATACATTGTGCATTACAGGACTGAAAATGAAAGATCAAAAGTGGTTGAATTAATTACGATGGATTACTCCAACTCATTTAAGTAGAGAACAATGCTAAAAGGCAGTTAAGTTACTGCATTACCAGTGTCATCGAGATTATTTGATGCTGAATAAATTTCTTACTGCAAGACCACACTACTAAATTTGAAAAGCAATTGGAGTTTGGAACATCAGTTTTGGAAAGAATGTGACAATTAACAAACGCCGCAATCATAGAAATCAAAATGTAAAATATCTTTGTTCAAACAAATAAGGGTTTGACACTAATCTCACCATTCAGCATAAATAAGAAGAAGCCAATACAATCAGTGACATAAAAAGATAATGCAAACTTTTTGTTTCAAGCAGAGGCAATTTTGCAGAAGAAGAATTAAAAAGTGGTAGTAGCAGCAATAGCAACTGAAATAATAGGGGCAGCAGGGAGAGGGGAGGGCATATCGGTGCCACCAAGTCGGTGGTGGGAATCTAAAACAAATACTGAATGGAAGTGATGAGACTATACTCTTCCCAGCCAGTCTTTCCCCAAACCAAGTCGCCTTGCTTAACTTTGCATCCCCAGATTCCAAAACTTTAGCCACGCCGAAACCGCTGATAGGCTGCACATATATAATACTATATGAAAAATGATTTCAAATACATTGTAAACAATATCGTAATTGATCTAAATCTCATAACAAAGCAAGGTTCTTTTTACTCATTTCATACACACAATAGGTGCTCAAATCATATATATAATAGTAGCAACAATTGCGAAGATATTTGTGAAGATACTAATTATGATATCTAATTACCAACATATTTATGAAAATACTAATTATAATATCTAAAGTAACTTCTATATGTGGATGACTTGTGAAACTCTTGTTAAAACATAATTTACTAGATACAGCAAATCCGCATATCTGCCATCTGCACTCAAACCTGAAGAGCGCATGCACATACAAGCAGAAGATTGACAGTTGAAAATGAAAATTTTACTATGGCCCATCAAAATTCTTTTAATGCAAGCTGCGTCAAACATGACAATATACTCCATAACCCAAAAGCAATTTAAACAAATGATGTAAACCCTTTTCATTACAAAGTATTACACCATATAGTTGTCCGCCATCTTTTAAGGCAAATAATAATGTTCAATGTTTACTACAATAGTGTAAAGAGAAGAAAACAATATTCATCAGATGAAATTTCAGATCATATAGCATTGAAAACTACAGTACAAAGGAACTTATTTATGGAAAGTTAAATGTAAAAAGGCAAATAGTAGAAGATAAGCTGATCATACAAAAAAAAGTTACTATTAACCATAAGTGAAACAAGCAAAACAGAATGCATTCAAATGCCAATCTTTTGACTTTCCAAGAAGACCTACTTGATGCATTAGATAATTGGGTACTAATGATGTCAAAGGACACTACCACATGGATGATCACATGTTTATTAGTTTTGGACTCTCAGGATGTACCTGTACAAAATATAGGCCAGAGTGCCAAATCTAGAAGGTCTAGAGGCTTGACCAATCAGTCATTCAATTAGGAATCAAAGATTGATGTTCAGATAACCAAGAAACCATTGAAGCTAATACTATAGTTCTGTCTTTTCGTAATATACGAGGGTAGGTGATGGCCTTCGTTCTAGGAACGGGACTCCAAAATTCTAGGCTTCTGAGTGATTCACATGTCTAAGTTGTGAAGTGTTTTTCATAGATGGGATTGGTTCCTAGTCTGTCATCTCAAAATTCTTTATTATCTGATATTTCTAGCATCCCTGACTATTAGCGCAAGACATATATAAAGACTTCCCTTATCTAATAGTTAATCAGTGATAGGCATTGCTTATTTATAAAGCCTTTCCCCAATCAATATTTTATTAGGAAGGCAATGCATGTTAGGTTAATAATCAAACTAAGAGTTTTGGCTACTGCCTACTGCAATGAATCAAAGCTCATGCAATTGCAGCTTAAGTTTCCCTCAAAATAAAAAGGAGTTGCCTCCCAAAAGTAACCAAACACAGAAAGATGTAAAATGAATTTTTTTGATTCAAAACTCTATCTGTTTACTGAAACAGTAAAGCCTTTTAAGAAATGAGTACGTGCAAAATTAATAGGATGAAATTTTGGGTTTGCTTCTTAAATTATTAGGCCTTTAAATTGCCCCATATGTGTGTTTCACTTTTCTCCTATCACTGGTGTAGTTGTGCACAGAAACACCATAAAAGTCCAACATCAGAAGCTTCAAATGATAGAAGTTGAGGTAACTATTGGAGAAAGGAGCAAGGGAAATGAAGTAGCAACGCTAATTTGAACAATATGGGATTAGGGGGAGTAAGAAAAGCCAAACCAAATGTGTTTGATGAAATACAGAAGTGCATTGCAGGAAGCAATGGAAAGAGTTAAGAACTCACAACTTGATTTCCAGTACAACATAATATGACATCAAAACCAGAGTTAAAAAGTATTTAGCTAAAAGACAAGTTGACCTTAACCCCTATATAACATGCATGCCGTCTGAACAAATGAGTTTCTAATTTGCATTTGAACATTATTTCCTATGAGGTCAATGAAATTATTTGATAAGAAGGGCATTTAACACAATAGCTTAACATTCTCTCTACATATATAATTCAGATTGGAGCAAGCTTAGAATTTGAGAAATTTGCATATATGCTAGCACAGCAGCGCAACAATTCCAATTACAAGAATAAAAAATATTTCTCAGATTAAATGAATCCCAGTAAAAAAAAACGAAGGCCACTGACCTCAAGAACACACGCCGAGAGGTGTAATTGTAAAGTGGGTGAGGTGCATGTGGATCCCGCTGCTTTGAGCTCCCAACAAGGCAGCATAAGGTTTGATCTCTCAGTCCTTGCTTCTCCATTCTTTTTATGACCTGATCTCAGAATCAGTTGCTGAGGTCAATGGCTTCCCAAGGATAAGATATTGAAATTTGTTAACGTACGTACTCTAGATATCTGCTATTTGCAATCAAAATACTTGATGCAATTCAATTTTCGATGGAATCAGAAAAATTGATACAAGAAATAGCGGAGACATTGACTCAACAATTGTAGGTTAAAGAGAAGGGAACCTCGTGAGGGTGAGAATGAGGAATTAAGTGGTCTTGTAAACGTGAACCCAAGCGCCCTCTGCCGCTGGTCAACTGCGGGTTGGAGCTCTGTTCTTTTTTTTTTTTTTTTGGTAAGCAAGGGGTCAAAAAGACCCAGAAAAACGAAACAGACTAAAGAAACAAGCTATCTTGGCCTATTATCAGGCCTAACAGAGATTCGTCGTTGCCAAGTAACTCCATCAAGATCATCAAGATAAGCAAGTGAGGCATGGATAGGAGGGCTATCAAACTCGATTATCCCATAAGCATGATTGATGCTCTGCTTAGCAAGGCAGCAACCATGTTACATTCTCTGTAAATATGCCTTATGGAGAAGCATTGAAAATTTCTGATCAGATTTTTGCAGCAGCAAATAAGAGAGCCCATGGGGTGAAGAGTAACATCAGTCTCAGAGATTAACTTTACCAGAATTGCAGAATCAGTTTCAACTTCAATATGCGTAGTGTGGCATTTAAGAGCTTGTTGAAGACCATAATAAAGACTCCAAGGTTCAGCATCTAGGACATCGCCTATGCCCAAGTTAATCTGAAAACCCTTAATCCATAAACCATTAGAACATCTAAGAACCCCTCCTGCACCAATTTTTCCAGAAAGCCCATTTCTACTACCATTAATATTTAGCTTGTAGATTCCATGAGGAGGTTTCATCCAATTCAGAAGGTTAAGACAATAAGATTTGTTCAAGTCAGTTTGCAATTGAGCAGTATTCCATTAAGAGATAGCAGCAATTATGATCGTACCAAGATAATTGGGTTTTTGAAAGTGAGCCGCAAATATATGCTTGTTCCTCCATTTCCATATGAACCAGCATATGAAAACAAAGGTAGAGCACCACAGATTCCCAGCATTACATTTGGATTTGCAAAGAAGATTAGCCTGCAACCAACCTTCCTAACTCATGGAAAAAGTAAATCTAACCGACTGAGGGAAAGTGAAAGAATTCCACACATTAACAGCAGCAGGGCAATCTTTAAACAGATGAGAAAGGGACTCACTATTGCTGCGGCATATAGGACAAATATCATCATGGGTGAGATTCCTTTTAACTCTGTGAGCATTGGTGAGAAGTTTACCATGACAGAGAACCCATAGAAATGTCTTGAGTTTTGGGGGAATTTGCATTTTCCAAATAAATTTCCAAGGAGAGTTAGGCCCAGTTTGGGATTGATTTTGGGGTGCTTTTGAACCTGCTTATGCTTTTGGGCTAATGCTATGGTGTTTGGTAAAGTGTGTAGAAGCGGCTTTTGGTCCGAATTGATTCTCCTCAAAGCTGAAATTGAGAAGCAGCCTACTACCAGCTTTGGAAAACTGCTTCATGGAAACACGGAGTGAACATGATTCATTTAATGAAATTTTACTCTTTTTTCCAATTATGTCCTCATCTTTTAACCTTGACCCAGATAGGGTTTTATTATTCTCAGCTTCTCTCTTCCAGTCTTCCCAGCCTCCTTTATCGTCAAAACTCAAGACACCTTCTTCCTATCGATCGATCTCTCCTGTGTCTTCAAAACCCGATTCCGTCGCTCCTCCGCCACACGCCCCAAACCCAAAGCATTCCCGGTCCTTCTTCAACCTCCTTTCGTACTTGGTAAGCTCCTCATCAGAACCACTCTCCACATCTTCCTTCTTTTTCCTCCTCCGAGCATATATTATCCCATTCGTGGACGTGATATTTGTGGATTGAGATTTTCCGTTTTATGGTTGTCTAGGTATCTTATCTTGACGTGATGGAATGAATAATCGATCATTCGATCATAATCTAGTGTCAATCTGAAGCAGTAGATCATGCTGTCCCAAAAGTGAAGCAAAAACGAAGCCTTTGATTTGTGAAAGACGACTCATCTTCTGCAACTCCTCCTCAGTGAAGGACTAGTCGAAGATATCAAGGTTCTGCCCACTCAAGTGGGTTTACCCAAGTTGGTGTATGGTCAAGTATAGCAGGCCGAACTGGTTTGAAGAGTCACATTGTACACTGTCAAGTGCTCCAAGCATGACTGTTTGAGCCCAAAAGTAATTTTGGCAAGATCTTTTAGTGGATTTAGCACAGCGGGCCGATACCTGCGGCTCAAAAATAAGCTTACTTGGGTTTGGGATACAGCTTCGCCCATTCAGCGATCCATAAGGAGAACGAAACCTTATTGGAGTCGAGTAGCAGAGATTGAATAGGAAACTTCAATCAATAATCCTTCTGTAGCAAGGAACAGTCGAAACCCTAGATATAAATACCAGGTATAAAGGACAAAAGAAGACCTCTCTCTAAAATCAATCAATCCCAGCGATTACAAAGCCTCTCCGGAGCAAACCTTCAACTTCGTTGAAACCAGGTGACCGCGCACCAGTTCTAGTCTCTTCAAGAGCCGATTGTCAGCATCACCAGATCAACCCGGCGACCGTACTTCCAGTCCTAGTCTCTCCAAGAGCCGACTGTCAGTACCACTGCCACCGAGACTCTCTCAACCAGCGAAGCAAGGGTAATGCCCTCGCAACCCAGTGAAGCTAAAGTCACGCTTTAGCAAAACCCGTGCTTTCTCCAAACTTCCCAGTGATTGCTCTGCTCAGCCTACAACGTTGAGTATCGATTCGGTGATGCGAAGAGATCACATCCAAAGTCTTTATCCATAAGGCAAGAAGTCCTTTCTCAGAAGGCTAGAGAAGAACCTTGTGGCGAGGTTGGTGCTCTCCTCGTCCACAACGCTCGAAGAAGAAGTCAGGTCAAGGGACTCCCCCGACGACTACACCCCACGGTGCTGGCACGCCCGCGCACACGCTCAAAAGAGACAATTTGCACGCCAACTGGTTTTGGAGCCAAACATTTTGGCACGCCTGGTGGGACGTCAATAGTGTCTCTTCATGAATGTAGCCATTGGGAAGTCAAGCGAAAACCCTTACCAAAAGGTTTACGCTAACTGCTCAAAGCATAAGACCTCTAGTTACAGACCGCATTCTCGCGCGGACTGTCGTGGTCTTTCTGAAGAACAAGTGACTCAAAGATTTTCTCGCCATTCCCAATCACCCGACATGTCAACTGAACGGGAAGAGAATCACTCGATCACTACTGAGGGTCAGAGTGTCACTACTAATCAGGCCAGTGAGCCTGTTATCATTACCGCTGTCTCCAATACAGTGGGAAGTGGAGAAAGAGAGGCTTTCGTTGCGAAGCCTATTCCAGAGGGAGCGACCTCCGAGGTAAGGTTCGCGATCATCGTGGAGAATATTGAAAATCATCGCAAGAAGATAGCCACCGATTTTGAAAGGGAAACTGCAAAAACAGACTAGCTCATACGCGAACTAGACCAGCGCATTACCTGAGATGCAGAGGATACTAAGCAACAAATCGCACAATTAGAGAATGCAGTAAGGGCTCATGCCACGAGTATCGCTAGTGAGCAGAATTAGTGCCAGAAAGAGATCATGGAGGCTATCACTAACCAAACTAAGCAGACTGCATCAGATATGGCAGATCTTCGCAAGGATGGCGCTAACCTAGCAACCGAGGTGGCCATGTAGAGAGACGAATTGAACCAGGCAAGAGAAGTGTTGAACAAAGCTTTAGGTGATCCTAACGCTATACTTGGCTCCCTTGGCCAGCCGTCTGGTTCGGGTAAGTACATGCCGTCGAATCAGCGAGAGAAGGTTAGCAGCAATACAGCTACTCCTTCCGTAACCGTTGCTGCTACACCACTGAAAAATAAAGAGCAAGCTCTGGTTATCGGTGGCAGCAAAGAGAATGCCACCTCGTAATGCGGACAGACCACCAGACGGAAGCATCAGGCATCAAAAGTTGGTGGAGCTTCATCCGATTCTGCTACATTAGTTCAATACGACAGCGATGGGGCAGAAAATATATATCATGAGCTGCCAGGAAGCTATTATGGGATTGACCAGACTGGTAACCCGATCAAGATAACAGCCTTGGCAAAAGAGACGCCTATACCAGCAGTGACTCTTCAGAAACTAGCTACAACCCGCATTCTACATGTAGGAGAGGGGACAGTGACTGCAAACCAAGCGATACCCTTGTAGGCCGCTCGCCATACTATGGCGACACCCCCTCCTCCTTCTCCGGGCCTGGAATATGTAAGACGTGAAGAGGTAGAGAAGATGATCAGGCTGGCTAATCCTAGGGCCCAAATGGATGGGGTCTATGGGGGACCTTTCCTGCCGCATATAATGCTCGCGCCCTTTCCCAGGGGTTATACAAATATCATATTTTCTACCTTTTTAGGGGAAGACACCGAGGATGTGGCAACCCATTTGGCCAGGTTTAGGGTGCAATGCGGCCAGTACCAGAATGATGATATCCTCAAATGCAGGATCTATGACACTTCTCTTTCGGGAGCTGCCTTTAGATATTTTTCCAAGCTTCGACCAGGAACAGTGGCGGATTGGCCCGCAATGGAAATACTTTTCTGAGAAACCTTCGGAGCCATTGAGCCTGAGGTTGACTTGGCTTCTCTCACTCAAATGGCCCAGCAGCCTATAGAGTTCGTTGTGGCCTATCTTCAGCTCTTCCAAATTCAGAAAGCCAAGCTGAACGTCATCCTGCCTGAGAAAGAGTTAGTCAAGCTGGCGGTCAAGGGTTTGGAACCTCGTCAGCAAAAGAAGCAACATGGCAGCATGATCCAGTCAATGGGAGAACTCATCACAGAGGTGGGAGTTTTGAACATCTCCTCAGAGAAATAGACGCAAGGAAGAATGCGTCCAAAGGGACATATGTACCAGGAAAACATCGCACCGTAGCGGCCCTGAGCTACCAGCCAGCTACTTATGACCCTTACTACCATCATCACAGTGAAAAAGTGGTTCAGGATGACGATGAGGAAGAGGAGAATGATATCGCTGCTTATGAACTAACCGGGAGGAAGGATCCAGCCCTGAAGCAACTGAAAATTTCCAAGGAACCTGTCAACTGAATTCGCGACATATACATATGATGCCAATAAGGCACATGAGATTCTGGATGAGATGATCGCCGCGAAGATGGTGAAGACCTATTTTAGACCTTTTCCTCGACCAGCCAGCTGAAAGGGAAGAAGTACTGCAAATTCCACAACTTATGGAATCACAACACCGCGGACTGTGTGAAGCTCAAAGACCAGATTCAGGTATGGCTTAATAATGGCAGTTTGCAGAATTTAAGCTCCAGTAACGGCGGCAACGCTTGTAGACCGGAACCCTTTTCCTGACACTGGGATCAATATGGTCGATGTGAACTGGGCCAAGCAGAAGCAGAGGAAACTGTTTCTGGTGGGGTTCTCTGGGTACCTCACACAGAATGCTATACCGTCTGGGGCACCGATCGGCACCTAAATCCTGTATCAAGAACACAACGTTAGAGGAATAAACCGTACCGGACGGTTTATACCTCTCCGATGCCTGAGTGAGAAACTAATAGCTGTGTAGAATAAATCGTGGATCAAGGAGTTCTTACCTGTCAAAGGTGGTTGTGCTATAATCTTTATATTCAAGCGTGGGAAGGGAGTCTCCCCTATCCTCGATGTGGGACACAGGTTCTTCTGATGCCATATCAGCCTTGTATTTGTAAAGATAGATGGGCTGTGCTAGCCTTGCCCCGGGCCCTGGGTGCCCGGGGTGGCATCTTATGTGAAGCCCGCCATGGTGGGGTGTGAACCAGGCCCATGGCGTAGTACCTGGGAGTACCGATGGGGCTCAGGAGCTAGTGCTAAACCTAGTTGAGACTCCCTAGTATGTACAGAAACCAACCTTGGATTTGAGTACAAAGGGGCGAGGAGGAAAGTCGGCCTAGGATGAGATCCCTGCACAGAAGAAAGCTAAACCAGTTAGTCAAGCTTCACCAGTGGTCTTATGCTCGCGATGCAAAGAAGAGTGTGTCATCCAAGTGTCGCATGAAGAGGTCGAGCAGACATTTCGGTTTGGCTCTTTCCTGCCCATCAAGTGGGCCTCGCCATCGCGAAACTATCAGCCTTCTAGCCCAAGAGGAAAAGAGGAAATGGAGTCACCACCATCCCCAAAGGACTCCAATTTGTTCAAGAAGCTGAGAGCGGCTGCGGTTGATCAGAAACAAAAGGAGAAGGCTACTAACAAGCACGAAGACATTCTGACCAAGCCCTACATCCCGCCTGCGCCAGTCGCCACTATCAAGGAAGGAAAATGGTACACCAGGGAAAAGGGGAAGGTAGTGGAAATAAGCACTTCCAGGAAGAGGAAACTACAGCGCAGGTTTGGGGAAGCCAAGCGCGCGCTAGAGGCTCTGGACCAGGGCATGATCAAGCCTTCACAATTGGTCAAATCACCAGAGCAGTATCAGAAGGAGATGGAGGCACTAGCTGCCAAGCCATTAATGGCTCCCCGCAGCCTTCAAAAACAAGCGAGCTCAGCAACAGGGGCATCTAAGCCCAGTGTTTTTTGCAGGATCACTGAAGAGAGAACACCTCCGCTAGCTCGAAAGGAGAGTTCGCCGACTCGGCAACCACATGTCAGGGGCAGGTTGTTTCGCGAAGAACCAGAAGCTAAATCCTCGATTTTTTAGAGACTGGGGGGCAAGGACAAGACTACCGATACTTTACAGTGGAGACCAAAAAAGGTCCAGAGTGTAGTAGTCGCTCCCCTAGAGGTAAGCATGGCAAGGGAACCGAAACCAGACTCCCCTAAGCAGGCTCCCGTGATGCAGGAACACAAGCAGTGTGAGGTAAAAGGCCTTACAGAAGAGTTGTTGGTGGACCGTTTGGCTAAGCAATTCAATGCTGACACCCTTGTCAATGAACCCAAGGTTAACCTGGAGGATGACATGGAGGAGACAGATATGACTGACACATCTTGCAGCATGGTTTACGTGCTGCCCGCGAGGTATGCACTACCGGTCGCAGCTCAGGACTACGTAGAAGCTGAGGAAATTAGTGCACAGCCCTTGCAGATCACATTGGCAGTCACGACACCTGTGGAAGAGGCTGTCTTTCTTGAAACGGAGGATGCTCACAGTAAAGAATTCTTCATGAGCTTCACCAGGCCAACACCTGCTATGGTCCAACATATGAGACCTCTATATATCACAACAGAAGTTGGCGGCACCAAAGTTAGCAAGATCATGGTTGATACCAGAGCTGCCGTTAATGTCATCACTACAAGGACCATGCACTTGCTCGAAATCAAGAAAGAGAAAATCCAGTCTACGTCCCTCACGCTCAAGAACTTCGCGGGGACTGTAACAAAGACCCTGGGATTACTTTTCTTACGCATCAATGTTGGCCCCGCATAGGGAGTTTATGTTTTCTTTGTGACAAATTGTTATGCGGCCTACAGTGCTATTCTGGGCAGATACTGGATCCACCGGAGTTACTGTGTTCCGTCAACTCTCCATCAGGAACTAATTATGTGGAACAGGGAGACAGATAAAGCTGAGGTGATCAAAGCGGATCCTCGTCCATTCCCAGTTTCCGCGAATTATGTAGATGTCAGGTACTATTAGGAGCCTATCACTCCATTGCAGGTCCGTGGCATCGATGACAAAGGCCGCCTCACAGGGGTGACGGCCTCTGAATTGGCACAGTGGGGGCTTACGCTCACAAAAGAAGGTTTGGAAAGGCCTGGCCACGCTGTGCCAAACCCTTAAACAATTAATGGATTACGACCTCCCAGAGGAAGGGATAGAGACCTTCTACTCGCTGTACGAAAGACTATCATCGTACTTGGTGGAAAAAGAGGCCTATGATCGAGTCGCGACCTTAGAGCCCGTCAATGAAGAACTCTCTGATTAGGAACAAGAAGACGAGGTAGATATCCAGCTTGCTCTGGCAGCGCTGGACGATACACCTTCTAAGGTCAGAGACCCTACCGAGAAGGTCAATCTTGGAACAGCAGAAGAGCCTATGGAAGTGGCTATCAGCGCTTACTTAGAGCCTAGTGAGAAACAGAGGCTTATTGACTTATTACTAGAGTTCAAAGACTGTTTCGCAGAGAAGTATGAAGACATGCCCGGCTTGTCACCGGACTTGGTTTGCCATCAACTGCCAACACTCCCTGACAAGAGGCCTGTGAAACAAGAGCCACTAAGAATGAATTCAGAAACCCAAGTCCTTGTCAAGGTGGAAGTCGAAAAAATGCATAAATCAGGCATTATCAAGGTAGCCAAATACAATCAGTGGCTATCTAATATAGTGCATGTTCGCAAGAAGAATGGCAAGATGAGGGTCTGCGTAGACTACAGAGACCTTAATATCACCACACACCTAAAGATGTCTACCCCATGCAGGTCGCGGATATGTTAGTAAACACCGTAGCAGGACATGAATTGTTGTCCTTCATGGATGGCACCGCAGGATATCACCAGATTCCGGTCGCAGAAGAAGACAGACATAAAACAACGTTCTATTGTCCTGGGTTTGCGGGCATTTTTGAATATGTGGTTATGCCTTTTGGACTGAAGAATGCTGGAGCAACGTATCAGAGAGCCATGAACCTGATCTTCCATGACATCCTGGAGAAGATTTTAGAGGTTTACATCGATGACGTAGTTGTGAAGTCTCAAAAGAGAGGACACCATGTCATAGATCTCAGAAAGGTATTCGAGCGCATGCGGCAACACAAGCTCAGAATGAATCCCGCTAAATGAGTTTTTGGAGTTCAAGCAGGAGATTTTCTAGGATTCATTGTCCATCAGAGAGGGATTGAGGTCCCTGAAGACAAGGCAAGCGCAGTCATCAATGCATCCCCTCCGTGAACGAAAAAGGAATTGCAGCGCTTGTTGGGTAAGATCAACTTTCTGAGACGTTTCATCTCCAACTCTGCAGGTAAAATCCAGCATTTCTCTCCATTGTTGAAGCTGCAGGATCAAAATGAGTTTGTATTGGAGCCTAAACATCAAGAGGCTTTCGACAGAATCAAGGCCTACCTTGCGAGCCCGCCAGTGCTTGTTCCCCCGAGAGCTGGATTTCCATTGAAGTTATATATTTCAGCAACTGAGACTTCCATTGGCAACCTACTCGCCCAGGATGATGAAGAAGGCGTCGAGCAAGCCATTTTCTACCACAGTAGGACACTTACAGATTGCAAAACAAGGTATACTCCTATGGAAAAGCTGTGTCTTACATTGTACTTCTCAACATGCAAGTTGCGACACTACATGTTATCCTTTACTACTTGCATCATCGCTCAAATCGACTTGGTCAAGTACATGTTGTCGTGACCTATTCTGAGAGGTCGCATTGGCAAGTGGGTACTAGCCCTGTCCGAATTCTCGCTACAATACGTTCCCCAGAAAGCAGTAAAGGGACAGGCCATCGCAGACTTTCTGGCACATCACCCTATGTTGGATATCTTCACAGCACTCCATATTATGCTCAGTCTAACGGTCAAGTGGAGGCCAGTAACAAGATTATTATTACCCTTCTAAAGAAGATGCTGGTTGAAAACCCTCGCCAGTGGCACGACACGTTGTATGAGACACTATGGGCTTATCGCACCTCCAAGAGGAATCCCATTGCTACAACACCCTATGCATTGATGTTTGGCCATGATACAGTTTTACCCTTGGAACTCAACGTTCAATCCTTACGCGTACAAGGGCAACATCACTTGATCGGTGAAGATTATGTCCAGGCGATGTGGCAAGAACACGAAGATCTGAGTGAGCAGCACTTAGCGGCTTTGGATAATTTAGTGATGGAAAAATAGCGTATCGCCCGCGCCTATGATAAGAGGACGCGTGGCCGTAGTTACAAAGAGGGGGACCTTGTTTGGAAAGCTGTTTTGCCCTTTAGCGAGAAATTGACCGGTCGTGGTAAATGGACTCCACGATGGGAAGGACCCTTTGTTGTTCACAGTATTATGGAGCGCGGGGCTTTTCACCTCAAAGACTTGGATGGCGTCATCCATCGCAACCCCATCAACGGGAGGTTCCTGAAGAAATATTACCCTAGTGTTTGGGAGTTCGAGGATCCACCAGATCAACCTTCTTCCCAGACAGGGGGGCAACCATAGTCTTCATCGGCTCGCATCATCTATCTATATTCAGGCCTTTTTCTGTGGCCTTAGTCTCATGTATTTGCTTCACCTACGAACACTGGGGGGGGGGGGGGGGGCAACATTCTATACATCTAGGCCTTAGTTGAGGCCTTATTTTTATAACAATTTTTTATTTCAACTTTTATTTTCATTCTTCCTTGACAGTGTGTGTTAAGAATATACATGATGGCCTATACATGAAGCCTTATTTGATAACAATTTTTCGCAATGTTCTCGAAGAAACATTCATTCATAAAGTGGCTTTGCGGCCAAAAGCAGTACAAATCGAAACGGTTACATTCGCAATTATAAGGCCAAAAGTGGCTTAAAAAATCATAAGGATGGCAGATCTTCTAAGAGTTTCTGGATCTTGTGGTGACAAGGGGGCTGTGCTATGATTACTCACGCTCTTCCTCTCTTCACCCACATCCCTTCTCTGATTTGAGGCGCAGCTGCTATCATTTGTACCGGAGGAAGAGGGAAGGAAATAATCCATCGCAACCCTTCCAGTCGGTTATCCTCCGGGATGGAGATGGTCTTCAGAGAGAGCGCGACTCATAGCCACATCTACCTCCAGGGGAAAAATGGAAGCCTGATAATCAGACCCCGGAGGTAGGCAGCGGAAGAAGAACGATAGGCCTCAAGTGGCCTTCCACCTTTCTCCCTCCTGCTCCACGAGGGAAATCTGAGGAGAGGGATCCCTCAGAATCTGGTTCCGCCGCGTTAGGAGCGCCGCGTGTTCTTCAGTCTAACTGAAACCGATGAATCCCATCCGGAGTTCCAGAGACCAAAGACATGCGACTGGACCTGAGATTAGGCCATAAGACCTACCCAGGTTTTGAGATTAAGCCATAAGGCTTAGAAATTCGAGGCTAAGGGTGAGATCATGAGGAGAAGATTTCAGAAACTGAAGGAAGAGAAGTAAGGCTTGCGAAACTATCTCTGGGAAAGCCATATTTGCTTGTGTCTATCACTTCTCCAAAGTACAGGTATTTATAGGGCCAATCTCAATAGCCTCAACCCTGGGATGGGCAGTTGAAGTATGGTCAGTGCCATCAATAAGAGTATCAATGGAATTGAATGCTAGGATCTCGGAAATAAAGGTAATTGAAGACGGGTGGGAAGCGGGGCAGTCTTCAAAGAGGAAACCGCTCCATTTAGAGATTATCTTTTCAAACAGTTTCAATAGCAATAAAGGAAAATTAAACACTGAACTGCTTGAAAATTTGAGCATATATTTGGGCCAAGCAAAGTGGGCTAAATATTTAAAGGATTAAATACTTGTTACTCCTCAAACTTTTGCCTGAAAAACAGTTTAGTCTCTCGCCTTTCAAATTAACTGGATAGTCCTTATTCTCTCTAATTCTCATATAACAAGTCCAAAATGATCCAAAATGACTATTATGCCCCTCATTTTCTATTTTTATTATTATTTTAATTTTTTCTCTATTTTTTTAAATTTTCCTCCCCTTTTTTTATACTCTCTCTCCCTCTCTCCCTCTCTCCTGGCCGCACGGTCTCTCTCTCTCCCTCGACCTCTCTTCTTCTTCTCTTCCTCTGCCATCACCAGAGACCACCACTTCCGGCCACCATCTCACCAAAAAGGGAGACCAAGTCCCATTTGGCAGACAAAGACCGAGGAATTCCAATTCGTATGCTGTGATGCGAGAAGAATTCCATCCTGAACACAAATTCAAAGCTGGAAAAGTATGAGCTAGCAAAAACCACCAAAAGCACTATTTCTTAATAGTGGATCATCAAATAAACCATTCACTTGATAAACTAACACGGCAAAGATACAATACAGTTTTCTTTCCCCATCTCCAAATGCCTTCAAATGAATATTCACAGATTGACAACCAATGTTTCAATGTTCAACTTAACGTAGATGGAATCATAGCCTCCGCAGTCGTAAGCGACGAATTGGGCTTTTTGGGCTGCGGCTCCTTCTCCTTCTTTTCAACCGTCTTCCTCCTCCTGGGCCTCATATCGCCGTTCGATTCATCCGACGACGTCGGAAGCCCAAGGTGGGTCCAGTCCTCTTCCTCGCCATCGTCGCGGTACCCTAGGTTGTCGTCGTCCTTGATGAAGTCCCTGAACTCCTCGCGCCTCTTGGCGATGATGGCGTCGTACTCGTCCTCATCAACCGTGTCATAGATCGGCTTCTCCATCTTGATCTGGAACCGGTCGTCGGCGTTTTCAGAGAGGTGGCCGCCTTGCTGGAGAGCTCGGAGGCGCTCCAGGGCGCTGGACCGTGCCTACGCCTCTGCACCTCCTGGTCACAATCGGTTGCTTGTCGCTTTGTTTCTCTCTCTCGAGGTTTTCAGAGGCTTTCGTTTTGATAAAAATGGTCTGGATTCGACTGGTGATGGTGGCGCTGTGAGTGGTGGTCTCCAGTGATGGCAGAGGAAGAGAAGAAGAAGAAGAGAGGTCGAGGGAGAGAGAGAGACCGTGTGGCCAGGAGAGAGAGAGAGAGTATAAAAAAAAGGTAGAAAAATTAAAAAAAATAGAAAATGAGGGGCATAATAGTCATTTCGGATCATTTTGGACTTGTTATATGAGAATTAGAGAGAATAAGGACTATTCAGTTTAATTTAAAAGGCGAGGGACCAAACTGTTTTTCATGGAAAAGTATGAGGAGTAACAAGTATTTAATCCATATTTAAATAATAATATTTTTCATACGAAATGGGCCTAACACTAGAGGCCTAAAGTTTTCAGCCCGCATGAGTTAAACGAAGTAAATGTTCGTCCAAGCGAAAACTAGCATCGGCAGCGGCTTGCTCCGCTTGTTGGGGCCGCCTCACGAGCTTGAGCCAGGTTCTGAGATAGTATTTCAGAGGCCGCTAGGGGTTGCTCTAGCAAGGGCTCCTCATGCTCAAGCCGGGCCGTCACAGCAGTCAATTGGGCCTGAAGATCTTGGATTTGGGACCGGAGATGATTCTGCGTGATCCGCAAGTCTCTAACGAGGGTAACCCTATCTCCTAGGAAGTCATGAGAGGAGTCCATTTGTTGAGCGAGGCCCTGATAGTGGACTTGGGCTTGTCTGGCTTGCGCAGTCACGACCGCTCTTTCATTAAGCCACTGGGGGAGATTTTGTAACAGTTCGTCTATCTCAATGAACTCGTTCTCAGTGATGGCTTGCTCACGACGAAGAACCCTCAGATACTCCAGAGCTCTGACGAATGTGCTAGGCAACAGGATATCGGGACTCAAAAGACTGCGAAGTCCGTCCCTGGCTTCATCTATAACTCCGGGAGGAGTCACCTCAAGTACACGAGCTAGCCTTTCTAGTCTGGAAGGAGGCACAGGCAGTGGATTTGGGGCTGCAGCAGCAGGAGCTTCAAGAGGCTCCACGACAGGAACCGCTCCCCTTATCCTGCTTTAGGAGCATGGGGGGCAGGCTCTTGGTTAGCTACATCTTCACCAGCTGGGTCAGCGGGATTGGTGCCAAGTACTTCCACAGCTACAGCTACTTCCTTGACAGGACCAAGATTTTGGTTTTAAGGAGGAATCATTAGAATGCCCAAAGAATAAGACAAGAATCAGGACATCATGCTTGTTAAAGAGAAACGTACCTCTGCAGCCGAAGGCTCGCGAAGGGTTGCTATCAGCACGGGTTCTTAAACCGCCTTGACAGGAATTGGGTCAGGCGCTATCTTTGCCAGGACAGGTGTGGCGTTTGGTTCCTCACGAGGTGCATCTGAAAAAGGCATTCTCTCTTCCACTTCAGGCGAGCTATCATCTATGACGTATACTGGGATCGGGGCCAATGGCATATTGTTTGCAACGCTTGCAGAAGGTGGAGGATTATTGGAAACAGTGGGCGCTTGGCCTTGTGAAGCAGATGTGCCTTCACCGGCAGCTGAGGGGCCTTCCCCAGTTTGTCTTGAGGACCTATGACGAACCTGCAAGCGAGAATTGTTATATGGTCGCACAGAATGAAAAGAAGATTCCAAAATGCACGTTTAGTCTCTTACCAGTCGATCATCGATTGGTTCATCTTCCGCCCACGGATTAGTTCGAGGATCAGAATGACTGCGCTTACGGGCCAAGATAAAGGCGATTTGCCGGGGTCAAAGGATTAGACTTGACTTGGAAAGAAAGCATTGTTTTTTTTTTACAAGAAAGTGCTTACCGTTTGCGGGTTATCATCGTCGGAAGAGGAATCTTCAACTTCAGGCTTTGTTATGACTGTTTTTTACTTCCTGGACTGGCCAGTGGCTGGGGAAACATTAACTGAGCGACTGCCAGAAGTTGGTACATTTCCCTGGTGCAGTAAAGGCTGAGTTAAAAAGGAAGAGTGGAAGAAGGAATAAAATATAAACCAAGATACTTACTTCTTGAGGGGGCTTGCGAATTACGATACCAGCCTAGGCCTGGCGCGGGGCTCGCGCCTGTTGCGGGGCCGGTTCAGGAGGAGGCGGAGATTGTACAGCGTCTTCAGGAAAGCGAGCAAGTAGCTCAATGTCAGCAGCATAGGGATATCTCAGTTCCCCAAAGATGGTCGCGAAGAGTTCGTCATACCGTTGTCTCCAGCAATTGACAGAAACTTCTGCCCACCATTCCTCATATCCTTCTTCAGTTCCATCCACGGCATCGATGTCCTTAGCCCAATCAGGAAGATCAACTAGTGCAAGCATGCTTTGTACTGTCGAAGGCCCAGAAGGAGGCCCAAATCTACGCCAAGAGGTGTTGTAGTTCCAGGCATCATACAGTGGAAATGGCACTAATTGGACGAGGCTGAATTGGTGAGCGAAATGGTTAGGAGAATAGAGCTCATAACTGAGTTCTTCAGCAGCAATCTTAATGTCTGAATAGGAGATCGCGCGGCGAAAAGCCAAGCGCGCGCGATCGCTGTAGCGAGGAGCGCCAGGAGGAATCCGTTTTCAAGCGGAGCTGGGAATCTTCTACCCAGTACTAAGTCACAGTAAGGCATCTCATGCAGAAGGTACAGGTATGTGCAGCACTCGAAGTAAGGAGGAGATAAGTACCTTTCATCGCGGCTGAGCCATTGACCCAAGAGTTGGTCAGCCGGTGGAAGCAGCGGGATGTCATCGCGACGAAAATATGGAAAATAAGTTTGAATCCAGAAGTCAAGGATCCAAAAAGGGCTAGAGATGCTAGTCTCGAAAGGATGCATAGTGGCCTGGTACAGAGTGCGATAGAGGGCGCCCAACACAGGTTGCCTGAGCCCGACACGGCGGCCGTTGTAGAGGGTCGTTGCCAGAAGAGTCCAAGCACCAGTGGGCTTACAGGAGGAAGTACAGAAGATGAACTTATAAAGCCAGTACCCTAGGAAAGCAATTCCGCCAGTCGCATTGTGCTCCCGGCGGTAATAAGATAGCCACTGTGGATAGGAGCCGTTGTGAGCGCTGCGACTGTTTTGGGACATGGTTGAAGTGAAAGTGACAGAGTCAAATTGGTCATGCAGATAAGGCTCGCCATCAATGGGAAAGCCAGTGATGGTGAGAATATTCAGTAAAGTGATACTCATTTGGCCAAATCGAAAATCAAAGGTGTTTGTGGCAGTGTTCCAAAAACAGAGAAAGGCAGCGAGCGGTGAACGATTGCCACCGCTCGGAAGACGAAAACAGAGATCGATAGTGTGAGTGATACCTGCCGCATTCCAGTGAGCCAGATCTCGTGTTCGTGCGTCGTGATACCAGGAAAGCTCCGCCGCGCTGATAGAGGATGGCCAGTGCCCTATTTTTGCTCGATGATTCTGGGCACCCCAACTGTTGAAATCCCCAGGAGTCCTCTGGAGGACTGGAATGGGTCGACGAACTGGCAGGCCATAGAATGAGATGGTGTCGGCCGGAATAGAGTCTCGCTGCGCTGGGCCCAGTCTGACATAATGGTTTGAGAACTGGACATGATGGTTTGGGAAGTGGAGAAGTAGGGGTCTATGGATGGTGGTGTGGAGACGAATGCGGGCACCGATGTTGGTTCCCCAGGAGTGGGCAACCTGTTCATTCAGTTTGTTTTCTTGATCGATGACTATCTTCTTTGGGGGAGCCATTTCTGGGTTCCTGCGAGGAAGATGTTGGCAGTAAAAGGGTTTCTAGGTTTAGGAGACTAAAAGAGTTTCTGATGTGACAGGTCTGAAGTGACTGCGGGTTTAAATAAGAAATTTTGTGAGGGAAACGATACGACAGAAAGGCGTTTTCGCAAGCGAAAGGACGCAACCCTCATTAATGATATCGTTTCAAGCAATCGGTGTGTCGTTTTTAGTCCCCTTCAATCAGTTACATCTTCGCGGGCCTGATTTCGGGGCCTGTTTGAGCCCAAAAGTAATTTTGGCAAGATCCTTTAGTGGATTTAGCACAGCGGGCCGATACATGCGGCCCAAAAATAAGCCTACTTGGGTTTGAGTTACAGCTTCGCCCATTCCGCGATCCATAAGGAGAACGAAACCTTATTGGAGTCGAGTAGCAGAGATTGAATAGGAAACTTCAATCAATAATCCTTCTGTAGCAAGGAACAGTCGAAACCCTAGATATAAATACCAGGTTTAAAGGACAAAAGAAGACCTCTCTCTAAAACCAATCAATCCCAGTGATTACAAAGCCTCCCCGGAGCAAACCTTCAACTTCGTTGAAACCAGGTGACCATGCGACAGTCCTAGTCTCTCCAAGAGCCGATTGTCAGCATCACCAGATCAACCCGGCGACCGTACTTCCAGTCCTAGTCTCTCCAAGAGCCGACTGTCAGTACCACTGCCACCGAGACTCTTTCAACTAGCGAAGCAAGGGTAACGCCCTCGCAACCCAGCGAAGCTAAAGTCACGCTTTAGCAAAACCCGTGCTTTTTCCAAACTTCCTAGTGATTGCTCTGCTCAGCCTACAACGTTGATAGCGGTTCGGTGACGCGAAGAGATCACATCCAAAGTCCTTATCTGTAAGTCAATAAGTCCTTTCTCGGAAGGCTAGAGAAGAACCTTGTGGCGAGGTTGGTGCTCAAGGGACTCCCCCGACGACTGCACGCCACGGTGCTGGCACGCCCGCGCACATGCTCAAAAGAGACAGTTTACACGCCAACTGGTTTTGGAACCAAACAATGACAACTGGTATTGATGTTGCTTCTGCGTGTGGGAATGTGGGAGGCAAGACTTGAGATGTGGAGCACTGTTGTTGTATCTGTAAACCCAAGGCAGTCATCTCGTGCGTGCTATCTGGTATGGGACTGGTGATGTTGGTTTTGGTACGTAGTAGAATTTCGAGGTTGTTGTTGGTCTCGGCAATAGAATTATGTGGTCATTTCTTTACTTTAATGAAGAGAGAGATAGGGAGCATTCACCTGTAAATCTTGTTATATTGGTCTAGGCCTTTTTGTCTTGTGCTATGGGGATTTTTATATTAGTAGTATGTATCTTGAATATCTAATCAGTGTTCTTGACCAGCCAAAAATTGAAACGGTGATTTACTATTAAAAAGTCATGTAAATGGGGTTCAACTTATCAATGCATTATAGTCGTCTTTATTTTGCTCAAGTATGAAGTATCAATGTGCACCAGCAAAGAATTGAGTACACCAGCAAAGAACAAATCAATCGATCTCCATTGCCCCATCTTATTGTTATAGCCTTAAACAAAAAATATTTCAATAAACAAAAAAATTCAATATCTGAACATCCCTAGTTATTTTGTTCGTACAAGACTCAGATTTTAAACCCCACGAGCAATCATTTCCTGAAACCTTTTGAATGATTCTTCCCTTTGAATCTTTAGCTGGTTCCTGAACTTCTTGATGAAGGCATCAGCCATGTCATTAATGTCGCCTTGCTCATCCGCTGCCATCATCCTTCTGCTCATTGCCTGTTTCTTTGTAGGATTAAATACTGTTTACTCCCTATACTTATAGGGTTTCATCGTTTCAGTCCCTGACCTTCAAATTTCATCTAAAAAGTCCCTGAATTCTCAATTTTCTCCCAATTGGTCCCTGCCGTCAAAATTTTCTGTTAAATTTGTCAAAAATGTCTATTATGCCCTCACTTTTATTTATTTTTTTTTAAATTTATTTTTGGGAAAATGCTCATTTACCCAATTTTAGCTTAAAATTTGCCCACTTGCTCCACTAACTGTTTTTTAACCCCGTTTACCCAAAACACTCTAAGGGATTATTTCCCCTTTACCCAATTAATTCTTTTTTTCTTCTTTTTATTTATTTTTGGGACTTTTTTGCCCTCTCCCCCCTCACCGATTTCTCTCTCCTCCCCCCTCACCGATTTCTCTCTCTCTCTCTCTCTCTCTCTCTCTCTCTCTCTCTCTCTCTCTCTCTCTCTCTCTCTCTCTCTCTCTCTCTCTCTCTCTCTCTCTCTCTCTCCAGACGACGTCGGATTTCTCTCTCCCTCCCTCCATCCCTCCAGCAGGTCGCCCACGACGCCTGCTTTCACCATCGCCGCGCCGAAACTCGTCGTCGTGCTCTCCGCTGCCAGGCTCGACGGTCCTCGTCGCTTTGAAGCTCGGCGAGGCCGGGTTTGACCTTCTGAAGCAATCGACGACGGACTGAAAACTGCTATCTGAGACTGAAAACTGCTATCTGCTATTGTGCAGTCATAACCATAAAAGTTGTAACATTAGTGCCCCCCAGTAGACTTTGTATTGGGGGTCAATGATGACTGCTTTATTTATTGACGGACTGAAAACTGCTATTCCAAAGTAAATGTAGTGTTAAATTGCAGTAGTCGATAAATGAAAAAAATTGTGTGGTTTGTGTCAGTCTAGTGGGGGGCAGTAGACAGAATATTGACCATCATAATGTGTGTTTTTAGACATTACCTGTTGTTTTGAGTGTGAATAACTTCTATAATCTGTGAAACATAGGAAGCGGTGTAATGTTTGATGGTCTATTGGGGGGCAGTAGACACATTAGTGCCACCCAATAATGTCTTTCTTAGGAGACAGTAACCATCTCTTGTTGATTATAAAATGATCATTTTGATTTTGTTTGTGATAAAGTGCAATACACTGTGAATCCTTGAAACTGGTGCAAGTTTTAATGGTTTAGTGGGGGGCAGTAGACACATTACTGCCCCCAAATAATGTCTTCATACGAAGTCAGAACCCTTCACTTAACTATCATTGACAAATTATTGTACTTTAATAAACTCAAAACAACATAAGACTTATCAAAACTCTAATTTCAATGATTAATTAACCACAGTTAAGAAATTAGTGGGGGGCAATAATCTGTCTATTACCCCCCAATAGACCACAGTTTTGACGTCGTCCGAGACCTGCAAGCGAAGCCCAGACTCGATTCTGGCGTGGAGCTTCGGAGCTTCCCGGACATCTGACGAACAAAACCGGCGAAGCCCAGAGGGGTTGGGATCGTGGAGTTAGATGGCGTCATCCTCTGGTGGTCCGACGGTGGGACAGAGCGGCGGCGGTGGAGGCCGACATCGACGGTGGAGTGGTGGGCGTGGTGGCTCAGAGAGAGAGAGAGAGAGAGAGAGAGAAAGAGAGCCTGAGACGAGGTTAGAGAAAGAGAGAGAGAGAAATCGATGAGGGGGAGGAGAGAGAGATATGAGTGTAATTTGTTAATTAAAATGAGGGCAATACTGTCAAACACTGTTAGATTGGGTAAATGGGGTTAAAAAACTCTTGGTGGAGTAAGTGGGCAATTTTTGGCCAAAAATTGGGTAAGTGGTCACGGCCCCTTTATTTTTCTCTCTCTTTTATTTCTTGTTTTCATTTCACCTCTTGAAGGTGTGTGGATTGGAACCATCTTGATGAAGAGATGAACAAAAGGTTGCGAGGAAGTCGGAAGAAGAAGAGGTAAAAAGAAAAAAAAAAATACAAAAATAGAGGAAGAGAAATTTTTTTTTGGAAGTAATTGAGGATATAATAGACTTTTTTAGAGGAAGATAATGGAGTTTTTGACGGCAGAGACTAATTAGGAAGAAATTGGGAGTTCAAGGACTTTTTAGGTGAAATTCAAAGGTCAGGGACTGAAATGATGAAACCCTATAAGTATAGGGAGTAAGCAGTATTTAACCCTTCTTTGTATTATCCTTTTCCTTCTGCACTCGTTGGCTTCCACTCGCAGCAACCTCTCGACGAGCATCCATGACAGCCGCTTTGGTAAGATAGCTCAAAGATTTCTTGATGTTGGATTGAATGAGGGGGTTGGAGAGAAATGTGCCTCGAAATCCCTTTGTGTTGTCTACAACGTTCTCAATGATTTATTTATAGCACCAGTACCTCTAACTTAGAAGCATGAGTTTATTATGGGTTGAAGCAAAGGAAAGAAAGTGCAAAGAAGTTACAAAAGAGAAACAAGCTATGCTTTGTCAAATAGTGAAGAGCGTTTTATGCTTTCTGAGGCCAATCAAGGCTAATTAGATTAATTTGCTATTCTATTGCCTACTGGGTGAAAGAAATTAGCTCTTTAATTTTCAAGGCATCTCTTTGGTCAAATGCCATTAACAATTGCTTTATGTTATTATGTATCAATATTTAATATATGTTGATTCTCCCTCGTGGATGAAGATGGATGATGGAGACTTTATGATTAACTAATTGGTCTAATTGTGCAAATCGGACCCTTTTTTTTTTTTTTTTTTTTTTGACAAGAAATCGGACCCTGGTCTTAGTGTTAACTATTGTTAAATTGGACAGCATCGAAAAAACTGTTGTTAATTAGTGCATGCTAATGTGAACTTTCGGGTTGATGATGATAGTTTTATCAGTTTCAACTTTCGACCATAGCCATTATTAATTGACCGCAAGGTTCAACCGTCCAAAAAATGAACGAGTCTTTTAGAGCATTGATGTGTCCAAGTCCATCATTAAATATATAGTATTCAATCAACTAGATCTTAATTAGGTTCCTCATCATCTCATATGTTTACATAATAATAGTGAATACAGAGGCTGTCAAACCACCATTGCTAGGCAACAGCATCAAATAAGCTAGGCAACTTAATTAGTCCTCAAAAGACCAGCGTCCATTTCCACGTAGCAATTAATTGAGGTTATGTCATGTGAACTGCTGGAGACATGTAAACTGTATGGCTAACCGAATAACGAAAGTTTCTGGAACTCCGCTAAGGCCTAAGGAAGCATTTACAGTATGCGTTAAGCTAGGCATTCAATGGAGTAATTTCATTGCCTTATTAGGCCACCATATTCCATAGAAATGAAAATCACTGGAGCCATCAAAACCAACTTCTTGTTGAAGATGGTTTGAGTTATATGGCTATAACTTTTGTTTCTGGAAATTTTTCGGATGGGTACTTCGGAATCGCCTTCGAAGCCCTCAATGATCTCTCGATCCGGTTGGATGTTGCTTCTGGTGGCTCTGTTCTCCATGAAGGTGGCGCTGCTGGTTCTTCCTCGTTGACGGCAACTGTGTTGGCTTACCAAGAACGTGGGCTTGCCTGGTTTAGGCCCACTATGTTTGTTTCTTTCTTGTTTCGTTTGGGCCTTTTGGGCCTATGTTGTCTACTTATGTTTCTATCTGGAAGACCTAGTTGTCTTTCTTGTGTAATAGGTTCTCTTCTTTAATATATCAGTTCTTGTTGTTTGCCAAAAAAAAAAAAAAAAAACCAACTTCAACTTTGACACGGTACATATACATATCCCCATGCTGTCAATTGTACTCTTATCAGAATACGAGATTTTGACCATTATCTTACTAAAAAAAATAGAGCTTGTTACTAACAACTACAAAATGACAATATTATTTATAGAAAATTACTCATAAGTGTCATTTTGAAACTTTAATTAACCATAAGGCCACCTTATTTTTCTTATACATATAAAGCCACTTGCATCTTCAAAATAATTTGTTCTCAGACGATTTTGCCATTCTACCTAAGAAAATCAAATCGCTGATCTCAGTTTACTCATTTTCTCCGTCCTCTCTCTCTATCTCTCTCTCTCTCTGCGACTCTCCCAGGGAAACGCTCTTTCTTCCTCTTCGTCCTTTGACAACCATTTGTCGCTTTTGTTTCTCTAGCTTCCGGCAACGGCAATCAAGACGCCTACGACCTTCATCAACCCTACCTATGACCTAAACGGCGAGAGATCTCGGCGTTCCAAGCACGACGGCCACTTGTCTAATTGAAGCATCTCGAGGTCCCTCTCACGTCACCGGCGATCGATTCTCCAATCAATTGCATCCACCTCCATCGGGAACGCGTTACACGATCCGCCGAAGCCATCACCGCAATGTTTTCATCTTCAAGTCCTCGACCTTGACTGCTTCGTCTTTGATGTGTTTTTCTTTTTTGATTTTGTTTGAAATTAATTTTGTTTCAATTCAAAACCTGAGCTTTGGAAACTAATATAGAATATAGATTGATTCATTTCGTTGAAAGTACAATTCGCTGTGTTGTAAAGTGGATATGTATCATCATAAAGCCAATTGATTATGTTTGAATTGCGACTCATTCCCGTGTTTGGTTTGTGATTTTCATTTTGGTTCTGTTGCTTTGGTCATAGAGTTATTTTGTGATTTTCGTTTTGATATCCTGTAGAAAAAGATACTGATCCTCTATAAAAATGTTACTGGAATAGTTTTGATAAGCTACTATTGCTATAAGATGAACTTATTATGCATTATTTGTTGGTTTATCTGTTTTCTTTTTTTGGATAATTGATATACTGCAAAATAGCTACTGTTGCAGTTTTGAAATGCTGCTGTCATGCTTTCCACAAGCTACTATCATTAGCAAACTAACCTACTGTGCATTACTTATCAGTTTCACTGTGTTTTCATTCATATCAAAACTAAAAGCTATCTGATTGATAGAGATAGGTGCTGCTGTCTTCATTCCTGATTATAATACTAATCTTTGTCATATCTTTGTTCTTCCACTATTTCTTCGTTGTTGAATGCACTTAGTAGCTTTGTATAACTATCATAGTGACTTTATTCTATTCTGCTAGTATTTTTTCAATATGATTCCATTAGCTTTTGTTTATTCTCTGAAGCTTCTGTTGTGAAGTCTCCATTGATTAGAAGTCTATTTGCCCGGTCAAAATCTGTTTGGATGAAGTCTATTGCAGAAGGTGGCAAGACAAGGCCTATCAAGGGTGGTAGATGTGGTGAGTAGGGGCTCCACAACAAGGCAACATGTATGGTGCAAATCTGAAAGCTGACACTAGTACATGAACAGATGCATAGCTTTCTAAAACATTGAGAGTGGCTTTTGACAATATTGGGAGTATTTTTCTTTACAGCAATGGGAGTAGTTTTTGCTTCAGTAATAGCTTTTACTATTTTCGAATTTTTTTACAATGGGAACAGCTTCTGCAATAACTTTCAAGATTGATGTTGAACTTTGGTGTTTAACTTTGTCCTAATTCCAACAGTTTCAATTTGTTGAGAATCTTATTGGATGTCTAAGCTTTTAAGTTCATTACATTTTTACAATTTTTGCTTTACCTATTTTTATTATGTTTTTAAGTTACACAATGGTTATGTAAGATTGGAGTTGCCTTTTGCCCTTTTCATTAGTCTGATTCATGGAAATATCAGACATAAATGTGCCAAACTGCCCATAGCAAGAATAGTTACAAAATGAAGTTGGAAAAGGACATTCATGTTAAAGATGAAAATTAATGCTGAAAATATCAAAATAGACATCATTTTCCATCAAATATCAAAGCTGAGAATTAAACACAAAGCTACTGTCAACACTTCATCAAGCCACTGTCAATACTTCAAAATACTATTGTCACCAGTAAATTTTTCATCAGATATCAAAGTTGGAAATAAAACAATCAATCAATCATAAAGCTATGATCAACACATGAAAATGCTACTTTCATAGACTAAAAAATCTACTGTCACCACTACATGAAGCTACTGGTCGAATTATCATCTAATGCCTCTTGCCGCTCCTTCTTCTTTTACTGGCATAAATGAACTCCTTATCTTTAGTAGGCTTGCTTTTTTATGCTTGATTCGAAATTCAACCTTCTAGCTTGCTTCCTCCCTTTCGTCTTCTCTTTAACCAGTTCCTCTTCAAGGTATTCTTCTTCAAGGAATTGGATAACTACAGCCAGTTAATATAAAAGCTACTATTAGTGAGCACAAAAGCTACTGACATATTCAACATTAATTAGGAATGCTGCTCCTATGAAACACAAAAGCTACTCCCATATATTAAGAACGCTACTCTCAAAGGCTCGGAAAAGTACCACCAAACTAATCATATCAACTATTAGAAAAGCATAACAACAATTAAATGTGATGCAACTAAAGTACTAAGAAGTATGAATGCTGCAAGAATAACATTTATGTACTCATCATAAGCATTTGTATCCAACAATATCTTCCCAAGCATTTGTGCTACAGTAATAGCAAACAATGAAAAGCATGAGGACCGAAGCTTTGCTGCAACCAAGGAACACAAGCTACTCCCTGGGACTAACAAAGCTATTCCAACGATTGAGAAAGCTGCTACTAAGAAACAGAAGTTGAAAGCTACTCCTAGAGACTGACAAAGCTAGTACCAAACAACATGAAAGCTACTCCCAAACTGAGACTGCTACTCTATATGAGTAAGGAAGCTGCTATCCAGCAGCACAAAAGCTACTCTTAGAGACATGGAAGGCTACTACAAAAGAATCAAAAAGATACTAAGAACAAGCATGAAAGCTACTGCCGATATGAAAGTGAAAAACCTGAAAGCTCTACCAAACATCAAAGTGGCTACCAAACAGAAAGATATTGTAGATGAAGCATAAATCTATTGTTAGAGAACACGAAAGGTACTAATACAAAACTATAAAGCTCTTGCTAAACACAAAATCTGGTAATCGTTTTAGAAGGTCTAAAAGCTACTGTACACATATGAAAGCTATTACCAAGCAATCTTAAAGCTACTACAAAGCATGAATGAAAAGCTATTACCAAAATCAACTGCCGCATATGTAAATGCTACTGCAATACTATTTAGAGCTTTCTTAGACAAATATATAGTAATAGAATTGTAGATTTCAGTGTCAAGGACGCTTACGAAGCCGAATTAATAGAAGAGAGGCGTTGATTCAAAAATGCTCAACTGATTCTTCGACTAATTTCTTTGATTCTTTATTCCTGCTTCTTCGCTGCTAAAACACGGGTGGACCGTCGACGAGTCTTCGGAATCGTCGTCGAAGACTCGCAGCTTCTGCGAGGCTCAGTAGCGACTCGATTGTTAGCAATGCTCGGGTCCAATCAAATTTCCATTCTAGCGAGAGAGAGAGAGAGTGAGAGAGAGAGAGAGAGAGAGAGAGAGAGAGAGAGAGAGAGAGAGAGAGAGAGAGAGAGAGAGAGAGAGAGAGAGAGAGAGGCTGTTTCTCATTCAAAATGACCTAGAACGTGAAATTGGGTTTGTTTGGAGATCAGTGGCATAGCTGTAATTTCTTTTATTTTTAATGTTTAAAATTTAACCATATTCTGTAACTGGTGGCCTTATGAAGGAAAAAAATATTTGGTGGCTCTTAGACTAAAATAACTCCTCAAAATGTACTTATATGTAATTAACTCTATTATTTACCAATAGCAGACTCCAAAATTAATGGCCCGTGCGGCCAACGCCTGTTAGCCCATAGTAACGAAAAACACTCCAAGATTAATAAAATTACGAAACATGTCACCCAGACTCTAACAAACCATTTCTCCCAAAATCAATCAGATCCAAAATCGAAACCGTCCCAAAATCAAAATCTTCTGGCGAATCCAGGAGGCGAAGCAGGTGGCGAAGCCAGGCAGCGAAGCTAGCTGCGAAGAGGAACTACTGAGGGTCAGTAGTATACTGACCACCAAAACGAAACCCGAGGTCTCTTCCGACGAGGCCCTATCCAATTCTGAGGAGGAGGAGCCGATCGAAGACGAAGAGGACGAGGAAGAGCTCAAGGCCGTCGCTTGCTCCGCCGACTCCGAGGACAAGACTATTGGGGGCCAGAACGAATCAAATGTATTTTTTCGTCTTAACATAATCAGAGCACCGCAGCCTTCTTCTCCATCTCTCTCTTCCACACATGGACACCTCCCACCTCTACATCTCCTCCTCCTGAATCAATTGGATGAGTTCTAGGTTTTTACCGACGATTATTCCTTTTTTGATGCATGCTGTTCTTTTGTGCAGGAATAGATGAGGCGAAGAAGACCTTTGCTTCAATTTTAAGGCTTGGTGAGTATTTAAAGTGATTTTGTGGTTGAATTAGTTGAATGTGTTTCGAATGCGATTGTTTAGCCTAGAATGTGCCCATTGAGTTTGTTGTTTTCGATAGAATTGTTTTGGTGTTAGTTGATATCTGTGGAATATATGATTCAATTTATGCTTAGCTTTGGTTTATGCAATTAGATAGCAATGCATGTAATTGGATTTCCCCTTTTAATCTGCAATGACATCAGTTATTCATTTTCTTTCTTTTTTTTTCCGTTTAGTTCACAAGCCTGCTGGGGGTCAGGATCTACTGAGGGTCAGTATACTACTAGGGGTCAGAATGCTACTGAGGGTCAAACCTCCACTAGAATCAGAGCTCCGATGTGCTCTGGTTGCTTCAATGACACAGAGGTTGAACCAGTTTTGAAAATCACGATAGCATTGTGGTATGAAGCGTTCTATCTATTTAAAAGTCAGTTGAGGTTACTTTGGTAATTTTCTCATTAACAGAACAATTCAAAAAATGGTAGGAAAATGGCTGCATGGGCTTGGACCTTGCCCAAGGTTCAGCTACAGTATTGCAAGGGAATTGGCAAAAAAACAATCCTGCTATTAGTAATAAATGGGCTGAGATTGTAACTATTGGTAATTTGCTTAAAAAGAGCAAGTAGGTCGTCATTTTCTCTCTAGAATCTAGGAGTAAAATTTTGTATTTTCATTGAAGTAAAAACAAAAATGAGTGAGCCACGTACTAATTTTCCGGGTGCCAGGAAATTTTTAACAGTATATATGCAATCATTGCAATGCTTGTCAGACAGGGTTTGGACTTACTGGTCGTCCATAACTTGTTAGTGCGCACTGCGCAGGGCTGATCTAGTTCTTTGGCATCATTGTAGACTTGAAAATAAGGCTTTATCTTCAACAAACAACAATGGGATCACCATCGATCCATAGTCCACGCAAAGACTAGGAACCAAGGGACGACGGTTTCACCTAGTGAAATAATTTTCTTCGCACTACTAGGATAAAGTTCATAGACATCAGTTCACAACTGATGTTAAAAAAAAAAATCCGATGTCTTAGTGGGTGATGTTAAAGATCGCCAAAACTAAGACATCGGTTCATAACTGATGTCTAGTTTGCAACGAGACATCGGTTTAAGGTTCAGAACCGATGTAAAAACGTTAATGTGACACCATTTTGGTGTATTTAGCTATTGTCAAACCTTCATATTTTGGCATTAGATGCTTAATGAAATATAGGTCTAACAACACAATTATCCATTTTAACATCGTTATTGATTTACAAACGATGTCTGATAATATTTTACACATCGGTTCATGTAGAAGAACGATGTCCAATGTTACGTTGGACATCAGTTCCTTAGTCTATATCGATGTCTATATTTATGCTAGACATCGGTTTTTGTTTATATATCGATGTCCATAGTAATGCTAGACATCGATTTTTGTTTAAGAACTGATGTACATTCTCTTTATTGACATCGGTTTTTGTTAGTAACTGATGTAATATCTCTTTCTTGACATCGGTTTTTGTTTCCAAACTGATGTATTTTCTCTTTTCTAACATCGATTTTTATTTTCAAACTGATGTAATTTCTATTTTTTGACATCAGTTCTTCATCAGTAACTGATGTTTTTTTCTTTTCTTGACATCAGTCTGTGAATTCAAACTACTGTTATAACCCTTTCGTGATGTATTTGGTACTAGAAAGTTGATCCACAAATAACATGAAATTCAAATTCTATTTAAGAGAAAAAAAAGAGGAAATTTATGTGGAGCTGCTACCCTTGAACTGGTGAACATGAGCACTAATCTTTTTGAAGTCTACACTTGGCTGTTCTCTGTGCAATGAAAAGAAAAAAAAGGAAAAGCTCATGAACAACAAAGCCGAAGTATTCAAAAGCAAACATGAGCACAAACCAAGAGCTCAAAAATGAGCAAACAAAATCAAGAACAAAACAAAAAAGGCAAAACCAACCAAAATACAACAAAATCAAAACACATTCATCTGAAAATTATTCATAAATCTCAACATTTTCTGTTCCTTACCTCCAGAAACAAGAACTTTGTGTAGCTGAAAGAAAGAGCCAGACACAGACATATTTCATACATAAGCTAGCTGTTCCATATATGGTCAATATTGGATATTTCATCCATACTCTCATTATGGATTTCATAAATCAAAGAATCAAAAGTTCAACAACACAGTATTTTAAGGCAAAATGTAACTTACATGGGGTGAAATGCAATTGCATTTACTGGATATACAATTTACCTTCCGGCCTCTGATTTTCTATGATACTTAAATGCATATATGCATCAAGGTTGTACCATTAATAGAAGGATGAAAGACAATTGGCACCATATCACATTTTGGCATGACTATATTTCAAAATAAATGTCCAACATATCTTCAAACTAACATAAGGATGAAACATAATTGGCACTATATCACATTTCAACATGGCTATATTTCAAAATAAAAGCCACGTACATGACAAGCCCTTATGCTCAAACCAATGTACCACCCAAAAACCAGTTCACAGCATCAGAATGACATGAATGATATAGTTATTTAACCATAAAAGACTAAAAGCTAAGTAAGGATAGACAGCATTAAAGTCTATGGTGTACTAATAGAATCACATTTTATGCTGATAGCAGACTAATTTATATAAAGAAAATCACTAGTGATCACAGATAGGTTCTCTGGTACATTTATCAAGAACTACTCTTCCCTTCTAGTATTTGGTGCCGCTAGCATCTAAGGTGTTCTCAGCTTATTTACAAAAGAAATATAAATGCCATGAAACTGGATAATTTAACAAATGTAAAGCATTGTTTTTATTTTATATTGTCTGAGAGCTGAATGCATACTTTTTGGTTTGACTAGCCTCTGAGAGGTCAAAGAATTTCATTGCAACCCGTCCTTTAACAGAACTAAGAGCATAACCTACAAAAAAGTAACCAAAAGATTAGACCTGACACAACCAACAACAAAGATGAAGCATGCATGTCACTCACAAAACCAAGGCTTACAAACCCCTGTCATGTTTCAAAACTGAATTAATATATCAGGCACAAAGCCATAATGGTGATATCATTTTGGAGACATTTGACAGAGTTGACCAGGTGCAGGACTATGGAAAACATTCCAGAAGCTGAAACGTTAAAAAGGAAAATTACCTGTTCCCTAAACTATAGTTCTGGTAATTGCATTTAGATCTCTAATGGCCAGAACTGTGTCGCTTACTTTCCCCTTTTATACTTCTAGGCCATTGAATTGTAAATTGATCATAAAGACGGTTGTTATAATAAAGGGACATAGTCAACAACTCTCACATACAACCACAACCAAAACCATATCAACCCCAATCTCTTTTCTCTTATTATCTGCTTATTCATTGATCATTAAGGACTTACCCACTCATCAGTTCTGATGTTCACACATACACAATATATGTGCCATATCATAAACACCATCTAATCACAAACCAATGAAGATTATTAGAATGCATGTGAAGCAACCTAATTACCAATAGATAGTCAGAAAGGAGCAAACCAAGATAAAGCATAAGTGATACAAACCTGCCATAGCAGTTGGAGAATGGTGAACATAATTGTGCTAACAGATCGGAGCATCTCAGAAACATACTTCAACCAACAAATCGGGACCAAAATATAGCAGAAAACACAATGGAGGCTGAAAATGAAACTAGATTTACAGACCTGCTTCATACGAGTACAATCGTCCAAAAGCCCCTTCTCTCCCAAAAACCCACCAGGAAACAAAAATGACCAAATAAAATCAAGAACACAACAAAAATCAAAACAAACCCATCTGAAAATTATTCATAAATCTCAACATTAATTTTATGTTCCTTACCTCCAGATCGAATTGACAGAAGCTTGTAGCTTCAACATACTCTTGTATCTGCAAAGACCCAAGCACAACTTGATAAGCGAAATAACTAGGACTCAGCATCCAACCCAATTGGAACTGACAGAATGAAATCGAACCAACAGCAAGGCAGCAAGAGCAATTTGAACATTCATTCATTTAATCAAGAGTAAAGCAGCAACTTACCCGAGCTTGAAATTTTCTGAATCGAACCAAGTTTCCAAGAGCAAGATCAGTTGACCACGAGCCCGATACACTGAAAACCCAGAAATTAACGAAAGAGTGAGACATAGATCGATTGTAAACCCAGAACAGATCAATTGAAAACATTAAACCCAGAAATTCAATTCAACCCAAAACTTCAAGCAAAATTGAGAGGATAAAGATGAAAGTGATACCGTCGGGGTGGAAGGAGAAAAGAGAAGGAGGAGGGGCAAGGCGGAGCTCCGGCGTGGACTGCGTCTTTAGCAGATCTGGTGAATTGGAGAAGAGAGATGAGAGAACAGGTGTGCCAAAGGAAGAGGAGGAGGAGGATAGCGGAGGCGGAGGAGAGTGGAGGCGGAGGCTGAGGCAGAGAGCAGTTGGGTGCTGGTCGGAGGAGGAGGATGAGGAAGAGGAGGCAAACGAAGTGTAGTCGTGGTGTTTAGGGTTTGAGAGAGAAAATTAACCGAGTGTAGTCGCGTGGGAAACTGACCAAGTGTTGGAGGCAAATGAAAATTTGTTCCCCCGCCTCATCAATTTTGTAACTTAGTCGTTTCCGCGCTTTCTCAAAATTTTGCAAAAAAACAGAGACATCGGTCAAAAATGACAAACGATGTTAATTGTAGAAATAGAAATCGATTTTCCAAGAACTGATGTTACAAATCTCTTTTACATCGCGTGAATTCCTGACCGATGTCTATGACATGATGTCTATTAACATTATTCTAGTAGTGTCGGTTTTGCTTTTACTCTTCCATTACTTTGCTCCCGCTATATAAATGCACAAACCTGTGAGCAATCGATCTAAATCTACCTCTAAGAAAGAAATGCTAGTTCAGCCTGCAAACCACGCAATGGTTTCATCCTTAAGTTGCTACCTTCTCATTTTTATGTTATTGTTTATGCATAATATTATTCATGCATGCATCCAAACTCAACGTATTTCTCTCTTGTCCTTTGCATTCACTCTGTCTTCTCCTTTCTTAAACTGGACTTCTAGTAGTTGTTGCAATTGGCAAGGCATTACTTGTAATCGAGATGGTTGGGTCACCCATTTGCAGTTACCCTCCAAAGGGCTCAAACTAAAAGGAGGTATTTTCCCCTCATCACCACTTGCAAATCTCATACATCTCACTCACTTGAATCTCTCCCACAATTCACTCTCTGGTTCTCTAGATCAAACTAAATTCTTCTTGTCCTTGAATGATCTCGAAATCCTAGATTTGAGCTATAACTTTCTTTTTGGAGTGTTATTACCATCTTCTCTACCATCCAGTCATATTCGGATGGTGAATCTTTCTAGCAATCGTTTACATGGTGCAGTTTCATCTTCTTTTTTCCAACAAGTTGGAATTTGACTAGTTTCAATGTCAGTAACAACACCTTTTCAGGTCCTATCCCATCCTCTATTTGTCGTCATTCTTTTTCCTCGTCACGACACCTTGATTTTTCCTTCAATTATTTCAATGGTAGTATATCTTCTGGATTGGGGAAGTGTTCCAAACTGCAGATCTTCTGTGCTGGTCACAATTACCTGTCAGGATCGCTTCCAGAAGATATGTTTAATTCTACCACACTTGAAGAGATTTCACTAGCTACCTCTAAATTCATTGTATGGAGCAGTGAGTGATAAAATTTCCAACCTCACCCCCTTACAACCCTTGACCTCTCCTATAACCAATTGAGTGGTGTGCTCCCTCTCCATCTTGGGAAGCTCTCCAAGTTGAAATACATACTCCTTGATTTCAACAATCTGGAAGGTTCATTGCCCCTATCTCTGATGAATTGCACAAACCTCGTTGAACTATGTATGGGAAACAACAACTTGGGAGATGATATCTCCATGCTCAATTTTCCCAAACTTAGCCAACTTAGTAAACTTGGCTTGCGGAAAAATAACTTCTCTAGTATCTTGCCGAGAAGCATCTACTCGTGCAAGTTCTTGAAAGCAGTTCAAGTGAATTACAATAACGTAGAGGTTCAAATACAGCCTGAAATTCTTTCATTCAAATCCCTGTCCTTCCTCTCACTTGGTCGGAACAAAGGTTTGACCAATGTGACAGGGGTAATGAAGATACTGATGGGTTGCAAACATCTCGTATTCCTTTCCTTGGAATCTAGTTTTTTAGGTGAGGAAATGCCGAATGGTGTTGAAATGGCTATCGAATCTGAAAAAGTTACAGCTCTTGAATCTGAGTCATAACAGAATCACTGGCTTAATTCCAAGTTGGCTGGGGACTTTTCCAAAGCTGCAAACATTACTGATGCAAGCCAACCAACTTTCTGGAAAATTTCCAAAGGAATTGTGCACAACCTATATATGTTAGTATATGGACAAACTGTATCTCAAGTGGGCCTAATTTATCTTGAACTGCCTGTGTACTCTAATGCTGATGTAGCACCTTTACAGTTCCTTTACGTTTATAGCCCATTTATAAACCTCAGTCACAATTGCCTTGGTGGGAATATACCTATTGAGATTGGCCAATTGCAGCTTCTCTTACGGCTGGATCTTAGTGCTAACAACTTCTCCAGCAACATTCCAGACCATATATCCAACATAAAGTACATGGAGAGACTCGATCTCTCCATGAACCATTTGTTTGGAAAAATCCCGGCATCACTCACAGGTCTTATTTTCTTATCAAGTTTCAATGTCTCGTACAATAATCTTGGAGGACCAATACCATCAAGCACTCAACTCCAAAGTTTCAATGCTTTTGCATTTGAGGGGAATCAACTTTGTGGTGCCCCAATTCCAAATAAGTGTCGGACAACAGAGGGTGCTGATGCACCTGATATGAGCACCCAAGATGCAGACACCAAGGAGCAACAAATTCCATGGTTTTATGTTTTTGTTGCACTTGGTTTATTACAGGATTTTTTTTTTTTGGGGGGGGGGGGGGGTCTGTGGTCCCTTGGTGCTTGTGAGAAAGTGGAGGTATACATATGTGATGATAGCAAAGTGTATGGCAAGCATGATCCCCCACACTTAGCTTTTGCTAGTCCCTTAGCAAAAATCAAAACTAAACAAAAGACTCTAGACTCCAAACAAACTAGCCTTTCAACATTGTTGTCTCAGAAATCTCTTACTTTCATAGCATCAAGATTAGCACGCAACCAAGAATCAATCATGAGTAATTCAAGAGTTAATTATAACATATATTCCACATATAAATATGTAAGACACGGATGTGACAATGGTGATGGGTGGAGCTCAGCATGAATCCAACAAGTATGATTCAAACCTCACAGGATTCATCACTCTTTCTTCTCTCAGATCAAGGCTAATGCTTAAAAGCTTTGTCACTCAAATATATGTGAGAGATGATAATATTTTCGACAAACAAAAAGCTCACATATATAAAGAAGGAAAGGCTATGTCGAAATATGCATTTTTTTTATTTTTTATGATCTCATGAAGGGTACCAACTACTTGCCCAACGGACCGAACCATATGCTCAACTCTTGTAACCAATCTCCACAGATCAAAGGTTGCCCATCTTAAGGATCAAAGAGGTCTTAATACAAGGTTGTAATAGGGCCAAGGTTTAGGGGTTTATAGAAATGAAAGGGTAAGGAAAAGTCACAAAGTATTCTAAAAACCTAGTGGAGCCTTCATTGAAGCATTGAGACGTCTTCTTTTGGTCACCAAGGCATCTTGCAACATTGAACTTCTTGTGTGTCTTTATTGAGGCCGGATGTCATTGTGTTGGGCCCTTGCTTCATTCTAACATTTCTTTGAACACTTGTGGAATAGGACAAAGACCAAATTTATCGTACTTAGGCCTTCAATTTCAAAACAAACTCCTTATCCTCAATGGGGGGACTAAAATCCACAAATACTTGCACTTTTTTTTTTCATTGCCGTACACATTTTTTTCATTCTTCATATATATATATATATATATTTTTTTTTGCATACATATAAATTTTTTTTTCACATGGACAAGTCTTTCCCCCACACTTATTCTTTCTCATCTTCTCTTTTGTAGTGCCTTCAAAATCTTGTTTGTCTCGTGAATTAGCTCCACTAAATCCTTAGAACATGGGTAGAGATATAGCTATACTAAGGTTCAAGGGTTAGGATTTTGAGGGTGATGAAAGAAAAATGTTTAAATGTAGGCTCAAAGGGTTTATCTAGGAGAGTCCCACGACGGGCACAAATATGGACACATGTTATTTTTGGCTTTGGTGGAAATTCCTAGGTGCCTTTATCCTTTCCGAAATCAGGGACATGTATCGATAAAAGTTTCGACCAGTACAAGAGCAAGTTCTAGTAATCTCTAGAGTCCGTCAAACTTAATCTGTGTCAAGCAGTCAATCAAATAGAAAGATAATGAGATCACTAAGCATCGCCAAGAAAATAAGAATATATTTTTCAATAATCACTCACAACGAATAGCAAATATGCTCATATTCTCACAAGGGTTATTATGAATCAAAACTCATCATCAACATGCTCAATATTCCGTACCAAGGTCAACGAAAACCATATCTACTAGACAATCATATGCTTTATATATATCGTAATTAGCCAAAGAATTATGTTGACATCATCTCAATATTGTGATCCTCTTTTATCCATAATTTCAGAGATATAAGTTCATCCCTGATAGTTGAAAGACAACTAAAACTCAAAAAAAATAAAAAAAATAAAAGCAATTTTTTTTTTAAACACAAAAAGACACACACAAGACATAAATCCCTTCCCCCACACTTAAATCATACATTGCCCTCAATGTATGGCAAATATAGAGCATGCAATGAATAACAAAAGCATAGAGAAAGGCTAACAAAACAAAAGGTGGTAATGAGAAAAAGTTTAGAAAAGCTCCCCCATGTAGACCTCCCATGCTCACGATCTTTGGGGAAGACCGGTACTAGGCATCAACCTCAAGGCACAAGGCCATGACTTCCTTACGTAAGCTCCTTGTTATGTGGACTCCAAAAGAAGTGATGATGGGTTGAAAAGGAGAGAAGGATCGAATGAAAGGTGCAGTTTCGGACTTCATAATTCTGTGTCATGAGGTCAACTTCTAGCCCTTATAACTGCTGCAGGGACTGCCCACTGGATGAGCTGCTTTTGGGAGCTGAAAGTAGGTGGTGTAAGCTGTCCGTGCATATGTGGCACGTCTCCTAACTCCAGATAGATTGAAAATGGCAGCCCTGCAAAGTTAGAGGAAAAACAGAAATTTGTACAGAAAAGCTGAGAAAAGGACCTTTATCCATTCAAACCTCAATTCCGACGGGTTACACTGCTCCAGTGGGGATGACGCTCTAGATCACTTTTGAAGTAGACATATCAAGCTTTAATTTCATATAATATTTGTCCTCATTGGACTCCCGGAAGTATTCCCTTTTTTGCCTTTTATGTGACACAACTGCACAGGTTTCTGTTTTCCTGGACTGACCTTTCTGTACTCAAAGTGGAACTGGGAATGCATATTAATTCCGAATCCAGTTTTTGTAAAAACCAAAAGAAACTAGACTCAGAGACCTTTTTTTTCATATATGGTACGTCGTCTAATTCCATTTGAGCTGAAAACTACAGCCATCCAAATTTGACTGACTGTGCAACCTACACTCTGTTTCGCTTTCAGCTTCGAGTCTTTCCTTCACTTTTCCTTCCTATCCGACCTGAACACACTAAACACATCAAATTGAACAAAATATGAATGCAAATAAACAGAAAAAGGTAAAAAATTGGGTTGCCTCCCAACAAGCGCTTGAGTTGACGTCTTTCAGCCAGACGGTATCCTCTATGGATCATCCAAAGGCTCCACGTGAAGCCTTATCAAACAACCTTGCCATTGCCTTTGTGTATGAGTGCTTGGTTGAATCTGGTGGGTCATCTATTATTGCACATACCTCTTGTGACGTTGGATTTCCTAAGTGAGCCCTATCAACAAGAACACTCTTACAATTAGTTAAAGGTAAATGAATATCAGAATTAAAATTACCTTTGTTTTCTTTATTGATCAAGTTCTTCAGAGAGTGTTCTTCCTTCACTTTATGTCCCTTCCAACCCCTCAGAAATCGGACCTCTTCTCTTAATTCCTTGTCCTCACGCCCCACCATTCCTTTCGTGATGTCATTATGCTCGAAGACTTGAAACGTTACCCTTTCTCCAAGGACTTCCATAGTCAACGTTCCCTTGTAGACATTGATGTTCGTGTGAGCAGTTGCCATGAAGGGATGCCCTAAAATTAAAGGCAATGATGTGGGACTTGACGTCTCCTCCATGTCAATCACAAAGAAGTTAGCAGGCAAGACCAATCCATCCACCCTTACTAAAACATCTTCAATTACTCCTAAAGGATGAATAGATGAGTGATCCGCAAGCTCAATCACCACAGAGGTCCTCTTTAGTTCACCTAAATTAAGAGCTGAAAACACAGAGAAGGGCATTAAATTTATAGAAGCTCCTAAATCTAGTAAAGCTTTATCAAACCTCTTTACACCAATTGTGCATGGAATGGTGAATTGTCCGGGGTCCCTGAGCTTAGGCGGAAGCTTTTGTTGAAGAATACTTGACACCTCCTCACTAAGAGCTACTACTTCATTCCCCTTGAACTTCCTCTTCTTGGTGCATAAGTCCTTCAAGAATTTGGCGTACTTTGTCACTTGTTTTATGATATCCAAGAGAGGAATGTTGACTTGAACTTTCCGGAGAATATCCAAAACATCCCCCTTGTCTTCTTCTTCCTTTGAATGAGCAAATATACTTGGAAAAGGTAGACAAGAAGAAAGAGGATTAGTAGGAACCGGAATTGAAGAGTTAGGAATTTTACCTTTCGTTTCTGGTTTTGTTGGGGATTGCAATAAGTCTTCAATCCTCATAGTCGCTGGGTCTGGGATTGCAAGTTCAGTTTCAATCCTAGAAGGGTCAGAAACACTTTTGTCCTTCTTCTGTGCCTTAGGGACGTCATTGAGTACTCTTCCACTTCGTGTTGTTACTACTTTGGCGGACTCAAACCCTCCTCTTGGATTTGGTATCGTGTTGCTTGGAAGTTTTCCTTGATCATGCAACTGATTCAACTTGTTGACACATTCTCCCACTTGTTTCTTAAGGTCTGAAATTTCCTTCCCTTGATTTTGCTGTGATTGAATGAGTTGTTGAGTAGAGGATGTCAAAGCTTCGAACATCTTGTCATACTTATCCAAGATTGGAGTCAATGAAGAACTAGAAGCTTGATGTGGCGCAGAGCTATGTGTAAATCCCCCTTGAGGACGTTGAGTGAACCCTGGAGGTGGATGGTTGTTGCTTTGAGATGCTTGAAAAGGGCCCAAGACATTATCATTGTTACTCCACCAAAAATTTGGGTGATTTCTTGAGCCAGGATAATATGCATATGGATCATTCTTTACATGTTGTCCTCCTTGCTGAAAATTTCCCACAACTTGTACCTCTTCTTCCTCATATAATTGAGGGCAACGATCAGTATGGTGGCCTTCCATTGAGCACACACCACAAGCCATAGCTCCTTGCTTCTTGTTACCCAAGACCTAAGATAACATAGAGGTTAGATTTGATAATTGAGCTTTAATTTCATAATCGTTACCTCCTTTTGAAGAGAAAGTTTGAAACACGTCTTGAGGTATTATTGAATTCTTGTGCATTCAATGCACAATCTGCTATGAGCTTCATTCCATCCTCATTGTACTTGTCCATAAATGATCCTCCAGCTACTGCATCCAAGATATCTCTCTCTATGGGTATGAGGCCATCATAGAATGCCGTCAACAAACTATCCTCACTTAAACCATGCTGAGGACATTGCGTAAGCAAGGTTTGAAACCTCTCAAAGTATTCGGAATAAGACTCATCCATTCCTTGCTGAATTCCGGTAATTTGCTTCCTCAATGCAATAATTTTTGAAGTGGGGAAATACTTCTCCAAGAATGTCTTGTGCATGATATCCCACGAGGTTATATAGCCATTTGGAAGCCTATACAACCATGTCTTGGCCTTGTCTGCGAGAGAAAACGGGAAAGCCTTCATCTTCATGATATTCTCATCTGCATTCTCCGGTGTCATGCTTGAGCAAATAAATTGGAATTCTTGGAGATGCAAATTAGGATCTTCATTAGGTAACCCGTGAAAAGTGGGCAGCTTGTGGAGAAAACCAGTCCTAAGCTCGAAATTCCCTGTCTTTCCTTTAGCCGGTTGAGGGTAACGAATGCATGATGGAATACCTCCAGCTATGAGGGACGTTGAGAGCTCCCTAATGGTCCTCCTTGGTGGTGGTGGTGGCAGCGGCTGCCGATTGTCTTCGTCGTCCGACATTTGAAAAATGAAACAGGGGATGATGGGTTTGGCCTCTTCTTGAGCAGCTTGTTCTTCTCTTTTCAACCTTCTGTTTTCTCGTCCTAGCTTCTCTAACTCAGTATTCAAAGGCACTAACTCCCTTTTTGGGTTGTTCCTTGTATGCATCCACTAGTGAAACTTCCTTCAATGAGAGAAAAGAGACGCAAATTAGTTCAACAAGAAGCTGCAAAGAAAAAGAAATTGAAAAGATATTCAAAACTAATTGTAAAAACTAAAAGAACAAAGACACAAAAACATAAAAATAAAGGTAAAATTAGATCCCTGGCGACAAGGCGCTAAATCTCCGGCAACGGCGCCAAAAATTGCTCTGCTAAAAATAGCACGCAATTTAAAACCCTTTTTGTTGTCAAGTTGTAGTAGTGAAAGTAAGGGATCGTTCTACGCCAAGGATCAAGGGTTCACCTTCAATTTATGTAACCTAGAAAACGAAGAAAACTAGAAACTATATAAAAAAAATTTAAAAACACAATTGGGGGGAAATTATTGATTAATTATGCTGAAAATAAAGTAAGAACAAAAGATGAATCTAAAATAAAGTTTGTGAATATGATGATGAGCAGTTAGGAGTTCGTTATCCACCACTAAACACAATCCAAGTTCCATTTTTTCTTCCTATGTTTATTACTCAGTCATGAGAGAGAGATTGACCAAGTTACAAAGCTAGAAGCAAGCTAAGTACCTTATATTACTTCCCTATAATGTTCTAACAAGAACAAGCGCCGTTATTAGAACCTTTTGAAAATATGCAACATAGAGATCACAAGCAGCTCCTACATTTAGCAAGTTCTAAAGCATTAAGCACATATGGAAGGATGTCAATCTAAGTGTACAAACTAGTACAACAGGCGTGTCTAGTTGCATTCCTCATCTTTGGTACACACCTAGGCGAGAGGTTTTACTACTTCGGTTAAAATCACAAAACTATTAGGTGAATTGCTATTTAACCTAGCACCAATTACATGCATATCCTATATTTTTGCAAACACATAAAACATACATATAAAAGACTCATCTAATTCAGAACCAAAGAACAATCTCATCGACAAAGTAACTAAAACATAGAAATTTATTATGAAACTTGAACCATAGTTTAGGGCTTCAAACTAGCCCCTAACACAAAAGTATTTAGCTACTCATTTTTCTAAGGTAAACACATAGTAACATATTGAAAATAAAAGGGCAAAGTCCCAGAAAAAGAGAGTGAAGAGGCACGGTGGATGTTGCTTGAAGATGGATGGTCACGGTGGTGGCAGATGGCGACTTTGGTGGCTTCTTTTCCTTATGCTTGTATGGAGCTTCGAAAACCAGAGAGCTAGGGTTATTTTGAGGCGTGAAATCTGTATGGTATGGTCTGCCAATGACGCCAAGAAGCCTCCTATTTTATTGTTTACAAACCCCTAACTTTTCTCTTCAAAACCGGGTTGAGTTCTCCTTATTCTTCTCCAATTCCACTTGCTTGGCTGCCCCACAATCTTCTGAACCTTCCTTAAGTCTTTCTAATAGTCTCTTGATAAGTATAATGCAGCAAAAATCCAATAAAATTCGTCCCAAAATCTGCCAAGTGTTGTAAATGATATGGCTATTCATGCAATAGGTATTGCTTGATGCATGCCATTACTATTGATTGGCGATTGATATGCTTCTAATTAGCGATTGACACATTCATAATTGTATGAGTGATTGATGTTTTACCTTTTGTACACAAGATGTAGCCCTATATAAGACTCCTCATAGTGAGATGAATATGAGACAATCTCTATTCTCTGTGTCTAAACCCTCTCTCTCTCAAATTATTTTATGTTTGTTTTACAACACGTTATCAGCACGAATAGTTCTACCATTGAGACAAGATTGAGGATCATCAACCAAAGCCCTAGCCAGGAAAAAACCCCCCTGCCGCAGCCTCCCTGCAGTCCCTGCTGCCTCTGCCGCAGCCTTCCTGCAGCCCCCACTGCCCCTGCAGCAACACGCTAGTTCCTGTGCAGATCAGCCTATTTGCACGCCCCGAAACCTCTTGATCGGGACCTCAGATCAAAATATTTCCTTCATGAAAGTTGTTCATCTCTGCCTCTTCTATCTTACCTCCAAATTTCAGCCCTATTGGAGTAGTTTTGAGACCTGCACACCATTCGAAGTGGGAGCTGTCCAGAAGAGGCGAATAGCTCTTGGATTGGCTGAGAAGACAACCTTCTCAGTTCTGCACATATAAACTGAAGATTCATCCGTCCTTCATCAAGTAATGTTTTCCAAAATCTAATTTTATTCATGCTTATTGAGCCTATTGATTGAACATGAACAATCACCATGATGCATGAACCCTAATATTTGGTATATACATATTATATATATTCGTTTATGTGTCTTGGTTTATTTGGCTTGGATTGTTTGGTTGGAAAAGAAAAAAAAAGGTTAGGATTCTTGGATTTGAAGCATTTGGTCCAATAGTACCATATAGTGCATACCAATTAAAAAAAACAAGCAAAAAAAAAGAAAAGGGATTCTGCTGCTCCTGGGATTCGAACCCAGCCACAACATGCATTAGCCTAGCACATTGTCCACTATGCCACTATGGCTAGCTGGAATTTATCAACACCATTTAATATTAATACTACCAGAATCGAAGCAGATTCAACTCCATATAATTGATGATTGATCAATTGATTCAACCCGTGATTTGATTTTGATTGATTTTATCCAAAGCAATTACCATAGTAATTTATGCTCATTACCACAATCACTTCATTATCACATTGAGACAATTCTGAATTATTGCGTGAATTATGATAGAAGAATTATGGGCTAAATTATTACGCGATTATTACATTAACATTATGCCAGAAGCATTTGCCCAAATTTATTACCTATACGAAATGCCAGAAGCATTAATGGGATTTGAACCCATTTCCTTAGGTATATAACCGCTGCATTAATTTATTTATGTTACGATTTAATAACATATATTGAATTTGGTTATGTTATAATCGTGAATATTAATAGAGGCTGAGTCAGAAGCTCAAATCAAACCCAAAGTCACAATAACAAATTCGAGCCAGAAGCTCAGGCCCAAGTTGCAAGGCCAGAATAGAAGCTCACTAAATGTTACCATGACAAAAGTTATGAATCTTCTCAAACTAGGCTCATCCAGTTGGATGCGATGTCTAGGAAAGGTTCAGATGAGGCCGTGTACTTAAGCGAGCCTCGCTCCACCTAAACCTCATCTTTCCTTACCTGGTCGTATTCAATTGGAGTTACCGAAAGGGTTGAGTAATAACTTTTCATTCCTTGGCAGACCAGTTTGAGCCCAGCAGGCCCACTCTCCCTCAGCAGGACCTAGCATCCCAGCAGGTCTCACACACCATTTGAATTACGCATGAAAGGTCGGGTCACAAGCCCGCAGACTAAACCCGATAGGCTTCACTATCAAGCCCACTCCTTCTTTGGTCCAGCAGAATCAAAATAAAAGGAAAAATGATTTGATATTGTAAATAGATTCACCATATCTAATGTGTAATTAATTGCCAGAAGCATTTATTCACATAATTGTGTGATAATTAATCTGTTATATTACAAGCATGCAATTAATATCTCAATTGATTTGTGATTTTTATTTATCCAAATTTGTGAGATTATTTCAATTTGCTCAATTCAATATTATTGTGTTACTTGTCTAAATTTTCGCACTAGAATATATGTGTAGAAAATGCAGGTACCTAATGAACTAGAAGTTCTAAATGAACCAGTAGTTCATACATATATCGAACTTGTAGTTTCGATAATGCCATTTAAGAAACTTGAAGTTTCCTTCATAAATTCACCACACATGATAAAACCAGTAGATTTTACATATCTAATCCGATTTTTCATACCATGTTATAGAACCTAAAGTTCTCATTACTTGCTTATGGATGATATTACCCAAGGCACTAATATTATTTGTTCCTTTCCCGTAAGAAATTTTAAATCTCAACATGTTTGACTTTGTTGCTTTGGAGGTCTCCAGAAGAAACTATCTAAAGTGAACTCAAGATGTGAAAATTCATCTGATTGCAAAGAAGATGAGATCAACAATCAATGCTAACAATGTCGTCATTGAGGCTTTTAATATGAGTGCCATAATTTTCAAAGGAATCATATGGAGAAAACACTCCAAGTTGAGTATCCGATGAAGAGGATACACAGATTCTTTGGGTCGCTCTAGAAGAGCACTTTCACCATCAGATGACCATTTTCTTGCTTGAAGCAAGACATGATTGGCAGAACAAAATTAGCCCATATGACCGTCTGCCACTTGGCCAAAGCCCAAGAGGCCATGTAATCAGGCTCCACGTGGCCAAGGCCCACGTGGTAGGAACCATGATGCCATAACTCAGCAAGCCCGAGTTGAAAGGAACACTGGTCCGGCCCGCTGCCACCAGAATCAGCATGATCTTTGTTATCAATGTGGAGGAATTGACTGCTGGTCCCGCACCTGTTGTGCGATAGCCTAAGCAGTAGATGAGTATTACGCCGGTCACGGAACTCGAAATACCAACTTTATTAAAGGGTCATTTTCTATTGATTCCACACTAGAGATCATGGATTTTCAAGCAAGTTACTGAACATACCGAGGATTAGAACTTGAAGACATGGGTATAATTGGCCTCTTGTGCCATATCTATTTCATCTTAATGAATGAAACATCTTCGGATTTTGGTGATTTATGTTTTCAATTATTTTGGATTATAGAAATGTGGTTATGTTCGAATATATTTAATTCAATAAACTTATTTATACATGTGATCCATTGAATTAAATAAATGAATAGGCATATTCTGTGGGGAAGTTTGTTATCTGGTTAAAAGTGCTATTACGCACACCATACTCCCAGATCGGAGATATTTTTCAAACTTATTGTCTATTCATACCTCTGTGACAACCGTATCAGGCCAATCCAACCTGATAGAGGGTTATGGCAAAACCCACTGTATGTTGTCCAATGGTACTGAACCTACCATTAATGAGGCCTTATAATCTCCACATTCCAGAAGAATGTTATTGAGTATTAAGGATATTCGAACCAACGGTTACCACGTTGAAACCACTGAGAAAAATGAGTGTAATATCTTTGCATAACCTCCAAGTGTGTGGCCAGAAGCGTACATGGGAGAAAATTGGAATCTGTTAGCTAGAAGCTAACTAATTCAAGCAACTACTCGCTATGGCATGACCGTTTGGAACACCCAGGTCAAAGTATGATGCACCGTATCCTCAATTCATTGCAGGTGCATCCCCTTCTGAATAAGGGTCTTGTATATAATGACACACTCTGCCATACTCGTTAAGAATATTTAATACTAGACCATCATATGCAAAGACTATTACATACACCACCATTTTTCTGCACAGAATGCAAGGGAAATTTGTGGACATATATATCCAACCACCATGTGGACCAGTTAAATATTAATGGTTTTGGTTGATGTATTGACAAAGTGATCACATGTTACACTATTGTCCACAAGAAAACGCTGCTTTTGCTAAACTCTCACCCAGATCATGAAATTGAGGGTTCACCACTCGGATTATCCCATAAAGTCTATAAGACTTGATAATACCGGAGAGTTTACATCGAAGTCTTTCGATGATTATTGCATATCCCTTGGGATTGATGCTGAACATATAGTTCCCTATGTTCACACCCAAGATGGTCTCGCAAATAGAATCTTGGTAATGCGCACCAAGCTTCTAGTTTTTGCGTGGGGCTATGCAATCTTGCATGCAGCTATGTTGGTCCCGTTGAGGCCCACTGCTACCCAACCTTACTCCGCGATACAGTTGGTGACTGGGTACGAACCTGATGTTTCGCACTTACGCGCATTTGGGTATGCAGTCTGCGTGCCAATTGTGCCGTCACAACGTACAAAATTGGGTCCTCAACAATGGATGGGCGTGTATGCCGATTATGAATCCCATCCATTATGTGCTCTTTAGAGCCCTTGACAGGTGATCTCTTTACCGCTAGATTTGCGGATTGTCACTTTGATGAGACAGTCTTCCCGCCGTTAGGGGGAGATAAGAACGTCATCGTTCCTGATGAACGGCGTGAATTAACATGGAATGTCCCCACAATGTCTCATCTTGATCCCCAAACCACATGAAAATACTGAAGTGCGGACAATTCTAGATCTATAAAGACACTTTCTCTGATCTAGCTAAAGTGACGAGATCACATATACCTGCTGCAAATGTGTCTGCAAGGATAGATATCCCTGTAGGACGCGTCGCCCTAGATGGACGAGGTACGACCATGGCGGCTAACCAGTCACATGTCCCTGCCCAGAAGCAAGGTAGACCACTAGGTTCGAAGGATTCTTATCCCCGGAAGAGGGTAAAACTGGCACCAACAAATCCACTAGACATTGCGATCTCAATTGATCCATCTCACGAGACAATTCCGGATTATGGGTCTGTCCTAGAAGAGACGACGTTGGGGGACGCTCCAACGTCTAAACCCACTCCCGAGAATAGAGAAATCTCGGTAAATTATGCATGCTTAAGTGAGATCTGGAATCGGAATGAGATTATCATCGATGATATATTTGTATTCGCAGTAGCTACCGAAATTATAAATAGCGATGACATCGAACCTCGCTCCGTTGATGAATGTCAACGTAGAGACGACTGGCCAAAAAGGAAATAAGCAATCCAGGTCAAATTAGATTCCTTGACAAAGAGAAAGCTAGGTGTTTGGACCTGTTGTTCCTACACCTCCCCGTGTTAAACCCGTAGAATTTAAATGGGTATTTGTAAGGAAGCATAATGAGAAAAACGAGATTGTGATACACAAGGCTCGTCTAGTGGCGCAAGAATTTTCTCAACGCCCTGTGATTGATTACGAGGAGGCGTATTCTCCCGTAATGGACGTCATAACGTTCCGCTACCTTATCAGTTTGGTAGTTTCCGAAAAACTGAATATGCAGCTTATGAATGTGGTCATAACTTATCTCTGTGGGGATCACGATACAGAGATATACATAAAAGTTCCTGAAGGACTTAATATACCCGATGCAAATAGTTCTAGACCACGGAACACGCTCTTCATTAGTTTTGAGGCGTTCACTTTATGGATTGAAACAATCTAGACGGAGGTGGTATAACCGTCTAAGTGAATATTTGATCGGGATGGGATATGTTAATAATAAACTATGCCCATGCGTGTTTATTAAGGAAACAAGTTCCGAGTTTGCAATTATGATGGTCTATGTCAATGACATGAATTTGATCGATACTCCTGAAGAGATCAAGGAAACCGCAAAGCACCTGAAGTTGGAATTTGAGATGAAAGGCCTTGGGAGAACAAATTATTGTCTCGACTTGGAGCCCGAGCACAGTGCAGATGAAATTTTGGTCCATCAACCAAATTACATCTAGAAGATGTTAAGACGCTTTAATGAGGATAAAAGCGCATACCCATAGTCGTCCGAAGTCTAAAAAGAACCGTATCGTCCTGCAGATGATAACGAAAGATATTGGTGCTAGAAGTCCCATATCTAAGTGCAATAGGCGCATTATTGTACTTGGCTCAATGCCCTAGATAGGACATCTCATTCGATGTGAACTTGTTAGCTAGATATAGCTTTGCGCCAACATGCCGCCACTGGAATGGCATAAAAGACATTTTTCGCTACCTTAGAGGTACAACGGATATGGGCTTATTCTATCCCTACGCATCAAGGAATAGATCAAACCCCCTTGATCCTCAGAATGATGCTTGCCTTGTTGGATATGCTGATATAGACTATCTATCAGACCCGCACAAGGCACGTTCCCAAACTGGTTATGTCTTTACCATTGGGAATACTGCAATTTCTTGGAGGTCTACGAAATAGACACTTGTTGCTACCTCTTCGAATCATGCTGAGATACTAGCTCTTCAAGAAGCAGTATGTGAATGTACATGGCTAAGAGCCGTTACAAAGTATGTTCGAAGCACATGTGGACTGCATTCCACCACTGATGAACCAACCATTATCTACGAGGATAATGCTGCTTACATAGAGCAGATAAAGATGAGTTTCATCAAAGGAGACAACACCAAACATATTGCACCGAAGTTCTTCTTCAATCAGCAACAAGAAGCATCAGAAGATTGAAGTTAAGCAGACTCGATCTGAAGACAATCGTGCAGACCTCTTCACCAAGTCAGTACCAAAGTCTACATTCCAGAAGCATGTCCAAGGTATTGGTCTACATAAACTATCTGAATTACCTGAAATGTAATTTTCAGGGGGAGTCGAAATCAGGGGGAGTATCCTGAAGCATACCCACTTGACCATCGTGTACTCTTTTCGTCCTTCGTCCAGGGTTATTTTTGTCCCACTGGGTTTTGTTACCTGGCAAGGTTTTGACGAGGCACATCTTTGGCATGGTCACCCCACTTACTGCATCCGGAAGATGCTTTGATTTGACATATATGCATTTGCTCATCTTTTCCCTTCGACCACGGGTTTCTCCCACTGGGTTTACCGGGCAAGGTTTTGGTGTAGCAACTCTAATGCATACCTCTCGTAGACATACTATCTACTTACGATGCTGATAAGAAGACTTCACCTATCTCTGTTGTGATACGACTACTCCACATTCACGCGCGTTGTGCTCTTTTTCTCCTTCGACCAATGTTGTTTTTCTCCCACAGGGTTTTTATTACTTGGCAAGGTTTTTGACGAGGCAACTTAGAAGCGCATAGCAGAACCAACACTATTGACATAGAATATCCAAGGGGGAGTGTTGTAAATGATATGGCTATTCATGCAATAGGTATTGCTTGATGCATGCCATTACTATTGATTGGCGATTGATATGCTTCTAATTAGCGATTGACACATTCGTAATTGTATGAGTGATTGATGTTTTACCTTTTGTACACAAGATGTAGCCCTATATAAGACTCCTCATAGTGAGATGAATATGAGACAATCTCCATTCTCTGTGTCTAAACCCTCTCTCTCTCAAATTATTTTATGTTTGTTTTACAACACCAAGAATATCTTCAGAAAATATAGCCTTTAATTCACTCTCCTTTCTCAACTAGGACTGATTTCCCTCTCCATGTTTGACAAGGGTTCCCAGCAGATTCGAAGGTGATATTCTGCCACATAATACTTCTGACGTCACCCTTCAAAACCGTGCAAAAACCTTCTAGAAAGCTTCTTGAAACGTGGCCCAACAACTGTCTTGAAAATGCTTCGCACAAAGACTTGTCAAAAATTCCAGATTTTCCTTATCCTCTGCTCATTTATGCAGCATCGTAACTTCTTCATTACACCACCTTTCTGGATGATTCTTGATTCTATACTGCTCTACAACATATATTCTTAAATTCTGGGCAGAGAAATTCATGATTATCATCCCTTAAGTCCTGTATAAAAGTCCTTGAAAAAGCTTCCTGAAAAGCTGATGGAAACAGTCTTCTCGAGGAACCAACTTTGAGCACAGCCTCCGGCTTCCTCCTTATCATTCTGGACCAACTCTTTGCCTTCAGTTATAGTAGAACATGTGATCTTCAAATCTTGCCAGGCCTTTTTCATAATTCCACTCGAAGGTTCTTCAAAACAGCTTCCCAACACAAAAGAAAATAAGGCAGACTCTTGTACTCTGTTTTCTGCTTCTCTTCAACTGTTTCTCACGGCAATTTTCTCCATCTTCTCTTGAGTTTTAGGACCAATGAATGACCAGAATCCATCCTTTGCATCACTACTTCATGTGAAGTGCCTTGATTGTCCCACAATAGCTCTCTTTTCTCCTAAACTGCTTCTCAAAGTACCTAAGAAAATAACAAAGTTAAATTGATTTTTTTAAGGAATAAACTAAGCAAAAGTATAAATGTTTGAACTATAAATTCGATGTATTTTATGCTCCTATCACATGACTACATGAGGAGAAAGTTTGTTTAGAAGTTAGCTAGTAGACACAATACTCTGCTACTACTCTTTGTAATAATCATGATAAAGCATTCCCACAAATTTTCACATATTATAAAATATACTAAAACTGGGTTGGCACTGTATACTCAGTGGCGGAAGGACGTGGTAGGCTGTATGGGCTCAAGCCTAGACAACATTTTGGGCTAAAAACCCTTATCTCTAACTCCAGCCCATACCAGCCCAAAGAAAAAAAAATTATATGTAGAAGTCTCGTGTATTCGTCTGCTCCCAGCTCCCACAACAGCTCACAGAGTCACAGTCACAGCCTCACTGCCTCAATCTATTCTAGTGTTTCGATGGAGGTTATGGATTTATCGGTTGAAACAAGGCATGAATCTCAGGCTCTATCCACTACTAAAAAGAATTGCTTTTGCGATGGAAAAAAATTTTCTCGACGGAAAATTGAGCCTTTTGCGACGGAAATGTTGGCGTTGCAATATGTGGCGTCACAAAATCCATTTGCGACGGTAAAATGCCGTCGCAAAAAGTATTTGCGACGGAAAACTGTTGTCGTCGCAGTGTCTTAAACTATTTGCGACGGATACTTTGCCGTCGCAAAAAGATATTTCATTTTAAAAAAAAATTGGGGTGACTTTGTTGCGACGGATACTTTGCTGTCGCAAAAGAATATTTTATTTATAAAAAAAAAATAGTGTGAATTGCACACCAAAGCTAGTACCATCTGCAGCAAGTCATCCATTTCTTGCCTATCCAATTGCTTTTCATACACCAACTCTTTAATTACAGCCAAAGATCAGTAAAATGTTGCCTCAAAAAAAGAAGAAGCTACCAGTACACAAACATAACACAGTGACATTCTTCAATCATTTCTCTTCCCAAATAAGCCCATAGTTCCACCAAATGTTCAAAAACACAGCAAACAGATTCCAGCAGGACCCATCACGGCTTTTGAACATAGTCCCAAGTCTTTTGCAACATATGATGGCAGGGGAACATAAATACATAATAGCATTTCCAGTAGTGCCTTCCCACAATTCAGATGGGTATCCGTCTATATAATCATACATAGGACACACAAAAATAATCAGAGGTAACATTATTTATCACCAATAGCATTGGAAATAGTAATTTGCAATATATAAACAACACAAAGCAGTATATGATCATTATATGGTGAAAATAAATACATATTGGTCGGCAAGTTTCAAATATCACATCTATCATCAGAAAAGGTTTCACCAACGTATTTGATCATTATATGGTGAAAATAAATGAAGATTACGGCCAATCGCTTACCAGAAGAAGAAAGGCTGGCTGCTCTCACTTTCACATCATAAATCGTAGGTCATGTGTAAATTGTGTCCATACTAATGGTCTGGATCAATCTGTAGAGCACATCAAGAAGTAAATGGCTTAATATTAGATCATGCATATTTTATATTGCAAGGAATATAGGTTTGCAAAAGAAATATATGGGCTTATTAAAGGTCATAGATAAAGTGTGAACTTACAGCTTCAAGCCAATGTTGAAGAATTAACTTTGTGTGCTTTCTCATTCTCAAACAAACCTATGACAAAGTGTTATTATTAGAATGAATGTCTAATAAACTATGGAAATATGAGAAAGAAGTATGTATAAGAAAAAGAACAAGCCTTTGCAGCCTAGTTCTAACCCTTGCCCATCGGAAAACGGCGGATTCTAGGTACTCAACATCAGAGAATGAGATAAACTGTACTTGAGAGCTGCAAAATCGAAAGATTTCCACTTGAACCATTTGAAAATAGCCAAATGAATCATACAATTGATCAGAATGTTTTGATCAGAATGCATAGAAAACACTGGTTTGTAGTCACTTTCGAAGAAAGACAAAATATTTTCTAAGCCTTTCGAATTGAAGTTAAGTTTTAGGGCATGCTTTGCATCTCTAATCTAACTTACTGAAGATCGAGGACAGAAAACAAGTGTAAAGGTTCTCAAATCAATTGTTTGTAACAATAAGCTGCAAGTTTTGAGAAAATTTCAGAAAACTGGTAACAAGCAAGAAAATTTCACCAACAATTAGTCTTTCAGTCATTTCAAGCAAAACTTTTTAGATTTGAAGTAGACATGCGAAGCTACTATTTTGTAAAGTTTCATGCTAATCGAAGTTCAAATGGAGGGTCAAACAAGAATCTAAAATGGACAGAAATGCTGATTCTGCAGAAATCCAGAAACAGTGCAGTAACTTCAAAATAGCACAAGTATCTCATTTTAACTCCGTTTTTCTTGAAACTAAGCTCAAAATGATCATTTAAGAGTCTATTTTAAGCTTTTAAAAACTGAGAGTAAAACAAGAAGTATAGGTTTTTCAAAAATCATGGAATAGCCCACTGGTTCAGCTTGGGTGTTGTCTTTGAGGCATAACATCAAACACTTGGAGTGCAGTAATTGAACTTTGGTCTTTTCCAGTCCTATCCATCCTCATGGGTTTACTAAAACGTAATAATTAAAAGTGCATTCCATTACAACCTTGAATAGCTTTAAGAACTGGAATTTAACAGAAAGTAGAAGTTCTTACCGAAAGGAAAGAAAATTTCTGGTATTGAAGCAAAACTATCATAACTTTTCTAGTACACAAAACTAGGTAGGGGGTGCAGATTACATAGTTTCCTAGATTAAAACAATGATCAAAGTAGTGCAAAATATGGCCAAAAATTGAAAGCGACGTCAAGAGTTTCTTACCTTTTGGGAGTTGTGGAGTCTCGAGCTTGCTTAGTATGGCGGACAATGAAGAGGATTTTTTAGCTTTGAGGATGGTCTATTTGTAATGTAATTACAGTAAAGAACTAGAGTTTTAGGAACTGCATAGCTGATGGATCTACATATCCAATTATCCAGTAAAGAAAGCACCTCCAAATAATGAGATAGGACAATCAATGTCTTGAATTGCTCCTCCATTTGCCGATATAGGAAGATAGAAATAAAGGAGGGGATTAGTTGATCAAAACTCTCGAACTTTTGGTGAACTCAATAGACCAAATTTTTTTTTTTTTTTTTTTTTTTTTTTTTTTTTGCATTAGATCTCATCTCTCATGGGAGAATGACAATTTACTGCAACTTAATAAGAAAAACGAGTTCAACATGTAAACCCAATAAGCACAAATTAAATTCAGTGTGATCTCAGCAAGAACATTGTTTTTTAATTCACTTCATTTCCCCCTGACAAACTACAAAGCATGTAATGTACCAATAGGGGTAGGAAAGCTTCAAACTTAAAGTTCCACTTCGACCCTTGAAGCACCTTGAACAATTTTCAGTTCTTTCAACCAAATATAATTGTTCATGGAAACAACTAAATTGTAAATCGGTAGAGAATAAAAGAAAAATACCGCTCTTTCTGGAATTAGGAAGAGACAAAGGCTGGATCGAGAGTGGGAATTGCCATCAGTGCCTACACATTAACATACACAAAACTTTAAACACATTTCTTATTCCACCACTTAATCAACAACAATCTAAATCAAAAGTCGAGAGCTTTTCATGATTGAAATGCAGACCTTAACCAGAATACGGGCAACTATTTATGCATGCCAAGAAGTAGAACTCCATAGCTACAGATCAATGTATGCTATTCACATGGAACTGAGAGGTACTGATACATAAATAGACGGCTTACCACCCAATCTATTAGAGCTCTTTTATCAATTCATCTGGTTTGTGCTACGTCAATCAGCATAAATGCAACTTCTACCTCTTTCTCAATCATGAACCTCATGAGGTCTTCCTCCTCAACGTACCTACTCAAATGCAAGTTAAGTATATAACTTGGAACCAGGATCATATATGAAAAGGTCACCAGAATATCATTAAATACAAGCATAATTAAAGTAAGGACTAATTTCACTTTGCCTCCTCCAACTTAAGGTCGAAAATCATGTTAGTCCATGATCTTTAAAATTCATCAAGAACACCCCTGTACTCTCAAGATTCCTCTTCCGTGTCCAATCCCGAGATCTCCATCCATTTCGGGTGTTAACTCATGACGTGGCACCGACACAGGGCCCCACCATTGGTGGCTGAAACTCAGAAGAAGGGGCACAATGGACATTTGAAGGACTTTCCCTCCAAATTTTATAATTATCCCAATGGTTTGATGAATCCAAAAAATCAGCATGCATCCACCAAAAAGGGTATGTCCAAAACCAAAAATTAAATGGGTACTGCCAAAAACCAAAAATTAAATGGGTATGCTTAAAACCTAGAAAATATCACATTTGTACCAAAATAAGATATTCAATAGAAATGGAAATCATGTTCGTAATTAGCACCCCTATAGATGCATAAATCTATTTTACATCCAAACTACCCAAAAAATCTCAGTTTGGAATAAGGTCCACAAAAGATTAGCCCTAATCATCTTTGCAAAAGATTAGAACTAGCAACCTTGTGACACAGCACAAGGTTGCACAAAAGTGGGCAATATGCATCTCTAATATCCTGACCTTGGACGCTAATCACATACTCCAATTCCTCTATTTTCTAGCCTTTGCATTTTGTCTGATTCTGACAGATGACCTTGTTGATCCAGTTGCAGAAGCAGCTGCTTTAACCTTGCTGGTTCCAGCAGCAGCTTTACTGTTGCTGGTTGCAGCTCTAGCACCTGATGCATTTGCTCCTGCCTTCTTTTCCTCCCTTTTTTTCTATAGTTATGAGAAGAAATAATTGTTCAGATAAGTAAACAATAGGACTAAACAATATTCAGGTTGGATCGAGTGTAACATGAAATTTTAGTGTAGTTTATAGTTTACCTTCAGCTTTGCTGCTCTAAGCTTTGCCTTTTCTCTGAGCTCATTCTTTGTCTTTGGGGGCTGTTTGGCTCCCTTAGCCTGCAAAAATAGAAGCAAACTTATGAGTAATTGGTAAATAACACACAAAATAACAATCTGTGCTACCCTTATACCTTAGTTGGAACAGATGAGCCCTCTCCACTGTTTAGCTTTCTTTTCTTGGACACAGTAGGTGCTTTTGTCTTAGGGGGCAGGTGCCTATGGCAAGTTGTCACATTGTGACCCAAAACTCCACAATTGCTACACTTTAGAGATTTATGAACCCTTCCAAGCTTGGGGCCATCAGTCTCCTTCTCAGATGCATCCTTTACCCTTTTTGTCCTTGGCCTACCATGCTGCCTGTTGTACTGAGGTGGGAGGATGGTAGGTTCATCACTCTGCTTCCACAGGTCCATCCCATTGACAGGTTTGACTGTGTTTGAATAAGTGGCCATGTAGGTACTAGTGAGGTAGCAAGCATCCACATAATCTTCAGGCTTGTGTCTCATGAAGTTTATGGCAGCTATAGCATGCTTGCATGGGATACCAGTAAGATCCCATCTCCTACATGCACAGGTCCTTCTACTCAGATCAACTATATATCTGCTTCCTCCAATGCTCTCTACCTCAATCTGAGGACTTCCAGAACCATAAGGAATACAATCTGTGGCTGCCTTAACTTTATTCTTTTCCAAAATTTCCCTAGGCTTGGGGCAGATAGTGTCCACAACTTTGCTGATTTTTTCCTTCCTCATGGCAATCCTCTTCATCATCTTAATCCTGATATCTTCAAAGCAAGATATCACAGGTTTGGCTCTCGATGGCAAAATGAAAGCATTGAAGCTTTCACAGAGATTGTTGAGGAGAACATCACATTTCAGAGTTGTTCCAAAGTGAGACCTGGACCATTGCTTAGCTGGTCTTCTAGGATCTACAAAAACAAATAATTGTTTTAGATCATGAATTATAGTAAATTAAGCATATATCATCATTACAGTAAGTGGATACAGAATCCTTACCATTCAACCAGTCATAAGCCTTGGGATCCAATTGCTTCATCAGAACCATTTCTTTCCAGAAATATGCCATGGTTGTGGACTTGGCGCATGACCACAGCTGATCCTTCATCACTTCCCCTGGGTATAGCTTGTTGAAGTTAGTCCACAAGTGTCTCACACAGAATCTGTGATCAGCAAGTGGCATCACCTCTTCACAGGCAGGTATTAGCCCCTTTTGCTTGTCAGATATAAATGTCCACCCATTCCCATCCCCACAGATATGTAAATCATCCACCAATAATCTCAGAAACCACAACCAAGAATCCTTACTCTCCATTTCAACCATAGCATATGCAAGGACCCATGTAGTGTTGTTGGCATCCAACCCTACTACTGTCAACAACTGACTCCCATAAGCACTCTTCAGATGGCATCCATCCAGCCTCAATATTGGTCTACATCCAGCCCTAAACCCCATCTTCAATGCACCAAGACAAATGTACATCCTTTTAAAAACAGGGGCCTGTTGGGGGTTGTTGAAATCACATTTTATATCCACAGTAGTGTGTGGATCCACCCTTTTTAGCTCCTCAGCATAATCCCTGACCCTTGCAAATTGCTCATTGATTGACCTCTCCAGCAACTTCAAAGCAGCCCTCTTTGTTCTATATGCTTGTTGGAAAGAAACTTTTGCTCTCACAGCAACTGACATGGTTTGGGCAAGAGACTCTGACAAGCAAAAAGATAAATAGTCACTGTTGGTATACATGAAAACACATAACCAAATCATAGCAGATAGAGTTCAAGGTGGGAGTTTGATACCTGTTGATATGTCTGGATTCAACTTGATTTGTTCAGCAAACCTTTCTGTTAGATATGGGGTTCTAACCATGCTGTTCTCACATACCCTTGCACAGGTGTGCCCTCCATGGTAAGTCTTGATCATTAAGGTATCTTCATGCTGCATCTTAGATGCAAATAATTCAAATGGGCAATCATCAGCCTTGCAGATCACCCTGACCCTAAGTTTGTCACTTTTCAAAAAAACTGCTTCCCAACCTTTTTGGATAGCTTTTTCTCTCACAGCAGCCCTAAGAATTTTGGCAGAAGCAAACTTCATGCCCTTACAGAACTGGGGGTTGCTCAAATCAGTCTTTGGGTTGAACTCTACAAATCTAGGTTCAACAGCTTCATCATCAGAGTTGGCTTCATGCCCTATGCCTTTTTCATCTGAGTCCACAGCTTGAAACATGTCCTCATTGTCTCCACAGGCATCACTGGCATTACTGCCGTTTTGGTTCTCCATCACTTCAGCAATAGAACCATCTGCTCTGCTAGTACCAACCACTTGAGCAGCTCCTCCTTCCTCTTCTGTCAACCAGTCAAACAAGAAATCATCTTCCACCCCGTAAGCAGCATATTCATCATCTTCCATAGCAGGATTGTAATCATCATCACATGAGTCATCATCAGAAAAAGCCTATTCCTCATCCTCAGCATCATCATCTTCAAAAACTCCATCATCTTCTTGGATCCAACCATCATCTTCAATATGCTCTTCCTCACTGACAGGTTCAAACTCAACTTTATTCTTGCCTTTATCAGTAGCTTCAGTTGGAGCTCTGCTAGCTTGAGTTGGCACCTCATCTTCACAGTCCAGGATCTTCAACTCACTTGGCTTAAACTTTTGTCTCTGTGCACACACTTTGAATCTTCTAGCTTTACACCCTAACCTATCTTCCACAGGAGGGTTTGTTGGTGAATCTGGCAGCTCCTCAATCTTGACAGAGCTCTTCTTTTTGGGTGAGTCAAGGAGCTCCTCTATGACAACACCACTTGACCCTGCTTGACTGAAACCCGAAGCAGGTGCTTGTTCCTCATACATGAACAGATCTTCTAAACCCTCATAATTAGGATCCAGTTCCAAATGGTCTAGATAAAGAATGACCACTCTAACCTCAGGCACCATGCAGCACATGGTTATCACATCCTGGTCATTGTTAATCTTTGTCATCGCATCATCCTCAGAACCTATGGAGAACTAGTAATCAATGCGTGTACCAGCATATTTGGGATTTATGCCCCTAACCATCCCATCAACCTCAGTCAAAGACATTCTGTCCTTGTCCACATTGTCGTAATAGCTTATGGTTCCTCCTACATACTTGTTCTCTGTGTGTGCTATATATCCACCATGATATACCTTGATGGTGAAATACTCTGGGTGTACTGCACATAGTGAAAGCGAATTGAGTTAGAAGTTTCCCAACCACTAAACACACCAGCACAGGTAAAACAATCAAAATGCATCAATAAATACCACCTAAACAACCCAACAACTCTTTTGTAGGACCACAACACCAGTCAAAGACCACTACACCGCTTAAGGGCAATATACAAATACCCAAACACACCCAACGCATCTGATAGGACCGAAAGCTTAAAAATTAAACAAGGTAATAAAAATTGATATATCTTTTCTGCTCCACTCTTCATCTCATACATATATATATATATATATATATATATATATATATATATATATATATATATATATATATATATATATATATATATAGCCTAGTCTCATAATATACTTCACACATGGTGGGCTCGATCAACCACTTCTTTAAATTGATAAAAGGAGATTGATGGGAGACACACTGCCGAAAGATTAAAGGGGGTTTTGTTAGTTTATTCCTAACAGCATCATTCAATATTCAATTCTCATAATATACTTAACACATGGTGGGTTCGATCAGTTACTTCTTTAAATTGATAAAAGGAGATTGGTGGGAGATACACTGCCGAAAGATTAAAGGGGGATTTTCAGTAATCACCCAGATTCATTGATTGCGATTTACAATCCAATACCCAAAATCCACAAATGAATATAACAAACAAATCACCCAGATTCATTGATTTTCTCTCACCATAATTGGGGATTTCTTCTGCTTCACTTTGCATTCGAGGTATCCAGTCCTCGATTGGCGCCCCAGCCATGATGCTAACACGTCAACCTTCTAATTTCGACAGCTTGTTGAAATGGGTTCTCACTAAATCTGGGTATATATGTTGCTGTTTTGGAGAGGATGTCGATGAGAGAGATGAAGATAGAAGGTTTAGCTCCAGATCTGGGATAGGGTTTTTGGGTTTTGAGAAAGTAATTGGCTGTAATGGACCCGTAATGCAGGGAAAAAAGGTAATAAGGGTTGTTTAGGTCATTTCAACAAAAATTTTGTTTCAACCACCAATGGTGGGGCCCTGTGTCGGTGCCACGTCATGAGTTAACACTCGAAATGGATGGAGATCTCGGGATTGGACACGGAAGAGGAATCTTGAGAGTACAGGGGTGTTCTTGATGAATTTTAAAGATCAGGGACTAACATGATTTTCGACCTTAAGTTGGAGGAGGCAAAGTGAAATTAGTCCCTAAAGTAAATTTCTCACCAGCAACAGTTGCATCCATCTCACTAGCAATCTCTATTCTGTTCACCCCATTCATAGTCCAACTCAGTATAGGAGAAGGTGGACAGCCTTGCAGAACTAGAAAAAGCATCCACCAATACCTCCATGGTCCTAGCTGAAACCTCATCTAGCTTTATCTTCAGAAGCTTTCCAATATCAGTGTAACAATTTGAGTGCTCACACGTTCTAGCTCAAAGTACACCAAAAAATTACAGGAACAAACCATCACAACAAAGCACAAAAGCCAAACAGAAACTAGTCAAAGCCAAAAACTCTATTCCTAAACCCTAAATCACCTGATAGAGATGAAGAAGGCAGAGATTCGCATCGAGATTGTAGATTTGTGACGAAACCTAAAAATTGAAAATAGAATTCACTTAATTCAATCAATTAAAACCAATTAATCAATGAATCGAATCAAATAGAAACAAACCTTGCTCGTAGACGTAGCTCAAATGGATCATCATTTGGGTCGTCCAATCACCACTGTGGTCTCCTCCGCCTCCTCTTTCGAAATTTGCGTTGACCTCAAAGTACTTTGACGCTGTGTTCTTAACCAAGTGTAGCAACCCTAAAACAAATAGAGTGAATATCAATTGAAGGACCCAGTTCAGATCCAAGCTCATTCCGGCGACATGCATGTATCGCCTTTCCCAATTTGCTGTCAATTAAACAATAGAAGCTCAAATTAAACCTGAACCTGAGATCTCACCATGTGACATGATTTACCTAAGCGAATGATGCTGATTGAATTGACAAAGGAGAAAGAGAGCGCCAATGTATTCCGATATGAGATTTTTTGAACTCTGATCTACGGTGAGAGCAGATGAAGAGCAAGCAGAGGAGGTTTTGGTGATGGAGAAGGAAATAAGAGAGAGAGAGAGAGAGAGAGGAAGAATCGTATTAGAACTGTGGAGAAGTGAGTTTGGAATTTTCTCTGCTTTTTTTTTTGTTTTAAGAAACTCGTCGAACTCATTAAATCATGCGACGATGTTTCCCTTTAGTCTCTGAAATTATGCGACGGCAATACAAATCCCGTTGCAAAAAATTATAAGCGTACTACGGAAAGATAACCGTGGCAGATACAGTTGCAAATCATGGCTTTTGCGACAGAAAGTCATGCCGTGGCAAATTTTCGAAGCAATTGCAATTGTTTTTAGTAGTGATCGATCTCCTCTGTTCTTCACTTCTTCTATTCCTGCTCTGTTTTTCCCAATGGAGTTTCCTCAAAGAAATCCCAGATCTCCTTTTGCCTAATGTCGATTTTGTTTGCTACCCACTACACCAAAAAATGAAACACACAACGGGCAAAATTCGTTGTCTGATTTGGACGCTCACCGTTGTGTATCGGAGCGTTGTGTGTTTAAAATTTGCACAACGGTGGAACACCCTTGTATGATATGCAATCAGTCGACAGATTTTCATTATCACCGTTGTGTCTTCTCTCGGCAGATGCTAGGCAGAGCTGCTGCACAGCATGGCAGATGCATCATTCATACAACAGAACTTGTTTTCAAACTGTTGTTGGAAAGCCTAGTCAGACAACGTGTTCTTTAATGTCATCGTCGTCTGATATACTATCACACTTCAGTTTTATTGTCTGTTTGTTGTGTGAACTTGTTTTGGACAACATTAGTTCAGTTTTTATTGTTGTGTGATTGTACAATAAGAAGACATTTTAAAAAAAAAACCATTGTGTGATATGGAAAGAATGCATTGACTGAATGGCCAATTTTTTATGTATTCAGACAACGTTGGATTGCCACACTATAAACCTGTTGTATGATCAATTTCATTTGCTATATTTTGTGCATATATAGCTCCATTTTAACTAATGAACAATGATTAATTGGAAAGAAAACACGTCTAAACCATTAAATTAGTAATCCAACCCATTCATATACCTTAAAATGTTAAAAGGGAGCATTTCCCCATCATCCAAGCAACCATTAATAGAAGAAAAGCATTCATATACATGCCCATCTACTTGGGACATCAAAAGCGTATACAATTACATATATTGTTCAATTAAACATGCCACATATATGGTGCATGAATAATGTACTAGCAGAGAAGCACAAAAAAGATGCTTTCCTTCATTAGCAAACTACTTCATGGCTCCTACACATACCTCTTCACCACAAACTTCTCCCACTCATTTCGCAACTGATCAATATCTTCTTGGGTATATTGGCTGCTGCCTCTCCTCTCCCGCTAAAGTCAAGCATAAATCAAAGTGATTAGTACTTAATCAATTTGTTGAATGAGGCATGGAAATAACAAAGGGAATAGAAACTAAGTAAACTGACAAAATTTATAGCTAGGTTTGTACCTTGGTAGCCACTAAACTGACAAAACTACTTTAGTTGTTCTATCTCAATTAAAATTTGGTTAAAAAAAAAAAAAAAAAAGCTAATGCTTCTTTTGATTGCTGAAATTGTAGAAGATATGATTTATACATCTTCAATTTTAATGTTTCCAGTAATCAGAGATGCATAAAATTGATTCAAACAGAACTAAAGCACATGAAAATTAATAAGACAATAGTACAAAAAGGTGAAAACTGAAGTGAGATGCGTGGGGAACAATTTCTACATGCACTTTTGTAATCCAGTGATTGAAGTTTTTTTGTACAATTGTCAAAACTATATATCCATCTCCCTCTACAGTAGCAAACTATACATATATCTATATGTTTACTCCCCATATATATATATATATATATATATATATATATATATATATATATATATATATATGTATGTATATCACATGCTTGTCTTGTTGTATATAACATCATTTACACCACAATAGCTGCAACCTAGAGAAACATACAAACAAATAAAGCACATCCAATTTACTCTAGATATATGTTTGCATTAATATATCGAATATCACCCTTTACACAAAGGATCACAATTGATGATAGTACATATAGGATTAAAGTCAGCAAACTCCTTCCGGTTTTGCCAAAAGCATATGCAAAGTTCATCAAATTAGTTTTTGATGGAATCTGAAGGTTACCTGGATATTAAGTATAGGCTCTATCCCACTCGACTTATGCCAAAACAGGGCAGCAACTATGCTTGAAAAGGAGATTGGGGTGATCGACCGAAACCTGACCTGTAAATCAAAGGAGATTGGGACATTAATCTGATTGACAGTTGCAAATTTAGATTTTGATCAAACAACAACATGAGCACAAAAAGAGATATGCAACATGAGCACTCACTTTCTCTGGATCCTCTATCACCAATTATTCCAGTGCTCCTAGTTCGATTTACATCTTTGTTCAACTGCAACAAAACAGTGACTTAGAAGACAAAAAAGAAGACTCCAAATACACTAACAAATAGAGAAACATGCAGAACCAATCAAGAAAAACACATGTTAGTTTCTAGTATATATGTCAAGAATATGGTATTTTAAATAATAGTAAATCTGTAAATCCTACTATAAAACAATACAAAAGATAACACACCAAGGAATTTAGAAATCACACTTATTTTTTCTAAGTATCAAAGTGAATGTACCAAGTTTATGAAGTTTATAATATGCATCCGAGAACAGACATTCAAATTAGTAAATATCCATCAAGTGTGTGTTATAACAAAACAGAAACCCTACATTTTCCAGAACCAAAGATTACAAGCTCTGAGCTCTTCCTATAAGATAATAAATTCCAGGTAAATAGTCTGAAGACTAAGTTGTTCATCTTAAGAGAAAATCAGGCATTCTTTTTATTACGGCAATTCTACACCAAAAACATTATCTGTGGTGGATGTGTGCTTTCTTCGGTGGGGCAATCAAAGCAATATAAATATGGCATGATAATTAATTGATCTTTTGAAGTGGAAGACAACAACAAAAGCAATGTCCAGCAATATTAATTGTTTTTGCAAGTTGGTTTTGGTGCAAAGAAATATAATGCTATGCGCCCATCTCCCAACGGAGGAGGAAGAAAAAAAAAACACAGCAGAGGAGAGGACGCACGGAGCAGAAACACAGAGAAGAAGATCTGAAATAGCTTTGAATTTAAGCACACCATCAGCTTTGACAAAGTAATATTCTTTTCATGTTAAACCTAGCAAGGACAGAGAAATAGCTTCAAATTGAATTGTCATCCAATTTAAAAGTCTTTGGTTTCCTTGAAACTGCTATAATTCTCTGTTTATGCTGAAACCAATTGATTTTAGAAAGCAGGAACATATTTCTTGCAAGTACTTAATAGAGTGAAAATGCATCCCCTTGTATTGAGTTTGCAATGAAAAACATATAAGCAAGGCAAAGTTCTAGATTTCTAAGCAACTATGTACAAATGCTAGTAAATCAAAAGAAAAAAAAAATAACGCGACTACCTCAAAAGAAAAAAAATATAATGCAGCCTCCCACCTTGCGCCCATGATCACAAGCTTCTTTGCTATTCACAAGTACCTTTACTGCACATATATTTGATAAAATTAAACAAGTCAGAGCATCTCTTAAATAAAGTACCCCATTCTATCATACATTTATACCCAAGCTATACTAATTGATCATTCTCTAGCACCATTGACCTTGATTTAGAGAGTCCAGCAAAGACATTTTATATATGGTCAATACAACAAATTATGTCTATGGCCATCAGAAACCATAAGACATGCAAATAGATAAGATGAGTATAATAAGTTCCATTGAATTACATTTAGTTCCTACACATGAACATAAGTTGACCTTAAATGCAAATCTAAAGCAAATTCCTTTCTCAAACCGTAGTTATAGTAATGTATGGCATTATTGTTTCCCCTACTGCACATAACCCCACTTGTGAAGACAAACCAAGACATCAACACGCCACCCAAATCATAAGCTTCAAATGCTTGGCAAAGCCTTCTTCTCTCCTCTAAAATAAGAGGGACATAAAACTATCAACCTCTACTTTCAGAAAAGAAAGGCATTGCTAATGAAAAGCACATGAAGCACTGATTTTGATCAGTGTCTTAATTCTGGAGAAGGAAAAACGCAACCCCCAAGTCTCACTTTGGTGTGGTTAAAACAAATTGAATCATCATCGAGCAATGGGTTCCAACCAATTTTCTTAGATAAGCATAACCAGACAGAAAGCCTAGAAAATAAAATCATACTGGAATTGAAAAGTACCATGATTTAGAGCAATTAATTATACCCCCAAGTCTCATTTCCATCTTCTCTTGCATCTTCTTATTCGTCTGAAACCCAGCAAATAAACAAGCTCAATACCCTTGAAAATCAACCGTATATCTTTAATTTAAACAAACCAAAACACATAGAGAAAGAGAAAAGGAAACTAGTACCGCTTAGTGAGCAGATTCGACTAGGTGAGAGCCAACGAGGTTGCTCTTGATGCTGTTAAGATCAAAATAGAACATATCATTTTGGGACCCCCGATGACAATGAACAAAGACAATGAATAAGAGCAATGCAATCTCAAATTTAACTCACCAATCGAAAGGAATTGAGCAACAATCCCTAAACCCGTGAAACCCCTTTCCTCCTCCTTCAACTCGAACCCAACTCAATCCCCTTTTCAGCAGAATGGAAAACCCCCAAATCGAACCCAACTTGAACCCAACGTGAAGCAAATAGCGACAGGAGCATTTCAGGACAATGGGTCGAGCAGGACTTATGCCAAATTCCATGAAACCAGCCTTCAAACCTCCAGAAATCACCAGAACCCTCATCTGCCAAAAGAACCAAAGACACAACAACTGGATAAACCAGATGAAAGAAGTCCGGAAAAACCTGATGAAGGTGGAATCGAAGAGACAGGCACCCGAAGGTACACAGAATCTTGTTGCATCACACCGTGCGATAGTGAGAAAATCCCACATAGAGAGTGGTTTCGAAGAACCGATGACCCAAACCAAGCAGAACAGAGGGAGATGAAAAGGAGGGAAACCATTGAATAGGGAAGTCTGAAATCGGAAACACAGAAAATGGGGCAAGACCAGAACGGAGACGAACTCCGAGCTACAAAACCACCAAAGACGGCAGACATGGTGAAACCGGTTGAAAGAAAAGCAAGACGGAAAATAAAACCGACAAAAACAGAAAAGAAAGCTAGATCTAAGGCCTCCCCCCCCCCCCCCACCACCACTCTCAAGCCAAGGATCCCGATAAAAGATCGAGATCTGACAAGAGAGAGGAGAGGAAGAAGGAGAACTGGGCGGTGGGTTGTTTTCAGAGAGAGAAAGATTTCCTTACGGGTCTGGGAGAGTAGGTGTGCCCTCAAGTTGTCTGAGGCATTAATTAGCATTAACTTTGTTTTTTTTTTTCCCTTATTACTCAGACAACGTATAGATACATTTACGTTGTCTGAATTGCTAATAGCTAAGAGAACGAAAGATGAAAATTTCCCGCCTGTGCAATCAAAATGTCAATTTTGGCGCTTAAGCTAGGCATTTCTCATTCACACAACAGAAATAGTTCACTATGTTGTAGGAACTTGCAAGCATGACAAACATTGAAGCCGAATTTGCTCGTTTTGGGGGGGAATGAATGCCATTTTAGAGACTTCTCCAAATTTTGCCACTCATTTGCACAACGGCACATTAAAAACCATTGTATGATGATTTGCAAGTATACTCCTACAACACAAGTAACTAAACTGTTGTACAATTTAGTGGCATCTAGGGTACAATTTGGAGCCAAATTTGAGTCCATCTAGGAGGGAAATCTGCCGCAACTTTTTTTTTTGATTCACACAATAGATTATTCTTGTAACCGTTGTGCAATGACCTTCTAGATAAAAACTTCAGAATTTTAACCACCTTATACAACGTAAGTTTAGTAAACGTGTTGTCTGATTCACTTTCCTTCATCACACAACAAATTTTTTTTTTCGTTGTGCCAAAAGTGTTGTGTGTTAAGGTTATTGGTGTAGTGACCACTGGTTGTGAGTTGGGCTTTTGTGTATGAGTTAAGGTTTGGGGGAGAGAGAGAGAGAGAGAGAGATTCCATGTTAGATTGTTAGCTGAGGTCGGAGGTCCTGAGGATCTTGATTCTTGATCATGGATTCATGGTCGGTGACGGTGAGGATCTTGTTAGCTGAGGTCCTGAGGATCTTGATTCATGGTCGGTGAGGTCGTGATGATCTTGTTAGCTGAGGTGAGTGAGGTCCTCAGGATCTTGATTCCATGTCAGTCAGCGGATGGCTATCTCATAGGCTAATCTGATAAATCGATAATAGGCTATGATTCATGAATCATGAATGAATATATTTTTAGTTAGAATTACCGACTGATGTAGTGATGTCTTTGACTCTTTGTTGATCATGGTCTGATGGTCGGTGATGTAAGTATGTAACAATAAGTGAATGAGCTTTTGTTGGGCTTTGGGATTTCTTGATGCTTTCTTTGGTTTCTGATCATGTTGTGAACTTGTGATTATTTTTTATTTAAAGATGTGCATTTTGTGTTGCAGATTGGAGAGTTTATTGTTATTTTACAATAAATGTATGCTTGTAGTTTTTAATTTACGGGGTTTGGTTTTATGTCTCCTCCGTTGTATGTTTTGATCCAAAATAATAAAGGCGTGAGCATGAGCCTCCCACTGAGTTCCAAACAAAAAAAAAAAACAATATTGTGCCCTTCTAATTAACATAGACAAGAATTTGATCCTGGTTCCGCCAGTATACTGTTCATGAATAGTAAGTATATCACTGTTCATCTTGGCCCGAGCGACGGTTTTACCCTTACTACTTGCCTCAACTAGGATTTTGCCATTGTTTTACGATAAGAGGTGGAGGCTTCGAGAGACGGTGATAGAGAGAGAGAGAGACGGTGATCAAGATAGACACACAGCAACTCTGAGAGCGAAGAAACAATCGAGGGTTGGGTTTGTTTTGGAAGATGTTCCGTTTTACCTGTACAGGTTAGTTTGCACCAAGACTTGGAACCCACCGCTTCCTCTTCTCTTAGTTTGAGTTTCTCCCGCATCATTCAACAGCAAAACCTCTCAAATCTTTCTCCAGCCATCGATGTCAACCCCTGAAAGATTATGTTCGGGCTGTTCAATCTATTAAGTTGAGTATGTCTTTGACTTGCTACCATTGTATATAACATTAGATTTATGGTTATAATTTTGATAGTTTTATACATGTGGGAAAGTTCGATTCACGATATGGATTAATTGTATAATTCACCCCCACTCCAACCCATTTGGGCCTTCTGGGAATCTTGTTTTATTGTCCACAAAAGGTTTGTTCTTTATTTGTCAGAATATAGTAGCTGACGCTGTTGATTTTGTGTGTTGAAACAGGCCACCATAGCTGAGAGAGCAAATGCCTTCAGGCAACAGTGTTGCTATCTGAAACTGCTGTTAGGCTGGTGTATTTGTATGTGAACAACATATAAGTAGAGCTACTGTCAATCTGTAGTTTAAGTAAAACAAAATTGGTTCAGAAAAAAAGAATTGCAAAATAGTGCAGATGACAACCATTTCATTTAACTGAAGTATGACTTGGCTACATTGGTAACCAAACCTCAATTTGGAGACACTGCTTACCAAGAAAGGTAATCCTTCGAATTCTTGCTCTGCACACTTTTGAAGTATTGTTTGTGTTCTCTATCAGTAAAGTAATTCACTTCCTGCTTCTTCAATTTCTGCATTTGGCATAAACTATGCTCCTCTTTTTCAACTGAAATCTGTTTTATCTATGAAATTTGATGAATTTTTTGGTTGATCTATTATTCTGGAATCTAATCTCACTTTCCTCAAATGTTCTTCGTCTTCCCAGTTTCTGGGTTTACTTCCTATACAATAATATCTTAATTTAAAGCAAGATCTGAAAAGACCGAAGATTTTACGAGAAAAAGATGAGTGAGTGTGAAAATGGAGTAGTACAGGAAGCTCAAAGATCAGGTATTTTCTTTTTCTTTATAGCATCATCGAATTTCTTCAATAAACCTAAAAGTGTGGAACTTTTGATTCCAATCTGATCAAACTGTAGGATGAAAATGGAAATTCAGCTGCCGACGCCATAAAAAATTTACGGGGAAATTCGCTTTCAATCGGTAACTTTGATTTATTCTCTTATTTTGTTACTTAGAAATCTCAATCTAATGAGTTGAATGTTCATGCTTAATTTTGGTGTTCATCTGAACAATGTAGCTCCAACTATGGGAGAGGGGCCAATAGACTGAAAAGGGAAGCACAAGTATGATTGAAGTAGAGGAGCTTCAGCCATATTCACATGGATATACAGAGCTAAACTTTTTCTAAAGGATGAGGGAACAATGATGACCCACATTGACACCATATTCAAGTATGCTTCCTCTCTCATATCTGCACAATAAAGTTTACATCTTTGATGATACGCATGCTCATTATGAAAGCACCCACAACTAAATGATTTGTCTGACCAAAAAAAAAAGAGAATGATATGGTTATCCCAATTGTCTGTTATTTGATCATTTTTGTTAGGATTAAGATCCTGTTTTTTAAGTTTAATTGTCTTTCTGCAAACCAAGTATTTGTCACAATCTTGACCATTCTGTAAACTAACTAGCCGAAATACTCACAATGTCAAATGTGATGGATTCTTCACTAATGTGCTTCTATATTGATGTGTTGCATTATATGAAATCTCCTCTAATGTGCTTATTTCTTTGATTTTAATGTTTGTATTTCACCCAAAACCAGCACAAACCAGCAAGCTTAAACAATATTTAGTCAGCAACTTATTTTACTCCTGCAGATGGGATCTGACAAATGGAACCCATTGTCCTCACCAAATTCGCGGCAATATCAAAATACCAGCAAGCTTAAACAATATTGATTTTAGTCAGCAACTTATCTGAACTCAAAAAAGTTTAAGTTGACGAGAATCTATACAATATTGCTGTGTTGCATTAAGCCGAAATACAGTGTCAAATGTGATGCGTTCTTCTTTCATTTCTCAAAATACTCACAATGTCAAATGTGATCGATTCTTCTCTAATGTACTTCAATATTGCTGTGTTGCACGGTGGTCTTATTGACATTTTTTTTTTCACAGATTGGGGTTAAACATGAAGTCTATTTATCTTTTAATGTAACATTAAATGTTTATTTATTGGGTTTAACCTAGCTGTGAAAATAACATTTGGCTTTTTTCCCACTGCTGAAGTAATTTATTGTACTGAAAATTTGTGTATTAAGCTTTTATGTATCTTCCTTTTTTCCTGAATTTCAATACCTATCTTTTGCAGAACGTGAGTTGTAATATATAAGACATCTGCTTAATTAAGATGGCAGAAAAGAATGCAGTGGAGGATTTTAATCGAGGAAGCTGAAAATAAGCAGAAGGATCGGACGACATGTGGACATCAGTGAACCACCAAAGAAATAAGCTTTTCCAGAGATGGATATCCAAGTAAACCGGACTATACCACAGCTTATCGAAAATGCTTAGAAAATTTATTATTGTTTTGCTTTTCTAGATTCTTCTGTTATATCGAATGCAAAAACCTTGGAATTTAACTCCATCATAGGGATAGAATTTGTACAGATGTAATGGTTCCTTGCTCATTAGATTGAAATTATGTGCGATATTATTTGTGTGTTTTCTAGGACGTACTCAGAGAACCTTGGAACGTTGGAATTGCTCCAGGGGCTTTCAATCCCAAACCTAAATTCAATAAATTTGATCATACATTTGAATTGTGAAATGTGAAGCATCTAAAGAGTTCACTGTAATCAATGGTTTAACATAATTTGTATTGTTTAACATTAATGCTAATATGTTTATACGTTTTCTGTAGGGATGCTATTGATTTATTTTGATTGAGGTGAGAGGGAATCTAGAAGACAATTATCTCAGTTCTTGATAGTGCTCATGGGCTCTGTAAGTGTGGCTCCTTCATCTGGATTAGGAGACGGCAGTGGAAATACAGTTGCCCAGTGAGATGAAAAACATGAAAATTAGGGATGACGTACAAGAAAAACAATACCCACTTATTATTGGCTCAATCTTTGATCCTGCTGTGGACTTTTCAAAAGGAGTATTCTTCTTTTCTTATCAGTTATGACTTATGGAGTTGGTCTCTGGTCTTGGTGGCTGAATTTTTTTTTTGTTACAATGTAGGCATTGAGGTAATTGTTGTGTTGACCTGCTGTCCAAATTCTTTGTTACAACTTCAGCAATTAAGCTGTTTTTTCATTCTAGGAGTTGACCTGGCTTATATGCTCATTGGTATTTAAAAGAGACACCTACCTGAAGCATAGCCGGAAGCAAAATTGAGCTGTGAAAATCTTAATCAAAGATTATGCAGTGAACCTTGAATGGCAGGAGATGTGATGATTTAGGTAAGACACATTCTCATGAAACTTGCAGTTTTTAATGCAGAAGCAGGGGAGGATTCTGATATTATACTCTGTTTTGATTCTGTTAATAAAACGTGTGGGATGGCTTTTGATTGGTGTGTATTGATCACAACTGTGTTCAGAATGTTGATGAGGAAATACTGTAGTCATGGGAGATTCTTCTGCAGCATTCATACACACGTAACTGTTGATGGCAAAGCTTCTATCCCAAAATTCCATTTTTGCAATATGTAAATATACAAATCTACTTAAATACCAGCTTTTGTAATATGTAAAGTTATGACATTCACCAATAAACGTTTCTTAGTTTATGGTTCTGATTGTTATACATACAAAAAATTGAGGAAGAATAAAAAAGTGCAAACCGCAGCATCGCGCGGGGCATATATCTAGTGGAATCTAAGAGACCTTTCTTTTTCTGATTTTGTTTTAATTTCATATGGCAGCTTGTCTTCCTTTGCTCATATAACTATCCACTGGTCAGTGTTAACTTATAGAGTACATAGCCTTAAAATTGAAACATAAAAAATAAATAAAAGGTATAATTATTATAAGAACGAACTGTGCCATGATCAGCCTAGTTCTACTGACCACATGCATAAGTTCCCAGAAGGATCAGCAAGTCCATAACCCAGTCCGAACGGCATTAAGACAAATCGGTATCATTTTTATATGGACAAATTATGGAAGATATTTGGCCCATATTTTGTCATGGAGTCTATAGCCAAGTTTTGTGACCTTGTGGAAGCAAGACTGACAATGTCAATGTTGGTGGACTAATGTAGTTTCCTTAATGGTGTTGCAGGTACAAAGAACTAAATGGAGTTGGAATTGGAAGAAGAATAAGGAGTTCATATGTTTCTATCTGTTGCAAGAATTTTGTGCTTGTTGCTCTCAAGTTCTCTCCACACAAGTGGCCTACAGAGGCAAATATATGTGCATATGAATTTCTTGTTAGTTGCCACAAAAAGAAATAATGTATTGTTAATTCCTCTGCGTGCCAACTACAGGCACTGATCTACATCATGTGAATTATAAGTAAATATATGTGAAAATTTCATGCTTGTCAATGAAAATTTGTTGTTTTATTATGATTATTACAATAAGAGTAGTAGAGTACTATGTCTACTATCTAAGTTCTAAACAAACCTTCTCTTTATGCTTGCCATACGCTTTGCTATCATCACATGGAACCTGTCTTGTACATTGTCTAGGAAATGGTAATATGCATGCCTCCACTTTCTCATCAGCACTAAAGGACCACAGACTCCCCAAAATCCTGTAATGAACCCAAGTGTAACAGAAACATAAAACCATGGAATTTGTTGCTCCTTGGTGTCTGCATCTTGGGTGCTCATATCAGGTGCATCAGCACCCATTGTTGTCTGACACTTATTTGGCAGTGGGGCACCACAAAGTTTCAGATTCCCCTCAAATGCAGAAGCATTGAAACTTTGGAGTTGAGTGCTTGATGGTATTGGTCCTCCGAGATTATTGTACGAGACATTGAAACTTGATAAGAAATTAAGACTTGTGAATGATGCTGGGATTTTTCCAGACAAATGGTTCATGGAGAGATCCAGTATCTCAATGTACTTTAGGTTAGATATTTGGTCTGGAATGTTGCCGGAGAAGTTGTTAGCACTAAGATCCAGCCATCGGAGAAGCTGCAATTGGTCAATCTCAATAGGTATATTCCCACCAAGGCAATTGTGACTTAGGTGTATAGCTGGTTCATAAAATATATAATTGTACTGCAAAGGTTTTGCATCAGCACTAGGACGGAAGTAGAAAGGCAGTTCAAGATAAATACGACCTACTTGAGCTGCAGTTTGTCCAGATACTAACATAGGTAGTGTGCACAATTCCTTTGGAAATTCTCCAGAAAGTTGGTTGAATTGCATTGTTAAAGTTTGTAGCCTTGGAAGAGTCCCCAGCCAACTTGGAATTGAGCCAGTGATTCTGTTGTGACTCAGATCCAAGACCTGTAACTTTTTCAGCTTCGATAGCCATGAAGGAATTATACCACTAAGGTTACATGAACTCAAATCTAAAAGTCGAAGATTTTGAAATCCATTAAAATCTGCCATTTCAACACCGTTCGGCATTTCCTCACCTAAAAAACTAGATGCCAAGGAAAGGACTACAAGACGTTTGCAACCCATCAATACCTTCATTACCCCTGTCACATTGGTCAGGCGTTTGTTCCAACCAAGTGAGAGGAAGGACAAGTATTTCAAGGAAAGAATTTCAGGGTGTATTTGAACCTCTAGCTTATTATAGTTCAATCGAATTGCTTTCAAGGACTTGCATGAGTATAGGCTTATTGGCAAGATACCAGAGAAGTTATTTTTCCGCATGTCAAGTTTACCAAGTTTACCAAGCCTGGAGAAATTAAGCATGGAAATATCGCCTTCCAAGTTGTTGGATCCCAGACGAAGTTCTACAAGGTTCGTGGAATTCATCAAAGATAGGGGAAATGAACCTTCCAGATAGTTGAAATCAAGGAGTATGTGTTTCAACTTGGAGAGCTTCCCAAGATGGAGAGGGAGCACACCACTCAATTGGTTATAGGAGAGGTCAAGGGTTGTAAGGTTGGTGAGGTTGGAAATTCTATCACTCACTGCTCCATACAATGAATTTAGAGGTAGTGAAATCTCTTCAAGTGTGGTAGAATTAAACATATCTTCTGGAAGCGATCCTGACAGGTAATTGTTACCAGCTCGGAAGACCTGCAGTTTGGAACACTTCCCCAATCCAGAAGATATACTACCAGTGAAATTATTGAAGGAAAAATCAAGGTGTTGTAACGAGGAGGAAGGACGACAAATAAAGGATGGGAAAGGACCCGAAAAGGTGTTGTTACTGACATTGAAACTAGTCAAATTCCAAGCTTGTTGGAAAAAAGAAGATGGAACTACACCATGTAAACGATTGCTGGAAAGATCCACCATCCGAATATGACAGGATGGTAGAGAAGATGGTAACACTCCAAAAAGAAGGTTATAGCTCAAATCTAGGATTTCGAGATCATTCAAGGACAAGAGGAGTTCAGTTTGATCTAGAGAACCATAAAGTGAATTGTGGGACAGATTCAAGTGGGTGAGATGTGTGAGATTTCCAAGTGATGATGATGGAAAAATACCTTCTTTGAGTTTAAGTCCTTTGGAAGGTAACTGCAAATGGGTGATCCAACCACCGTGATTACATGTGATGCCCTCCCAATTGCAACAATCAGCGGAAGTCCAATTCAACTGAGGAGAAGACAGAGTGAGAGCTAAGAACAGCAGAGAGCTGCGTTCTTTTTGGTTGCAAGCATGTATGTTTTCAAATATGATATTGGAAAAGAATATCAAGAGCAAGAAGGAAGGGAATGGATTAGCCATTTGGTGATAAAGCTGCACTAGCAAGTTTGTTCGTTGTCTAGATCAGATTTCACTCATGTTTGTATTTATATTGAACTAAAATGAGGTCGATCAGCATTGCCAAATTAATTGATGACCACATAAGTCCATAACCCAATCTAACCGGCATTAAGAAAGATCGGTATCATTTTCATATAGACAAATTATAGAAGATATTTTGGCCCATATTTAAAGCCAAGTTTTGTGACGGAGACCTCTCTTTTCCTGATTTCATGTAAAATTGCATATGTCAGCTGGTCTTCCTTTGCTCATATAATTATCTACTACTGGTCACTTTTAACTTAGAGAGTACATAGCCTTAAAATTGAAAAACATAAAATATAAAGAAAAGAACTTTTCTTTTAAAAAGGTATAATTATTATGAGAACGAACTGTGCCTTGATCAGTTGAACCCATGTTATGTTCAATTGTTCACTGTGATCGGTTGGTGTACTACAAAAAGAACATTAAAGGAAAGTTGAGTTTCGGCTCTATTTCCAATGTGTCAGGGATTCAAGCCAAGAAGCTATTTATTTGGGTTACCGTGATGGGGATGTCAAATCTGGTAATGTTGGGTTGTATGATGGGAACGAACTTAGAGGAAAGTGTTGCGGATCATGTTGCTGCTCTTGCTTATAGAGGAAAGTGTCCCCAAGATTGGGTTGTAAACCCTCCTTCCTCTCTGATTCGTGTGTTGTTGTATGATGGGCTCCCTTGCCCTCCTGTTGCTCCTGCTCATGGTTAGCAGGGATTAGCTCTGCTAATCTTCACTCTGTTGCTTTGTTTTCTCGTTTCTTTGTTTGTGTTTCTTTGCTGTATCCCTCCCGCCCAAAAAAAAAAGAGAAAATTAGATATAAACCCAAAAAATCAACCTTTTATTAGAAAAAACTCATACATACTTTTCTTTTAATTTACACCCAAGTCACATTAATAGACCTTCCATATAGAGTGTATGCCTATAATCAATATTTTTTCTTATGAAAATATATGTCTAATTTGCCCTTTTACATTCTCTTAAGTAATACATGTCTAATGTACCTACTAAATATGTATGTGTCGGTAGGGCTTAAATAAAAGAAATGTTCAAGCTTAATAGAGATCAATACGCAATGATGTATACCACAATCGTAGGTATAATACTTTTGTTTATACAATCATAGGTATAATATAATAGAAAACCTAACAAAGAGGTATGATACAAAAAAAATAAAAATAAATTCTAATACAGAGATGTTATACAAAAACTATCAACATTTAGGTTGTAATCGAATATATAGAAATAAAAAGTAAACCTCCTATATGTTAGATACATACATGAAATCAAATTATCTAGAAAAAAAAAAGTATTCTAATGATCAGGTACCTTTTTTAGATAAAACTTTTAGATTGTAATTGGAAATAACATACATACCTTACAAATAGAACAGCTGTATAATATGTTATTAACCTATGTCTGCTTTCCATTCAAGTGTTTATATGAAACAGATGACATACCTTTTATATACAAAAAACCAGACCACAAAATAGAGAAAATCATATATAAACCTAGAATTAAGTATTGATTACTAGAGCTTCAATCAAGGGTCTAGTTCATGAAGTGCATGTATTTATTTAATTTAGAGCTTGTGGCATATTCAGTAATTTCTGACAAAAACATGTTTTATTTTCTATGTCAATTAATCAGAATTTATTTATGTAATCAACCTGATCAACAGATTTTGGTGTATATTAGAAAAAAATCATGGGTGGGTTTAATCTAATAGGTGTAATGAAATTTGGGTGTAAAATGAAATGCCCCGAAAAAAAAAAAAAAAAAATCTGGTAATGTATCTTTGTATATTCAAGCACATTCTTGCATGTTTACAATCCTGCTCTTATAGAACTGCTACCATAACTATCATACCATTATAGTTGAAGGCTTACTGATACATTATTACGGTACAAATAAGTCAAGGCATTAATGTAGCATGGACAACTTTGTCAATGGTGGAGATATGCTGATATAGAGCAGATCACTTTGTCAAGGTTGGTGTGCTAAGAAGCTCACGTAACACTCCCCCTCAAGTTGGGGAATATATGTCTCGCATACCCAACTTGTCTAGTGAGCTATGAAACACTTTTTTAGAAACAGCTTTGGTCAGAATATCTGCAAGTTGATCTTCAGTAGGTACATGCAGCATGTTGGAGAGGAAATATCTCACATTGGAAAAGTGACAAATAAAATATAACTTATAAGTGGGTGGATCTCATTCAATTGTACCGAGGCTTTTTGTAATTAAAACCCAACATCTATCGGTGGTTAAGTTGGGACAGTATCGGTACAATAGTGGGTCATGGGCCACGCTTGTCGCTGTTTAACATGGTATCAGAGCGGGTCTCTCTCCAATTGCGTCTCCAATTGTCATGGGCCCGAATTTGGGTTCCTTATATTGCCATTATTCCGATTGGATTGTTACCAAGTGTCTGATGTGGGTCTTGGATTGTTATATTGACCAAGTATCCAATATGAGACTTGTGTCCCAATTTCCAATGTGGGAATTGAATTGTTAATTAATTTCACGTGCAGACCTAGAGCTAGATTGCACGTGAGGGAGCGTGTTGGAGAGGAAAGATCCCACATTGGAAAAGTGACAAATAAAATATAACTTATAAGTGGGTTGATCTCACCCAATTGTACCGAGGCCTTTTGTAATTAAAACTCAACACCTATCGGTGGTTAAGTTGGGACAGTATCGGTATAATTGTGGGCCACGGGACACGCTTATCGCTGTTTAACACAGCATGTTAATGATTTTTGACTCTAACTTCTCCTTGATGAATGTCGATCAACTTCAACATGTTTGGTTCTATCATGTTGAATTGAATTGTGTGTTATATAAATGGCTGCTTTATTGTCACAATACAAATTCATAGCATACTTGCGTTTGAATCCCAAGTCCTTCATTAAATGACGAAGCCATAATTGTTCGCATACTCCATGATCCATTCCTCTATACTTAGCTGCTGCATTGGATCTAGTAACCACTTTTTGCTTCTTACTTCTCCTTGTAACGAAGTTACCTCCCACAAAAGCAAAGTAACCTGAAGTAGACCTTCTATTAGTGATAGAACCAGCCTAATCTACATATGTATATCCTACAATCTCGATGTGGTTATTCTTGAAAAACATGATCCCTTTACCTGGATTTGTCTTCAAATACCTCAGAATTCTGTGAACCGCTTCCATGTGATCTTCACTTGGTGCATGCATGAATTGACTTACAATGCTTACAGCATATGCAATGGAAGATAGCTCGCTGACCAAACTTGGTTAGCCTAAGTGGGAGACACGTGTCCCCCTAAGCCAATTAAGCCTTCTACATGCGCTCTATCCCATCGGTGGCGCTGTGCTTCATGACGGGGATAGAGGTGGAAGAAGAAAGCATAGTACTGCTGCAAAGCAGGGTAGTACCTTAGAGGAGGATTTGCCGTTGCCGGAGACAAGGAAGCAGATATCTCGATCCGAGGTGTAGACTTTGATTGAAAGGGTGGGTGCGGTGGTGATGGCTGGAAACTGGTGATAGGGAGTGGAGAAGGGGTTGAAGATTAAGGAGGAGGAGAAATGAGGTTTGGGGATGGTCATCTTGGTTGGGGTGAGCAGCCGATAGGGAATGGAGAAAAGAGAATGGGAACAGGAGAGGAAGAAGGTGAACAGAAATAGAGGGGCCAAAAAAAACACGTGTTGGACCCTGAGTGGCGTTGGTCAGGACGGGCTGCCCATGGCTGGTCAGCCAAGTATTGTCCATATGCAATATCAGGTCGGGTAGTAGAAGGGGAAGAAATATCTCTGACTGCTGATTCTGGAGTTGGCAGCTGATTTCCATTTTCAGCGATTTTAGAATCTGTTTCTGAAGTTGGTAACTAGTATTTACTATATACTTTTTCTCAAGGCACTGTTCATCGGCTTGCCCCTACCTGCTGTTTCTTGCCTCGACATTTGGCGTACCGCTCTGTGTTATCGTGTCTTTGCTACTTCACTCCACAGAGAGATGGCGAAGGAAGTGATGTTGTTTGTTAGCATCTACGACTCGGATTCCATCAGTTTCAACTGATTTGGGGGTAATTTTAGTTCTGATATTGACGCTACATCTCAATCAATGCTGCATGTCATGAATGATTGTGTCAGTTTTTCTTCAATTTAGGGTTTCTTTGTTGGGTTTTTGTCAAATTCGATTCCCTTCTTTGTGTATGACTGATTTGGGGTTTCGGTGATGAGTTAAATTCTTGGGTTCCCTTTTTGGACGTTCTTCAGAAAGTCCAAAATAGGGGGCTGAATTAATGCTCAAAATGAAGACCATGTTGGGAAAATCATGCTTTGTTTGATCTTGAGCAAGTGTATTTTTGTGCTGCTAATTAGTTAAAATGGGTAGATTACTCTGGCCTGATATCGACTTTGTTTCACGCTTATGGCTTTCTTTGATTTATTTCCTGTAGTATTGGAGTATGTTGGTGGCTTTAGGTTAATCTTAATTTTTTCTTCTAGATGTGAAGGAACCTTTATAAGACAATTGATATCATTTGATTGCTGGAATAAAATAAGGAAAAATTTTTAAGCAGTTCAAGACATTGAAATTTTATCACATGGGTTTTGAAACTATGGAGTGTATCAATTGTGTTTGGTTTGTAATTGAAACTATAGTACCCTACTTTGAATCTTTGTTTATGTCTTGAGGCTTTGAAAGTACGCGATCATGTCAAGAACAACATTGGGAGATTAACTACCACATCACACAGTGAATGAAGATATAGGGACAGTGAAAGAGTGAGAGAGAGGTTGAGCTGGATATATATGAAAAAGAGAGCCTTATTGCGGTTTTGATTGGTTTTGGCTTTCTGGGTTTTCTTTCTCTCTCTCTCTACGAACATGACTTGCTGCTCTAAATTATTTAAAAACCCACAAATCCACAATAAAAGTCTGCCCAGAAGGACAGATCAATTCTAATGATTCCTCATAAGTATTCCATGCACTTCACTAACTTTAAAATCAAGTTTTGATAGAGATTCTAATAAAAATTGTCTTTTCTGATTAGAGAATCCAATGCTCTCTGATGGTTACTGATTTTTTTTTTTATTGTATTTCGTTCATTCTTGCAGGTTATAAATGGCTGTCCTGCAACTCCACTGGTAACAACCTACTTTTGTTACATATTTATTAACTTCATAAACTTTATACATTCGCTTGGATACTTAGGAAATATAAGTATGATTTTTTAGGGGTGGGCGCGGTTCGGTGCGGTTCGGTGTTAGACTAAAATCGCAACCGAACCGCTTCATTCGGTTGTGCTATATTTAAAACCGCAACTGCATTTTAAAAACCTACACCGCTTACTTCGGTTACACCGTTTGGCGGTGCGGTGCGGATCGGTTTCTGTTGTGTTCGACTTTCTATTTTTTCCCATATTTTCGACCAAAGTCGATAAATTTAGCTGTCCTAAAATGAGTAACCATTACTATCAAAACATCAACAAAATAAACCACTCATAATCTATTCAATAAATCAAGTAATGAACATTTCAAATAACCTGTTCATGACATCAACATCTCAAGTCCTCAACTAGAAAAATAAATAACATTAACAATCTGTCAAACCTGCAGATCAACTATCAACAATTTGCTCCAACTGTTCAACATTTCAAACCAAAAATCAATTTCCAAAACTAAATCAAAGTTCCAACAGTCTAACAATCTGTTTCGAAACCAAATAGTTAACATGCAGCACAAACATAAATCAAAGTTCCAACTTCCAAGTTCTAGCAGTAAATCAAAGTTACAGCAGCAATAAATCAAAGCTGTAAATCAAAGTTCCAGTAGCAGAAAATCAAAGTTCCAGCAGCACAAACATCAAGTTCAAACTTCAAAGTACCAAACATAAATTTAAAGTTATTACAAACCATAGTTAAAGAACTTAAAGGCAGTAACATCAAATTCCAAGTACCAAACAAAAGTTAAAGTTATTAGTTATTACAAACCAAAGTTAAAGCAGTTCATACTTGAATGAAATCAGAAGGGAAAAAAAAAACAGAAAGTTGGGTCACGGAGAACTTGCTCTAGCAGCACAACAATTTATTTCAAAAGGTAGTTCCATTAGTCTGATTTCCAGCAGTTGCAACCTACTTCATCCCTCAAAGTCAAACACTTGGGTCACAACAGAGTCTAATGAAAACCAAAAACAACAATCACAAACAGACAAACTATGAAACTAACACAGATAAATATATTCAAATTAACAATTACTGCAAAGTTAAAATTAAATTACCTGATTCAAGCGTCTCAAGCTCACCATAAAGCTCCAACTCAGTCTTTGTTGGCTCAAAGCACCACCTCTTAACCAATCATTGAGACAAACCAGCCCTTCAACCATTGTAGGAGTCAATGAAGCTCTAAATGGGTCAACAACCCTTTTTCCTAGGCTAAAAGCAGACTCCGAAGCCACCGTTTGTTGAGAGAAAATTGCACACAGTGAGCGTAAATGTCACCCAACATAATTTCACTCGTATTCATTTAGTGAATAGAGTTTTTATTATTTTGGGTTCGACCCATTCAAGACAGAATGTGTCTCTTAATTACAATCCCTTGTTACAGGGAAACACCCTTTGATTCCATTTATGAAGAAACCAATTGACGGGATGTGTGTTTGTTTGTTTTTGCGGCTGCACCCGGATATTTGAATGGGTTGCCTACGTACCCTTGGAGAGGGATCAAGCCACTCGTAGTTCAAGAGTTCCAATGAGTGGATGACTCATTGGAGGGCTTTGATTTTTGGAATTAGAGTAGTGTTTAGGTGAATTTGGTTGAAGTGAACCAGGGATTCGATTTTGTGTTTAGGACGCGGTTGCATCTAGATGAATTTGGTTCTAGATTGCCTACATACCCTTTGCGGGATCAAACCACATGTAGTTCCGGCATTTGAGATTTAAATGAGTAGATGACCCATTTATTTTGGATTTGTGTTTGAGAGATTTGAAAGGTTTAGAGCCTTTGAATTTTGTGTGATTTGGGAATGATTTGATTTTCTGGTGTTGGGAGAATTTGACTGGAGTCAGTGATTCATTTGGGACTGGCTGAATTTGACTGGTGGAGTCAGGGATTCTGTTTGGATTTGCGGTTGCATCTAGTGGGTCGCTAGACTGCCTACATACCCTGTGAAGGGATCAAACCATTGTAGTTCATAGGTTTCGGTTTTGTACCGACTTTGGGTTTGATGGATGTGTACATATTTTGAATCCCTCAAAAAAAAAAAATATTCTGGTGTGGACATCCAATTTGGCAGAGTATCCACCGATTTGATTTGGGCACCCTGTCGTGCCGAGCCTCACACTTGGGCTTGCCCAATTGACTTCTTCAGATGAGGCCCACAATTTGAAGACAAGCTTTTGTGGAGAGAGATGTCAACTTTTAGGTTGGGCTTCGTACTTTTAACACCCGGGCCCAAATTCTTGTAACCAAAGCTTGATTAGCATGTCTTAAGTTTCTTTGACGGTTTCGACAGCAGGTTCTGACTTTGATTTGGAGAAGGAAATCATGTCTCTGTACTGTGCACTCGACATGGAAGGAGAGCTGAAAAGACGATAGCTCTGCACAAACTTCGTACTCCTAATAGCTTGAAATTTGTTCGCTGCCCAGAGTATGGTGTGTAGTCTTCCGAAACTTCTTTAATTAATATGAGACTTCAATGCTTAATCCAACCCTTGGTTTTGGTGGAGGTGTGTCACGTTGCTAGTCAAGGTGCTTTATGATCATTGCCATGCATTTGTGAAAGCTGTGGGTGAATGGACTTAATTAGGATGGCGGCTTTGTCATATGCTTCTTTGTCTTCTTCTTGGCTTCCTCTTGTTTTATTTTCTTCTAGACTGTAATCCGAATCAAACTAGGGAGGAGCCAATCATGCTTCTGCTGACTTTGTTGAAGCTTAAACGTAGTCGACTGATCATGAAGATTTGCTCATCGAATTGTTGTACTTTGTGGGATTGAATGGACATGTTCAATCCTTCATACAAGCTGGGTTATTCCATCGTGTTGTATCCGTTGAACACCTCTGCAGCCATCTTGTGAGGCAACTCCCCTCTTTCTTCCATTTGCTGCTGCAGTCTAACTTGTGAGCCACTTTGGTTTCCCGAACATGACTTTGGTGACTCCGTTGATGCAGGTGGAAGCAACAACATGGCGTTGAAACACTATACGAGGATCCTTCTGGAGCAGCTTCCCCACTGTTGTGAACTCGGGAACTTTGCAGGACCGTACTTGTCGTGAAATGGCAGCCACCAGGCATTCACCTGACATACTCATTTTTGCTACCCATATGCATGACGCACCGCGATACAGGCATCCAAAACAAGTATGGTGAACCCCCTTGAACTTGAAGATTGCTTCCGCCACCTATACGCAGGACGCACCGCAGTATAGGCATCGAAAGCAAGTGCAGCATGGAGTGACACCACGGCTGTGAATGAGGGCTTGATGTCGACTTTGTGTCTTGCTCGGAAGCCGTCGGTGGGATTTGTGAGGATGAAGCAACGAGGGACTTTTGGAGAGAGGATAGGCCATCAACTTCTTGTTTGGAGTGCTCATAGTCTTACAGGATCACCTATTTAGCTTTCTGTAATCATATAATGTAGAACAAAGAGAACACTTGAGTGAAAATGATAATTGACAGCATATAGAAGAAATTATACCCACTGCTCTATGTCTGTAGCTTCTTGTGGTCTCTTCTTAGCTTAGAATTATTCTTCTCTTCTTCCCTTCCTCTTCTTTCTCTGCTCCTGCGTTTTTCGCCTCTACACACTCTCTCTCTCTCTCTCTCTCTTTTCTTCTCTTCGTTGCCTCTCTTTTTGTTTTGCTGCTCCCCAGTCCTTTTCTGCTTCTACTCTCTAACCTTTTCTGCTCCTCCCCCCGTTGCCTCTCTGCTGCCTCTTTTTATAGGAGAGTAATGGATGAGGTAGAGTTGGGGATGACTCTAGTTTGAATTTGGAATGATTTGATATTCAAATCAGTTTGACCAAGTTTGTAGGTGTTCGGTGCATCCCCATAAAACTGCTGAGATTTGAATTGATAATAACTACTTGGCTTTGATCTTATCATGACTGAGAACATCTTGAACGTTAATTTGCATGCAGGCCTCCTTTTTCCAACAATTATCCACTTGTTTTGCTGATAACTAAGTGGATTTGAATGAGAAGGTTTGACTGCACTATCTCTTGGACTTGTATTTCAAACAAAACGTGAGACACCTGCAGTTTGACTCTATCTTCTTCTTCTATATATATATATATATATATATATATATATATACACACTTTTGACCCAATTTTGCTTTGGCAAGTCTGGTACTTCCTCTTTCTTTGACTAAGTTTGTAACAAACCTCATCAATCTCCAATTTGAATGCCACACATTTTGATTGCAGTAAAGCTTTATCTTTTCCTTTAAAATTTGAATGTGACTTTTTTCCTTATTCAACACCGTTGAAGCTGGAATAGCAAACACATCCTTTGCAATTTTAGACAAAACTGGAAACCTAGGAGAATTCTCTTTCCACCAATCTAACACTTGAAATTTTGTATTGGCAGGGTCTTCGGTAGCTTCAAGCAAGTACTTGTCGACTTCATTCCTTATCTCAACCACATCTTTTTGCTTCCTAAGCCTCAAGAACTTGTTCATTGATGCAGCATGACTATCCTCTTCTCCGGCATTAGAAATTGATTGAGTAGGTGGCTATGTAGCTTCAAATGACGCTTGTGCAGCCACAGGGTCAGAATTAGCATACTCATGATAAAGCTGCATCAATTGACCCTTAACATCATCTATCATCTCTGAGACCAAGCCCATGTCTTGCTGTAGCAAAGGAAAAAAGAACTCAAGATACAATGTCTTGTATCTTGGATCTAATACCACATCAAGTAGCAAAATAGGGTTCAAGTCCTCCAACTTCAACCAATATTTGTCGAATTTTTTCTTCATTGATGCCCCGATGTTAACCATAAAATGATCAACACTTTGGCTGCATTTTTCCAATTCTTCAATGATGGTACACATCCACACAACAGGTTGGTTTGCAGTTACCACTTTAGTGCCGCTAAATGCCAAAGTTGCATCATAAAAAATCTTGAGAAATTTCACCAACCTAGCAGCCTTCTCCCAATCCTCATTTCTAGGCGGCCCGACCCTTCTTCCTCCCCCAACCCTTTCCTGAAAGTAGTTTTCATACTGTTGGTCCTCATCTTCCAACCTCACGAAGGCCTGCCTATACTTCACAGCTATGTCTAACATGAAATAGGTGGAGTTCCACCTTGTGCACACATCTAAAGGCACAATACCACCCTTGTGTTCAACCTTCTCTCTAGATGCACACTTCCTAAATTTCTCGAGCCTTGTAGGTGAACTCCTAATAAACTTAACAGCGTTCCTAATTGCATCGATGGAGGAATCAAGCTCCTCCATCCCATCCCTCACAATAAGATTCAAAACATGGCAGCAACACCTAACATGCAGAAAACTCCCACCTAACACTAACTGCTTCCAATTCCTAATCTTCTCCTTCATATACACTATTGCAACCTGATTACTCGATGCATTGTCAACTACAATGCTGAAAACGCTCCCAATACCCCAATTAATTAAGCATGACTCCACCAATTTTCCTATTGTCTTACCCTTGTGATTCGGAATAACAGTGAAGTTTATTATTCTCTTGTGTAGTGCCCAAGTCTCATCTATGAAATGAGCTGTCAAGACAAGGTAATTGATATTCTGGACAGAGGTCCAGGTATCGGTGGTAAGAGAAACCCTCAAATTGTTCCTAGCTAAAAACTCTCGAATCTTTTCCTTCTCAAATTGGTAGATATCCCTAATATCTCTACCAATTGTCCTCCGAGAGGGAGGATCAAACCTTGGTAATGCAATTTTCATAAAATCAATAAAACCCTGCCCCTCTACATGACTAAATGGCAGCTCATCCCTCATAATCATTTTAGCACATGCTCTTCTACATTCATCTGGGTCCCAACCCCTAGCAACTAACTTACCACCACTATCAGCAGAATCAAAGGAAAGAAACTTTTGCTTCTTAGCCGGTTGGTATGTCGGACACTTCTTGCATTGGTAAAGCATACGAGTCCTCATGGATATCGTCCCATTTGATCTTGAGTCGCAAGCATACGTGGTGGGACAGTACTTGCACTTAGCCCTTGGTTTCGCCAACGGAGTACCATCTAGATTCTACATCTTCTCAAAATGGTCCCATGCTACAGACTGGTTCTTCCTCTTCACATACTCAGCTTCACTAATTAGAGCAACAGCTGCAGAAGGTGGTGGGGGAGGAAGCATAAGCGGTGCAGCAGCTTCACTTATAGCAGTTGGTGTTGTTCTGGTGCTTGACCCAGTTGGTGTCGCATTGAGAGTTTGCGATGCTCCACTTCCCTGATAAGAAAGTAAGAAAAAATCAAATCAGTAAAGAATAAGATACAAATGGAAACAAGAGAGCAGCTCAAAAATTCTTTCAGACCACAATTCGAAACAATCAGTAGCACTAATAACAAAAGTAATCAAACCACAATTCTCAAACAATCAGTAGCACTAATAACAAAACCAAACTAGTCATGCTTATTTCAAAATCAAACTGATGCTCTCATGCTCATTAGAAGAACTGAAGAAGCAAGCAAGTAAGAAAGGAGAGATCAGTTCTAAACAAGCTGAAGTGCTGAACCCAAAATCGAACTGAAGAAGCAAGATCGAAACTTTCTCATCAAATCGAAACAAGTTGAACCCAAAATCGAACCCAAACGCATATCAATCCGAAACTGATGCTCCCAAACAAGCTGAACCCAAAATCAAACTCAAAATCAATTCAAAATCGAACTCCAAAAGTGATGAGATGAGATGAGAGCTGATGCTTTCCATACCGATTCCATCTACAGATGAGATAAGAGCTGAGAATAGCCTTGGCGTTGTCGATCAGCTGAGAAAACGCAGTAGACGAAGGAAGAAGACGTACTATAATGGGCAAGAGAAGAAAAGATCAAAAGGAAGACCAACACAAAGAAAAATATCATGAAAGAAAAGATCAAAAGGAAGAGCACCAACTTCCTTTGATGGCTTTGATTCCAAACAATTTTGACACCAAAGTGTTGGGGTTTGTCGATCGCCGGGATTCACTTGCTTCGACTTGGGATTCAGGTTGGGATGGGGTGGGTGCGGATCGAACACTCGGATTCAGGTTAGCTGTGTGTGTGAGTCGAGATAGATGAGGGTTGGGACTTGGGAGAGATGAGGCGCTGTTGAAATGAGAGGCTGACTAAGTCAGCTAGGTTTCTCTCATTGAGAGTAATCCAGTGCAGCAAGGACTAGCCAGGGAGTAGTGTAACCTAATTTCCACCAATTAAAATTCGACACCCATTTAAAAATATTTAAATAATACTAGATTAATTAAAATAATAATAATTTTAATAAATATTAAATATGCGGTCCGGTCTGGTTATTTCCGGTCGATTCTGAAGCTAAACCCGGTCCCGAACCGTTATATTCCTGTGATCCGGTCCGGTCCTTTTTTTTTTTTTTGCAGTCTTGTTTCATCAGGTTCGGTCCCCAAGCCTCTTTTCCGGGCCGGTTCGGCCGGTTTTTTATGTCCGGTTCGGTTTCTGCCCGCCCCTATGATTTTTTGTCATTCATGTCTGCATTTTATGTAATCATTATAGAGCATTACATTCTCTAATTATTAAAGATATCTAGGCTAATGTACATGTATATGCATTTATTTCCTCAAACAGCAATAGTAATCTACAATTTGGTAACATAATTAATTAACTACCACGCTGAAAGATCATGATCAACAAAGTGATCTAACCTTTCTCTAGCATTTTTTGCCCTTCATGTCTGCATTTTATGCTCAAAGATCATGATCAACAAAAGCCAACCTACGTGTCTCTAGCATCGAAACTTTCTCCATATTCTTAGCAACTTGATGAAGAGCAGTGGCAATGTTGAAAGGAGAGAGGGGTCAGGGACTCAAGCCTTTCCCCACAACCATGATTGTCTCAGCAGTAACCTCCAATACTTCTTCTACAGTTTGTGCTTCAACAATTTGTTTATTTAAGTTTTTTTTTTTTTTTCTTATGATCAGATGGCCCTGAGAATTGGGAAAGCCTCTGAACAAAGTGTTCCATCGTCTTCTCCTTTTTCTCTTCAAATATCCCACCTCCCATCATACTCACAGTTCTTCTTCAATTGGTAGAACCATCTAATGCGTCTATATCTAGCATATCAAAGTCTTCCTCTGAATCAAAATCTTCTTCAACCTGCTTGCTTTCCTTATTCATTTTGTCTTCCATCGTCAGTTTCTTCTTCAACTTAGAGTAAGATTGTCCTTTGTTTGATTTTGTAGTACAGCTCTTCCTTTCTCAACTTTCATTGGTATGATAAAACATAACCTTCAGCAGTTAAAAAATGAAGACATCTTAAGGCTGTACACCAAAAACCGACATTGAAATAGTTCATTTTCACAGGTTAAGAACCTCTGTACCTGCAAGTAAAATGATAAAGACGATGGTCCATGTTGCTGGTGAGATGACTACACATGAAATTAAGTGGCAAAATAATGATCTGTAATTGACAAAGGTTGTGTTATGCATTTGCATTGCGAATCTTCTATATGTGCTTTAGTTGCATTTAATATGTTAAGTTATTGATTTGAGTCTCTACTACAGACATTGAGCTGGCTTTTTATTTAGTTTTTGTAAACTCTGATGCATTCGAAATTACCAGTATGGTTTATTTCACTTCCTTTTGCATATTCCCACAATCATTTCCTTATTTTAATTATTTGTTAAGCTTTTATGTGTCTTTTCCTTTTTATTTTCAGGTACATGCACATATGTGCCTCTAACTATTGAACATAGAGACATTCAACTTGATAAATTTAGCTATACAATTTGATAACTGTAGAATAGCTGTAAATCTTATGTAATTATGATTCTTATTTATTTAGGTTATCATGTAATTATAGGAATGATTATTTCTTATTAGGGTTAGACTACTCCTCTTGTCCTTGTATATATACCCCTTTGTGGGATGAATAGAATATATTATTGAAAACCCTAAAATCAAAGTATTCTTTTCTACTTGGTATCAGAGCAGGTTCAATCCTTTGAACTTGCCTGCATCCTTTGAATCCTAAATCCTGAATCCTGAATCCCAAAGCACACCACAAACCGTTGCGTACCACCACCATTAAAATCAAGCCATCCCTGAATTTTTTTGAAACCCTAGAAAAACCAAACCTGAAAAAAAAAAACAAACAAACCCCAAATTCCTCAATGGCCGGACCTGCAATTGAAGGCGAACAGTCAAATCCCAAGAAGACAATGGTGTCATCCTCACCGATCATCCATCACCACTACACCACCCAACAAGATAACTCTGCTTTCCCCACAAGTGTTGTCTTTAATGAATCCAACTACACCATATGGGCTCCTCTTATGAGAATGCGCATTGGAGCGTGAGGGAAGGTTGGTTATCTGATCGGAGTAAAGGCTGAACCCGCCATGAATTCTGCAGAGTATGAAGCTTGGGCCACGGACAATGAAAAGGTGAAAAGTTGGCTAATTGACTCCATGGAATCCTCTCTCATGAACCGGTATATTCGTCTTCCTACTGCGAAAGATGTGAGCCCCGGAAAAGAATCTATCGAGATAAGGTGAGATCGTTTGGAATAAATTTGGTGATCTCGGTAATTATTAAGGTCTTCGGGAATAATTATTGGGGATTTTTCACAAGGTGGAATCTCCAAAGTTTGGAGTCTATAATAAAGTACGCGATGTTACGAGTCTGTGAGAATTTTCGGGGAATTTATCCGACACCGGAACTATTTATTTTGAATTTCCGAAGTTTAGGAATTATGGAAATTCATTTTAAATAAAAAGAAATGCTCTGGCTTGATCTGGACCGTTAAAAGACCACCGCTTGATCAGCACCGTTCGTCTGAAATGAAACTCAGGCTATAAATAGCCCTTAGATCGAGTCAGCGTCCCAGATCGTTCTAGAATCGATCAGAAATTTCGACCCGTTTCTCCAGCCCTTGACCTGCGATGATAACCCGATCGGAACTTCCCTCGTCCGGCGACTTCACAGCGGTGCACCGGTCATGCCCGATGCGTCTTCTCATCGTGGTTCCTCCTGTGGTTACGGATCATCCATGCATGGAGCGAGGAGAGAGAATCGAAGCCCAAAAGCTTCGGGTTTTCCGGCGAAGTTTCCTGAAATTTCCGGCGATCTTCGGGGCTGCATGTGGTATGGAAATCGATCCTCTCGGTGAGCTCTACGTACTGGTATACTTAGTTTTCAGTTTTGGATGGCTTTTGATGAATTGATGTTTTGGTTGTTTCCGGGTACCGACGAGCTCACTGTACACGGTGATGGTGGGAAACTGAAACTTAACTGGGTTGAGAAGCAATATAAGGATTTTCCATTAAGTCAGAATTGAGAAGGATGGAGAGCGTTGGACGATGAAGGTAAACAAAGAAGGAAACAGAAAGAGGTAAGATCCTTTTACGAAAGTGAATGAGTTCAGTACTTTAAAGTTTGGTGATGATGATTGGTATTTCTATTCCATGGAAACAGAGTAGAGAATGTTCAGTTGCTTGGTCCAACAACGCAGCAGGAAGAAGGAGTTTAAAATAAAGAATTTATAAGGTAAGTGGGAGATCACTTTGGACAATTATTGTTGGGCTTGATTATGTGTGGCGTGGGAATATTTTGGTGGAAGTATTATTAGGCTACTGTAAGTATGTAATGATCAATTGATATGGTTTTGATCAATTGGTAATACGCTGCATCATATTTACAAGAATGACAAAAGTTGCAAACCAGTTCTATTTGTAAGGTGGAATTGATATCCTAATTATGCAAGTAGTGACAAAAATGTTATAAAGGTCACGTTGCCTTTAAAGGAGTTAAGTACCACATTGTTCAATCCTTGGGATTAAGTGGTTTAAATGTAGAGATTGGTTCTATTTAATATATGTGCAGTGAGCAGCACGATTAAATACAAATACAAGGTTAAGCTTAATTTATAAGCTTGGACAGAGACTCCATATATTTATTGGAAATTAGAAGCTCATCAGTAATTATTGGTAAATATTGGTCAAACTGGGAAAATTGGTCGGACGATATATCGACGAAATTGAGCCTTTATTTCCTTAAGGGAAAGTTATTAATATTATTTATGTCGGAATCTAGGACTCCAGTTACCCGAGGAACGGAAGGTTCGTGACTCTCGGAGTACGTGAAGAAAAGCATCGGAATTCAGGTAGGGGATTCGGGACTCTCCTCGATTAGTGGGTTTATTATATTACGATTTTTATTAAATGATGCATGTTAAGTCTATGTGGTTTGGTTATGTTAAAATGCAATGCATACTAACCAAATCGTGAGAGATGTGATGGCTTGAGAGCGAAGGGTGGCTCTGACTTCCTTGGGTTCGATCCCCAAAACCTCCGGAGGGTTAGTTACACCGGTCGGACGGTGCGCGATCGCAATGACGACCCGATCCGTGTGTGTAGCTAGGTAGCGGACGCTCTCGCTACGCTTACCCGGTTATAAATTGATTTGAGGTAAGGTCGTGTAGTGGGTCTATGGGACCGGCCATCAGGTAATACTTGGATTTGGCGCCGTATTTATTTAAGTATCATGCATCGGTTTTCGAGTTGAAAAATATTTTAAAGTTTGTAGTTCTTTAAATGACATGGTTTTGAGTATGTTTTTATACTGTGGCCACAAAGCAATATTACATTGTTTTCAAACCTAGTCGAGATGATTTCCCAATGAGCAGCGAGGACGAAAGCTCACCCCTACAACAGTGTGGATGCAGGTACTGTGCACTGGTGACGGGATTGACGGACGGAGCAGGGTGTGCGGAGATAGTGTCGGTGAATAGTAGTAACTGAATTCAGGTTCCGTGTCTAGTCCTGAACTCTATCACTTGGGAGTCGTTAATTTGGAACTTGTTATTCCTTATTTCGTCTTGTATCGGAGTGTACCAACTCTTATTTACCCTAGTGGAGATCTAGAAGCGCTTTAGATGAATAAGTTCGATAAATGATTCTAAAAAGTTTTCACCTCGAAAAGTATTTCAACGTTTCCGCTACGCGATTTATGAAAAGCGATTTAACTAAAATGCCTTGCGGGTTTTTAGGATGTAAACTGAACATTCAGTTTATGTCTTAGAGACACGTGGCACTGTGACGTGCTCAAGCTGATGAGGTGCAGTTTGGGGCGTTACAAAAGATATTTGGGAAGCTGTAGAGAAAACCTTTTATGATGATTCTGATGAAACCCGAATCTTTGAGTTGAATAAAAAGTGTTTTGAAGCAAAGCAGAATGGAAGGCCTATTCCGACCTACTACAATGAGTTAGTGGCAATGTTCCAGGAGATTGATCAAAGGGTGGCCTCTCAACATGATAATGTTGCAGCTGTCGTTCAAGAAACTTCAGCAATGTCCCGGATGTGTGTTCACTTGTTTTTGAGTGGACTTGACCCAGAGTATGATCAGGTGCGTGGAGAAATCCTACGCAAGGAGCCTAAATTCTCCTTGGAGCAGAGCTATGCTTATATTCGCAAGGTGCAATCAGAGAAACAAGCTATGGGGCGTTCGGCACCTACCGAATCTTCTGTTATGGCCGTTCAACGCCGACCAAGTCCTCCTCCAGGCTTTTCAGGTCCTTCTCCACGCCGTCCTCATGACAAACCAAACCCATACGCAAACAAAAAATGTGTTGTCTGTGGGGAAGTAGGTCATACCAAGGAGCAGTGCTATGAAGTGATTGGCTACCCTGATTGGTGGGACTTCACCAGGAAACCGCGAAAGAATCCGGGCAAGGCGGCTATTGCTACTATAGAGGAAGAGCATCTCGACAATGCCTCCGCTAATGTAGCGCAGTCAGGTATGAAGGGTAAGGCTACTTTGAATAATACATGGATAATTGATACAGGTGCATCTGATCATATGACCAATGACCCTAGTCTTGTGAAAAACCTTAGACGTTCCTCTCAAAATATTGTCTCTACTGCTGATGGTACTCCAACTCCGGTCACCGGAGAAGGTTCTATTATTGTATCTGATACCTTAACCCTTGAATCTGTCCTAGTTGTTCCCTCACTAGCTTATAATCTCCTATCTGTTGGTCAGATTATTTTAGCACTTGCATGTATTGTGACCTTCTATCCATCTTTCTGTGTGTTTCAGGACATTCTGACTCGGCGGATTCTTGGTTATGGTGTTAGAAGGGGAAAATTATACTACCTGGATCTGACAGAGACTGGAGAAAACCAGAAGCATCTTTTGGGGCAAGCTAATCAGATTAATGGGGTAGAGAATGCAAAGGAAGCAGTATGGTTATGGCATCGCCGTTTAGGTCATCTATCTTTTAGTTATCTTAAGAAGCTGCAACCTCATTTGTTTTCGGTTGTCAGTGATTTGGATTTCCATTGTGACATTTGTGAACTGGCCAAGAGCCACCGTATTTCATATTCACCAAGTCTTCATAAAAGTCATGTTCCTTTTATGAAAATTCACTCTGATGTCTGGGGTCCTGCAAAGATTCATTCTCTTTCTGGAGCTCGGTATTTTGTAACGTTTATTGATGATTGTACTCGCATGACATGGGTGTCATTACTGAAGAATAAGAGTGATGTATTTGGAATGTTTATCGAATTTCACAAAATGGTGGCAACTCAGTATCAACAATCCATCAGAGTGTTTCAGTCTGACAATGGTGCAGAGTTTGTGAATGGCCCTATGATTGAGTTTTGCCGGTCACATGGAATTCGTCATCAAACCTCCAATTCTTATACTCCTCAACAGAATGGGTTAGCAGAACGGAAGAACAGGCAGTTGATGGAAGTTGTTCATGCTTCCTTATTTGGCATGAATGTACCTCGGTCCTATTAGGGAGAAGCAGTAAAATCTGCAGAATATCTTATCAACCGTACTCCTTCCCGGGTGATTGAGTTTTAGAATCTTCATCAGAAGCTTCATACATTTTTGACCATCCCTTCTATGCCTAATTTGGAGCCCCGGGTGTTTGGGTGCACAGCCTATGTTCATATTCCCAAGCCTCAACGCATCAAGCTTGATCCCCGTGCCCGTAAGTGTATCTTTGTTGGTTATGCTGACTTCCAGAAGGGTTATCGATGTTATGATCCCCTTACTGGCACTTTACATGTCTCTCTTGATGTTGCTTTTCGTGAATCCGAGCCTTATTACTCAGGGGGAGCTTCTCAGTCTTCCCTTCAGGGGGAGAGAGGTTGTGAAGAGAATCCTCGTTCTATTATTGATTTTGATGTCTTTGAAGACTTGGAAAATTTGGAGGATACATTTGAGGGTAGAAATTTGGAAATAGAAAATGCAGTTGCCGAACAGAGCATTGTGAATTCCGAAATAGACAATGCGACTGCCGAACGAAGTGTTGCGAATTTCGAAACAGAAAATGCGACTGCCGAACAGAGTGTTGTGAATTTTCGTGAATCCGAGCCTTATTACTCAGGGGGAGCTTCTCAGTCTTCCCTTCAGGGGGAGAGAGGTTGTGAAGGGAATCCTCGTTCTATTATTGATTTTGATGTCTTTGAAGACTTGGAAAATTTGGAGGATACATTTGAGGGTAGAAATTTGGAAATAGAAAATGCAGTTGCCGAACAGAGCATTGTGAATTCCGAAATAGACAATGCGACTGCCGAACGAAGTGTTGCGAATTCCGAAACAGAAAATGCGACTGCCGAACAGAGTGTTGTGAATTCCGAAACAGAAAATGTAACTGCCGAACAGAATGTTGTGAATTCCGAGACAGAAGAGACGACTTTTCTGGATAGTTTGAATCAAAATCAAGACGTATCTGAAGCTCACACACAAGAAATTCCCCCTTCTGCATCACCAACTGAAGATCCCGGTCAGAATGATCCTCCTCAGGTACCCCTAAACTTTAATGAATCTTCTGGGTTAGAAAGTGTCGAACCTAGGAAATCACAAAGGGTTACCAAGGGAATTCCTAAGAAACAATATGAACCAGATATCAAAGCCAAAGCTAAATACCCTATAGCTAATTTTATGTCTAACCATAGGATTTATGGGTCACATGCACTTGTTATTGATCAATTATCTATTGTATCTATTCCTAGTAACGTGCAGGATGCATTGACGGATCCAAAATGGACAAAGGTGATGAATGAAGAATTGGAAGCTCTTCAAAAGAATGCAACATGGGAACTAGTACCTATGCCGGTTGGAAAGAAGACTGTAGGGTGTCGTTGGGTATTTACTGTGAAGCTTAATGCAGATGGAACTATTAATAGATACAAGGCGAGGTTGGTTGCCAAATGATACACACAACGTTATGGGATTGATTATGAGGAGACTTTTGCACCTGTGGCAAAGATCAATACTGTTCGGATTCTAATCTCACTTGCAGCAAACAAAGATTAGCCCTTGCACCAGTTTGATGTGAAGAATGCGTTTCTTAATGGGAATTTGGAAGAAAAAGTGTACATGGATGTGCCCCCAGGTGTTAAGAATTACCCAAGTGAAGTTGGCAAGGTGTGTAAATTGAAGAAGTCTTTGTATGGCCTGAAGCAATCTCCAAGAGCCTGGTTTGGGAGATTTTCAAAGTCCATGAGAGCCTTTGGGTACAGACAGAGCAATTCTAACCATACCTTGTTTATCAAGCGTAAGAATGGTAAGATTACAGCTCTTATTATGTATGTTGATGACATGATTGTTACAGGGGATGATCCGAAAGAGATGAATGAGTTACAAAAGTATCTGTCAAAGGAGTTTGAAATGAAGGATCTGGGGCAACTGAAGTATTTTCTGGGTATTGAAGTTGCGAGGTCTAAGAAGAGAATTTCACTGTCACAGAGGAAGTATGTTCTTGACTTACTTACTGAAACGGGGATGTTGGACTGCAGTCCAATTGAGACAACCATTGAGATGAATCACAGACTTGCCATTTATCCTGATCAAATTCCAACTGATAAAGGAAGGTATCAACGTCTTGTAGGAAGGTTGATTTATCTTTCACATACTAGACCTGATATTGCTTATGATGTGAGTGTTGTCAGTCAGTTTATGCATTGTCCTAGTGAAGAACATATGGCTGCAGTTTTTCGGATTTTGAGGTATTTGAAGATGGCGCCAGGTAAAGGATTACTGTTTGAGAAAAAGGATGAATTGGAAGTTGGGGGATACACAGATGCAGATTGGGTTGGTGATAAAACTGACAGGCGTTCTACATCTGGGTACTTCACTTTTGTAGGAGGGAACCTTGTCACTTGGCGTAGCAAGAAACAGAAAGTTGTGGCCAGATCAAGTGCAGAAGCTGAATTTCGAGGTATGGCACAAGGAGTCTGTGAAATGTTATGGATTCGTAATGTCCTGAAAGATCTAGGTTACAAGCTTAGACAACCTATGGATTTGCATTGTGATAATAAAGCTGCAATTGAGATTGCACATAATCCAGTTCAGCATGATAGGACAAAGCATGTGGAGGTTGACCGTCATTTTATTAAAGAAAATCTTGACAGAAAGGTTATTCGTTTTCTATTTGTAAACTCAGAAGAGCAGTTAGCTGATGTTCTTACTAAAGGAGTGTCCAGGAAGATATTCGACAGCTCAGTTGACAAGTTGGGCATGATAGATATCTATGCACCAACTTGAGGGGGAGTGTAGAATAGCTGTAAATCTTATGTAATTATGATTCTTATTTATTTAGGTTATCATGTAATTATAGGAATGATTGTTTCCTATTAGGGTTAGACTACTCCTCTTGTCCTTGTATATATACCCCTTTGTGGGATGAATAGAATATATTATTGAAAACCCTAAAATCAAAGTATTCTTTTCTACTATAACGACTTTCAATTAGATTTATTTGTTTTGGTGTATACTTCAACTTGATAAATTTAGCTATACAATTTGATAACAACTTTCAAACGAGATTTATTTGTTTTGGTGTATACTTTTGAACATTGTTGTTTTGTTCATTCTTCCTCCTTTTGTGTTTGTGGTTCTTACTTATTGCAACTGTGCTTCATAAAAAATCACAAAGATAAAGATAAAGAAAAGCTAGAGTCTCAGTTGACTTCAATTAAAAGATAATTGATTGTGTAAAGCTTATAACACTTTCTCTTCATCTATGTTCATTCTTATTTCATTTCCTTTTTCAGTGATATTTATGATTTGATTTTTGTTTTTTTATTATTTTTATTTTTTTTTAACAATGAAAGAGAATACAAGTTAAGCAACTTTTGATGGTACAATGCATTATCTGATACACAAACTACTTGGCCTTAATGCTGCTCTTGGTTTTTGCAGGTTAATACTATCAGGATAAATTTTCTTTGGAAACTATGCGATCATGTCAAGAACAAATTTGGGAGATTAACTTCCACATCGCACAGTGAATGAAGACATAGGGACAATGAGAGAGAGGTTGAGTTGGGTATATATGAAAAGGAGAGTGCTGCTGTTCTGGCTTTTTAGTTAAATTCAGTTGTCAAATAGGTCTGCATGTCTAAAAATGAGTAAGTAACATCTCAGAATAATCAACTTTAAACAATTTTTATATATTTAGATCTTATTTGTAAAATAGGCTGCCATCAATCACAATTTGTTATCAGGGATAATGTAGGAAAAGACTTTCAAGTTTTACTGGAATATTTTTTTTATTTTGTAGTTTGGTATCGTTGTAATGTCATGACTCAGAGTTTACGTGATATGTATCACTTGAACCTATCTTTCACTCATTATAGATCATATTCCAGACTCAGAGTTTACGTGATATGTATCACTTGAACCTATCTTTCACTCATTATAGATCATATTCCAGACTTTGACATTTGTTTGGACTTTATATGAATGAATGATAATGATGAGAGATACTGTTTTTGCTTCCTACTGTTCTATTTTTGCCTGCAGCAAGCACAATTTACCTTTTTTTTTTATTTCTTAGGTCAGTGAGCAATATATAAACCAAGAAGGTCCCAATTTGCATGATGTGATAATGGACCTTCTTCAAATTTGCACGATGAATCACTTCACATTTCAATCCAAAACACGCGTGGGGACAAATTCTAGTATTTACTTATAATTCATACGGTGTAGATCAGTGCCTGTAGTTGGCACACAGAGGAAATAACAATGCATTATTTCTTTTTGTGGCAACTAACAAGAAATTCATATGCACATATATTTGCTTCTGTAGGCCACTTGTGTGGAGAGAACTTGAGAGCAACAAGCATAAAATTCTTGCAACAGATAGAGACATATGCACACTTTATTCTTCTTCAAATGCCAACTCCATTTTAGTTATTTCTACCTGCAACACCATTAAGGAAACTACAATTAGCATAATTCATTCAAGCCTAATCACACAAAGGAAGATGATAGGTGCCAAAAAAAAAAAAAAAAACACTTTTAACTTTTAAATGGGCACACATTCTCCGTTGTAAATTAGGGTTAAATGATTTTCTTAAAACATAAAACACTCGGCTAAGAAGCTCTACTCACAGCAAATAGCAACACGATACAGAAGGTTTAGAGCTTAAAAATTACAAATTTGGTCTTGGTTTCACTTCAAAGGCATACCTATCAACATATGAATATGGACCCTTGAAGAATTTGCTGATTATGCATGCTGCCAAATTTGTTAACTCAGAACGCTCAGTGTTTTATTAAAGGATCAATGAAAAAAATAACAATTTCAAAAAACTATTGGCTTCATTTTTCTTTTTTTTAATAAGAATATCTACTCCACTATATCTTGCTTAAAAAGGACAAAGGACGTTGCAATTTCATTCTTTACTAAATGAACAATTAATTCAGGGAAACAATGACCAACAGTACAAAGAGCATAATGACACACCAGATATGATTTCACTAATCACCTAAACTTCCTAGACAGGGCACGAGATGGGGTCGATAACTTTCTTACCTTTTGGAGGGTAAAAATGGGGCTGATAACTATCCTCCTAACCCTGAACCCACCATATGAGCATTGGCCTTAAGAATTAGATCATAGATGGGAGTGATAGTGTGATACCAAGTGAAATAGGATTCGACTATTTGAGCAACCATTGCAATACATAGGTCAAGTGCCTTTCTATGGCCTTCATAAAAAATTGCACACAGACATACATGATACATGATGCAAGTACGAAACTTGAGATTCCAAACCTTCAGAAATGCAGGGTTGGAGTAAAACACTACAAACTTCTCACAGACATTGTCTTTATCAAAGCAAGCAAGGTTTTGATTGGAAAGGAAAATGGAAAAACTTCTTTTCATCATAACCTCAAAAATATGGAAAGGAAAGACATAACATAGGTTCAACAAGATGATTTTAGCAAAAAATTCATCAGAATTCTCCTATTAAAAATTTAAAATGACTACAAGAATCTCTTGGTCCTGCAATTGTTGCTCTAAATAACCTAAAAAATCAATCGAAAACATGATCTTCCTTTTCCTTCGTTTGATACTTTGATTTGGTTATCAAACACAAATGGCATAAACATTTCAGACAAGTTCAATCACTCAGAAGACCAGAAGTTTTCAAACTTCTTAACTAACAGAATATGAACATAATTAAAACCTAAGCTCATTCCCCATGTACAATAACAAATTTTCTACAAAAAGAAACTCAGTCTTTAACTTGAAGTAGAAGTAAATGTTGGCTGTGGTTTCTTTGCTTATTTTGCCCAACTCTTCAAAGTAAAATTAGAAATCTCAGAAACACAAAATCCAGTCTTTCCCATACAATTCACACTAAAACAGCAAAGGCATTATTTTTCTTTCAAAGTAAAAAATCCAAATTTTACCTCACATTGACTCAACACTAGCTCCTCCTCGGCAAGCCTTGCTCTTACATACAGGAATGTCCTCGAACTGTTTAGCAGGCAATTTCTCGGACAGAGCCCCAACGTAAAACTCAACTGAATCAGACCCTTGCTCCATATGCATCCCCGTCACGGAAACCCAAATAAATAGCTTCTTGGCTTGAATCCCCGACACATCGGAAACAGAGCCGAAACTCAGCTTCCCTTTAATGTTCTTATTGTAGTACACCAACTGATCAAAGTGAACATAACACGGGTTTTCGAGATAGATCTCGAAGGTTCCATCGTCAGAGAGAGTGTACGATCTTACGTTGTCGGGTAACAGACCCCTTGGGAGGCCGTACTTGGGGAGGAGGTCATGGACGTCTGTGATTGATTGGAGCGAGGTGGATGGACGGTTGGGGTTGGGGTTGGGTTTGAGGTCTCTGAGGGATTGAGATAATTGGGTTTCTGAGAAGAGAGTTAGGAAGAGAGAGATTTGGGGTTTCTGAGAAGAGAGTTAGGACGAGAGAGATTTGGGTGATGGATAACAGGGGAATTGACTTTGGGGGAGAACAGGGGAACAGAAGCGAAGTAATTTAGATGAGTAGGGAAGGGTAAAGATGGGAAGAAAATTGTTTCATTGTTGGTGGGAAGTTCTTGTTGGGGGAAATTTCCAATACAGAGCATATATGATGTAATAAAAGATTTTTTTTAAGTCAATTATATTTCACTAAAATCAAAATTTGGTTCTTTCTTGATCATCCAATATCCAAATGATATATAGAAAGAGATCTGAATAATTTGCATTGAGCCAATTTGAAAGTTAGAAGTCTAGCTAAATAAGACCCCATCCAAATTCAAATTGAATTTAAGTCTAGCTAAATTCTCATTACTTTATTTTTATTTTTAAGTGGTTGGCTACCGATTTAGCTGATTTCTTTGATATTTATAATTTATTAGATTAGTTCAGATAATAAGATGATATTAAATAAAATATCTCAAATATGTACAATCCCTTAAATAAAAAAATAAATCTCAAGTAAAATAATGTAAAAGAAATATATTCTTAGAGTATGGCTGTCTTTTACATGTTTACAATATGTACATATCACTTTTTGTGAGGGTCACATTGACATTGTCGATCTTGCTTCCACATGGTCACAAAACTTGGCTATAGATTCCTTGACAAAATATGGGCCAAATATCTTCCATAATTTGTCTATATGAAAATGATACCGGTATGTCTTAAAGCCGTTTGGACTGGGTTATGGAAACTTATGCATGTGGTCAGTAGAACTAGGCTGATCAAGGCACAGTTCGTTCTTATAATAATTATACCTTCTTCTTCTTTTTTCAATTTTAAGGCTATGTACTCTGACCAGTATATCTATATGAGCAAAGGAAGAAAAGCTGCCATATGAAATTAAAACAAAATCAGAAAAAGAAAGGTCTCTGTCACAATACTTAGATATAGATTGCACTGGATATACGCCCTGCGCGATTGCAATTTTTTTTCTTCCTCAATTTCTTGTATGTATAACAATCAGAACCATAATCTAAGAAACGGTTATTGGTGAACGTCAGGACTTTACATATTACAAAAGCTGGTATTTAAGTAGATTTGTATATTTACATATTGCAAAAATGGAATTTTGGGATAGAAGCTTCGCCATCAACAGTTACGTGTGTATTTCCTCATCAACATTCTGAACACAGTTGTGATCAATACACCAATCAAAAGCCATCCCACACGTTTTATTAACAGAATCAAAACAGAAAGTATAATATCAGAATCCTCCCCTGCTTCTGCATTATAAACTGCAAGTTTCATGAGAATTTGTCTTACCTAAATCATCACGTCTCCTGCCGTTCAAGGTTCACTACATAATCTTTGATTAAGATTTTCACAGCTCAATTTTGCTTCCGGCCATGCTTCAGGTAGATGTCTCTTTTCAATACCAATGAGCATATAAGCCAGGTCAACTCCTAGGATGAAAAAACAGCTTAATTGCTGAAGTTGTAACAAAGAATTTGAACAGCAGGTCAACACAACAATTACCTCAATGCCTACATTATCTTGTACGTCATCCCTAATTTTCATGTTATTCATCTCACTGGGCAACCGTATTTCCACTGCCGTCTCCTAATCCAGATGAAGGAACCACACTTACAGAGGCCATGAGCACTATCAAGAACTGAGATAATTGTCTTCTGGATTCCCTCTCACCTCAATCAAAATAAATCAATAGCATCCCTGCAGAAAACATATAAACATATTAGCATTAATGTTAAACGATACAAATTATGTTAAACCATTGATTACAGTGAACTCTTTAGATGCTTCACATTTCACAATTCAAATGTATGATAAAATTTATTGAATTTAGGTTTGGGACTGAAAAACCCTAGGAGCAATTCCAGCGTTCCAGGGTTCTCTGAGTATGTCCTAGAAAACACATAAATAATATCGCACATAATTTCAATCTAATGAGCAAGGAACCATTACATCTGTACAAATCCTATCCCTATGATGGAGTTAAATTCCAAGGTTTTTGCATTTGATATAACAGAAGAATCTAGAAAAGTAAAATAGTAATAAATTTTCTAAGCATTTTCGATAAGCTGTGGTATAGTCTGGCTTACTTGGACATCCATCTCTGGAAAAGCTTATTTCTTTGGTTGTTCACTGATGTCCACATGTCGTCGTCCTACTTATTCTCAGCTTCCTCAATTAAAATCCTCTGCTGCATTCATTTTTGCCATCTTAATTAAGCAGAGGTCTTATATATTACAAGTTCAGGAGTAGGAAAAAAGCCAAATTTTATTTTCACAGCTAGGTTAAACCCAATAAATAAAGATTTAATGTTACATTAAAAGATAAACAGACTTCATGTTTAACCCCAATCTGTGGAAAAAAAAAATTATGTCAATAAGACCACTGTGCAACACAGCAATATTGAAGCACATTAGAGAAGAATCGATCACATTTGACATTGTGAGTATTTTGAGAAATGAAAGAAGAACGCATCACATTTGACACTGTATTTTGGCTTAAGGCAACACAGCAATATTGTATAGAACCTCGTCAACTTAAATTTTTTGAGTTTAGATAAGTTGCTGACTAAGATCAATATTGTTTTTGCTGGTATTTTGATATTCCCGTGAATTTGGTAAGGACAATGGGTTCCATTTGTCAGATCCCATCTGCAGGAGCAAAATAAGTTGCTGACTAAATATTGGTTAATCTTGCTAGTTTGTGCAGGCTTTGGGTGAAATATAAACATTAAAATCTTGGGTCTTTTCAGATCTTGCTTTAAATTAAGATATTATTGTATAGGAAGTAAACCCAGAAACTGGGAAGACGAAGAACATTCGAGGAAAGTGAGATTAGATTCCAGAATAATAGATCAACCAAAATATTTATCAAATTTCATAAATAAAAAAGATTTCAGCTAAAAAAGAGGAGCATAGTTTATGCCAAATGCAGAAATTGAAGAAGCAGGAAGTGAATTACTTTACTGATAGAGAACGCAAACAATACTTCAAAAGTGTGCAGAGCAAGAATTCGAAGGATTACCTTTCTTGGTAAGCAGTGTCTCCAAATTGAGGTTTGGTTACCAATGTAGCCAAGTCCTACTTCAGTTAAAAGAAATGGTTGTCATCTGCACTATTTTGCAAACTAAGAGAAGAGGAAGCGGTGGGTTCCAAGTCTCGGTGCAAACTAACCTATACAGGTGAAACGGAACATCTTCCAAAACAAACCCAACCCTCGATTGCTGTGTGTCTACCTCGATCACCGTCTCTCTCTCTCTCTCTCTCTATCACTGTCTCTCTCTTATCGTAAGACAATGGCAAAATCGTAGTTGAGGCAAGTAGTAAGGGCAAAACAGTCGCTCCATTTCTGACCAAGATGAACAGTGACATACTATTGATTCATAAACAATATACAGTGCCAACCCAGCTATAATATCCAAATGATATAGAAAGAGACTTTGAAAGTTTGAACTTTGAAGTCTAGCTAAATAATACCCCATCCAAATTCAAATTGAATTTAAGTCTAGCTAAACTCTCGTTACTTTATTTTTATTTTTAAGTGGTTTGCTACCGATTTAGCTGATTTCTTTGATATTTATAATTTATTAGATTAGTTCAGATAATAAGATGATATTAAATAAAATATCTCAAATATGTACGATCCCTTAAATAAAAAAATAAATCTCAAGTAAAAGAATGCAAAAGAAATATATTCTTAGAGTATGGCTGTCTTTTACATGTTTACAATATGTACATATCATTTTTGTGACCCTCACAATTGACATTGTCGATCTTGCTTCCACATGGTCACAAAACTTGGCTATAGATTCCTTGACAAAATATGGGCCAAATATCTTCCATAATTCGTCTATATCAACATTCTGAACAAAGTTGTGATCAATACACCAATCAAAAGCCATCCCACACGTTTTATTAACAGAATCAAAACAGAAAGTATAATATCAGAATCCTCCCCTGCTTCTGCATTATAAACTGCAAGTTTCATGAGAATTTGTCTTACCTAAATCATCACGTCTCCTGTGCAACACAGCAATATTGAAGCACATTAGAGAAGAATCGATCACATTTGACATTGTGAGTATTTTGAGAAATGAAAGAAGAACACATCACATTTGACACTGTATTTTGGCTTAATGCAACGCAGCAATATTGTATAGATCCTCGTCAACTTAAATTTTTTGAGTTTAGATAAGTTGCTGACTAAGATCAATATTGTTTTTGCTGGTATTTTGATATTGCCGTGAATCTGGTAAGGACAATGGGTTCCATTTGTCAGATCCCATCTGCAGGAGCAAAATAAGTTGCTGACTAAATATTGGTTAAGCTTGCTGGTTTGTGCTGGCTTTGGGTGAAATATAAACTTTAAAATCTTGGGTCTTTTCAGATCTTGCTTTAAATTAAGATATTATTGTATAGGAAGTAAACCCAGAAACTGGGAAGACGAAGAACATTCGAGGAAAGTGAGATTAGATTCCAGAATAATAGATCAACCAAAATATTTATCAAATTTCATAAATAAAAAAGAATTCAGCTAAAAACGAGGAGCATAGTTTATGCCAAATGCAGAAATTGAAGAAGCAGGAAGTGAATTACTTTATTGATACTTCAAAAGTGTGCAGAGCAAGAATTCGAAGGATTACCTTTCTTGGTAAGCAGTGTCTCCAAATTGAGGTTTGGTTACCAATGTAGCCAAGTCCTCTTCTCTTCTCAAACTAAGAGAAGAGGAAGCGGTGGGTTCCAAGTCTTGGTGCAACGGAACATCTTCCAAAACAAACCCAACCCTCGATTGTTTCTATCTCGATCACCGTCTCTCTCTCTCTCTCTCTCTCTCTCTCTCTATCACTGTCTCTCGAAGCCTCCAGCGTCTTATCGTAAAACAATGGCAAAATCGTAGTTGAGGCAAGTAGTGAGGGCAAAACCGTCGCTCCATTTCTGACCAAGATGAGCAGTGACATACTATTTATTCATAAACAATATACCGTGCCAACCCAGCTATAATATATTGTATAATAATAATTGACAAAGTATCTTCTTAGAGATAGATTCCATAACAAAATATATTCAATAATTTGTCTAGCTATATCAAAATGATACTTATCTTTCTTAGTGCCGGTCAGACTGGGTTACTATTTTTCTAGTAACTGAAGTGATCATCAATTAATTTGGCAATGCTGATCGACCTCATTTTAGTTCAATATAATTACAAACGTGAGTGAAATCTGATCTAAACAACAAACGAACTTGCTAGTGCAGATTTATCACCAAATGGCAAATGTAATCCTTTTCTTCTTACTCTTGATATTCTCTTCCAATATCATATTTGAAAACATTCATGCTTGCAACCAAAGCGAACGCAACTCTCTGCTGTTCTTAGCTCTCACTTTGTCTTCTCCTCAGTTGAATTGGACTTCCGCTGATTGTTGCAATTGGGAAGGCATTACTTGTAATCGAGATGGTTGGGTCACCCATTTGCAGTTACCCTCCAAAGGGCTCAAACTAAAAGGAGGTATTTTCCCCTCATCATCACTTGCAAATCTCACACATCTCACTCACTTGAATCTCTCCCACAATTCACTCTCTGGTTCTCTAGATCAAACTGAATTCTTCTTGTCCTTGAATGATCTCGAAATCCTAGATTTGAGCTATAACCTTCTTTTTGGAGTGCTACCATCTTCTCTACCATCCAGTCATATTCAGATGGTGGATCTTTCCAGCAATCGTTTACATGGTGCGGTTTCATCTTCTTTTTTCCAACAAGCTTGGAATTTGACTACTTTCAATGTCAGTAACAACACCTTTTCAGGTCCTATCCCATCCTCTATTTGTCGTCCTTCTTCTTCCTCGTTACGACACCTTGATTTTTCCTTCAATAATTTCAATGGTAGTATATCTTCTGGACTAGGGAAGTGTTCCAAACTGCAGGTCTTCCGTGCTGGTAACAATTACCTGTCAGGATCGCTTCCAGAAGATATGTTTAATTCTACCACACTTGAAGAGATTTCACTACCTCAAAATTCATTGTATGGAGTAGTAAGTGATAAAATTTCCAACCTCACCAACCTTACAAACCTTGACCTCTCCTATAACCAATTGAGTGGTGTGCTCCCTCTCCATCTTGGGAAGCTCTCCAAGTTGAAATACATACTCCTTGATTTCAACTATCTGGAAGGTTCATTGCCCCTATCTCTGATGAATTGCACAAACCTCGTTGAACTACGTATGGGAAGCAACAACTTGGGAGGTGATATCTCCATGCTTAATTTTTCCAAACTTAGCCAACTTAGTAAACTTGGCTTGCGGAAAAATAACTTCTCTGGTATCTTGCTGAGAAGCATCTACTCGTGCAAGTTCTTGAAAGCAATTCAAGTGAATCACAATAATCTAGAGGTTCAAATACAGCCTGAAATTCTTTCATTGAAATCCCTGTCCTTCCTCGCACTTGGTTCGAACAAAGGTTTGACCAATGTGACAGGGGCAATGAAGATACTGATGGGTTGCAAACGTCTCGTATTCCTTTCCTTGGGATCTAGTTTTTTAGGTGAGGAAATGCCGAACGGTGTTGAAATGGTGGATTTTAATGGATTTCAAAATCTTCGACATTTAGATTTGAGTTTATGTAATCTTAGTGGTATAATTCCCTCATGGCTATCGAAGCTGAAAATGTTACAGGTCTTGGATCTGAGTGGCAACAGAATCACAGGCTCAATTCCAAGTTGGCTGGGGACTCTTCCAAGGCTGCAAACTCTACTACTGGGCTTCAACCAACTTTCTGGAGAATTTCCAAAGGAATTGTGCACACTACCTATGTTAGTATCTGGACAAGCTGCAGCTCAAGTAGGTCGTTTTTATCTTGAACTGCCTGTCTACTACCAACCTAGTGCTGATGCACCAACTTATATATTTTTTGTCCCAGTTATATACCTTAGTCACAATTGCCTTAGTGGGAATAGACCTATTGAGATTGGCCAATTGCAGCTTCTCCAAGCGCTGGATCTTAGTGCTAACAACTTCTCCGGCAACATTCCAAACCAGATATCTAACCTAAAGTACATGGAGCGACTGGATCTCTCCATGAACCATTTGTCTGGAAAAATCCCGGCATCATTCACAGGTCTTAATTTCTTATCAAGTTTTAATGTCTCGTACAATAATCTTGGAGGACCAATACCATCAAGCACTCAACTCCAAAGCTTCAATGCTTCTGTATTTGAGGGGAATCTGAAACTTTGTGGTGCCCCACTTCCAAATAAGTGTCAGACAACAAAGGGTGCTGATGCACCTGATATGAGCACCCAAGATGCAGACACCAAGGAGCATCAAATTCCATGGTTTTATGTTTTTGTTGCACTTGGGTTCATTACAGGATTTTGGGGAGTCTGTGGTCCCTTGGTGCTTATGAGAAAGTGGAGGTATGCATATTACCATTTTGTAGACAATGTACAAGACAGGTTCCATGTGATGATAGCAAAGTGTATGGCAAGCATGAGGAGAAAGTTTGTTTAGAAGTTAGATAGTAGACATAGTACTCTACTACTCTTATTGTAATAATCATAATAAAACATTCCCACAAATTTTCATTGACAAGCATGAAATTTTCACATATATTTACTTATAATTCATACGGTGTAGATTAGTGCCTGTAGTTGGCACACACAGGAAATAACAATACATTATTTCTTTTTGTGGCAACTAACAAGAAATTCATATGCACATATATTTGCTTCTGTAGGCCACTTGTGTGGAGAGAACTTGAGAGCAACAAGCATAAAATTCTTGCAACAGATAGAAACATATGCACACTTTATTCTTCTTCCAATGCCAACTCCATTTTAGTTATTTCTACCTGCAACACCATTAAGGAAACTACATTAGTCCACCAAAGATTAGCATAATTTATTCAAGCCTAATCACACAAAGGAAGATGATAGGAGCCAAAAAAAAAAAGCACTTTTAACTTTTAAATGGGAACACATTCTCCGGTGTAAATTAGGGTTAAAGAATTTTCTTCAAACAGAAAACACTCGGCTAAGAAGATGGGTGTTCATGCAAGAGCCTTCTACTCACAGCAAATAGCAACACGATATAGAAGGTTTAGAGCTTAAAAATTGCAAATTTGGTCTTGGTTTCACTTCAAAGGCATTCCTATCTACATATGAATATGAACCCTTGAAGAATTTGCTGATTATGCATGCTGCCAAAGTTTATTAACTCAGAATTGTCTGCTCAGTGTTTATTAAAGGATCAATGACAAAAATAACAATTTCAAAAAACTATTGCCTTCATTTTTGTTTTTTTTACTAGGAATATCTGCTCCACTATATCTTGCTTAAAAAGGACAAAGGATGTTGCAATTTCATTCTTTACTAAATGAACAATTAATTCAGGGAAACAATGACCAACAGTACAAAGAGCATAATGACACACCAGATATGATTTCACTAATCACCTAAACTTCCTAGACAGGGCACGAGATGGGGCCGATAACTTTCTTACCTTTTGGAGGGTAAAAATGGGGCTGATAACTATCCTCCTAACCCTGAACCCACCATATGTGCATTGGCCTTCAGAATTAGATCATAGATGGGAGTGATAGTGTGATACCATGTGAAATAGCATTCGACTATTTGAGCAACCATTGCAATACATAGGTCAAGTGCCTTTCTATGGCCTTCATAAAAAAATTGCACACAGACAGACATGATGCAAGTACGAAACTTGAGATTCCAAACCTTCAGAAATGCAGGGTTGCAGTAAAACACTACAAACTTCTCACAGACATTTTCTTTATCAAAGCAAGCAAGTTTTTGATTGGAAAGAAAAATATAAAAACTTCTTTTCATCATAACCTCAGAAATATGGAAAGGAAAGACATAACATAGGTTCAACAAGATGATTTTAGCAAATAATTCATCAGAATTCTCCTATTAAAAATTTAAAATGATTACAAGAATCTCTTGGTCCTGCAATTGTTGCTCTAAATAACCTAAAAAAAAATTCGAAAACATTATCTTCCTTTTCCTTTGTTTTGATACTTTGATTTGGTTATCAACACAAATGGCATAAACATTTTCCACATTCAAGTTCAATCACTCAGAAAACCAGAATTTTTCAAACTTTTAAACTTCTTAACTAACAGAATATGGACATAATTAAAACCCAAGCTCATTCTTAATGTACAATAACAAATTTTCTACAAAAAGAAACTCAGTCTTTAACTTGAAGTAGAAGTAAATGTTGGCTGTGGTTTCTTTGCTTATTTTGCCCAACTATTCAAAGTAAAATTAGAAATCTCAGAAACACAAAATCCAGTCTTTCCCATATAATTCACACTAAAACAGCAAAGGCATTATTTTTCTTTCGAAGTAAAAAATCCAAATTTTACCTCACATCGACTCAACACTAGCTCCTCCTCGGCAAGCCTTGCTCTTACATACAGGAATATCCTCGAACTGTTTAGCAGGCAATTTCTCGGACAGAGCCCCAACGTAAAACTCAACCGAATCAGACCCTTGTTCCATATGCATCCCCGTCACGGTAACCCAAATAAACAGCTTCTTGGCTTGAATCCCCGACACATCGGAAACAGAGCCGAAACTCAGCTTCCCTTTAATGTTCTTATTGTAGTACACCAACTGATCAAAGTGAACATAACACGGGTTTTCGAGATAGATCTCGAAGGTTCCATCGTCGGAGAGAGTGTAGGATCTTACGTTGTCGGGTAACAGACCCCTTGGGAGGCCGTACTTGGGGAGGAGGTCATGGACGTCTGTGATTGATTGGAGCGAGGTGGATGGACGGTTGGGGTTGGGGTTGGGGTTGGGTTTGAGGTCTCTGAGGGATTGAGATAATTGGGTTTCTGAGAAGAGAGTTAGGAATAGAAGGAAGAGAGAGATTTGGGTGATGGATGAGGCCATTGATGAAGAACTATAGGAGAAGAGAGGTGGGAATTGACTTTGGGACGCGAAGTAATTTAGATGAGTAGGGAAGGGTAAAGATGGGAAGAAAATTGTTTCATTATTGGTGGGATGGACGGTTGGTAGGTACGGGAAATTTCCATCGAGAGCATATTTTATGATCCAAAACTTTTGTTTTTGCTTTTTAATTTTGTTAGTCAATTATATATTTCGGAGGAGTCTGCAATGAACCAACTAAATTGTAGACAACATATGCCGTCAGGATTTCCGTTAGATTGACTGCGTCAACTCACATCGGAAGATGAAACTGTAAAGCATGAAGTTACCACAGAGGCTTTTAAGGAGAAAGAGAGAGGCAGCTGCATCGAGGAGGAAGTAAGGTTGGAAGACTTTGGAACTCGGAAGTCTTGTGGTCGTTGAAGAAAATTAATCATTCTGGTTAATCATTCTTATTTTATCTTTCTTATTTTTCACTTGTTTTCTGGTTAATCATTCTGTTTCTATGAATGATTCTTGTGTATCAAACTAAAATCCAAGTTCATGATAAGGAAGCTGCATGTTCATATATAGTTTCTTTTTGTTCTTTTTTTTTTTTTGGTCTGGTCAATACTCCAGTTTGAACTATATACACCACCAGTATTAATACAAACAAACAAAACAATTAGAATGGCTACGGCAGTACGCTGACAAGGATGAGATATCCTTTAATTGTGATCGTTGAGTCTAATATAACGTAATTTTGCTACTGTTTTTGATTAATTCTGAACCGTTTGTCACTTTGCTTTTGGGCAGTGATGAGATTTTCTTTATAGGCTATTTGAAGAAACTAAGTTGTTTTCTTTTTGTTTGAGGTGCTAGGCTCAATTGGTATTTTTGTTTTTGTCCTCAATTCATAGCTCACTCTAATCAGCTATTAGTTTGAAGAAAATTTCGCTACTCAAGTATGGTGATTCCAAGAATTAGAGTAGACTTTTCAGTCATCAGGACCTTTGGATAATAAAGCTGAGCAAGATAAACCACTATCTCCAATATGAGGTTCTACATAGCCGATATCGATGTATTACATAGACTTTTCAGTCATGGTAATTTAAAACTGGAAAAAAAAAAAAAAAAAAAAAAATTGCATCAACATGCTGCAACCAAACAATGGAATTTAGTAAGAAGAGAGAGGATAGATTGTTTTCCATGAAGTAGGATTTTGGTCCTTCTCTTGCAAACCAGATGTCTGCTGTAGACAAAGTGGATTTTAACTGTTTAGGATTTGGTATCTTGTAAAATTTCATCTGATGCAGCCAAACCAAATTTCATCATCTGCTTCAAAATTGTTTTTCATTGTAACATTGAGGGTGATGAAATTTTACAGATTTTGATGCTTGTTTAGGATTTGGTATCTGTTTGTAATTTTATTCGTGTTTGCTTTTCCTAATCAGACTTTTCTTTGTTTGAACAGAAATTGAAAAGCAATAACCATAATTATCCCAACAAGAAAAGAAATGGTACTTATAGGTCACAGCTTCTAATGATGGAGAATGAGTTTATATCCATCTTTTCCTAGCATGAGTGATTTATATCCAGGTACAATAGTCCTCTTGGATATTCGTTTTAGCTAGTTCAATATGTGTATTATGTGGGTCTTGCAGAAACTACCTACAAATAAGTAGTAAAGCAGTATTTTAATGATAATGAATGCTCATACATACATGGTCTTAATCCTTGATTTCTTCGAGTTTTAGGTATTTAGTATGCTACTAGCTTATGATGTTCGAGCACTAGCTTTTTGTTGTTACTTCTCTTGCTGTTACTACCGTTCTTGTCTATGACATGTCTTGCTGCAATGTTTTATTTATTTATTTATTTATTTATTTTTATCAAAATCTTGCTGCCATGTTGGTTGGAAATTTTTTGGAGATGTCAGAAATTTTGAAGTTTTTCCTAGCATCGCTTTATTTTAATTTTTAGTGGGTACTAATTGCTAGATACATCTTAATAGGGGAGCAAAGATGGCCAGTGGATGGGACATGTTCATGTTTAATTGTTGTTCAAGACTACCTTGCTTACGGGCACAAACCTTGTACAGAAATCCATATATAGAATTCCTTGATCTTGTTGTGGATCTATTCCTTGCATGTAAATAGAAATTTTGTGAGAGTTCCTTGTAGAAATCATGTTTAAATTACCTTCATTGTATAGAACTTGTGTATAAATCACTTCCTTGCATAGATATGCATACACTCAATGTAACAGTTTGACCAAGAGTTGAACTTGCACACTTGCAGATAATATGTAATTGCATTTGGAGGTAAAGAACTTCAATTCTAGTACATGTTACAGAAAAACATTGTATAAATAGGAAATTGGCTGTTTTCATTATTTTGCTTATCCTAACTTCAAAGTTAGTGTAAGTACTTGATATGACCAGATCAAAGCGTCTATATATACTGAATATTAGACAAACGGGGACTAGGCTTCAATCATATTGACAACTTGATGCTGAATTTGGACACCTTGCCTGTTTAACATTCCCATCAAATTTCTAAAAAACTACCACTTTTCATTGCTGACAAGAGCTCTGGATTTGGTCACGATGCCATCTCTTTACATTGTGTTCCAACGTCCAGATTCCTCCAATGCCAAAAACAAAAACAAAAAAAATGGCTTTCAATGCCAAGTCTGCCTCTTTTCCCTCTCTTATGGATCAGAGATTCATTCGATGCGAACTTGTTTCCTCTTCAAGGGAGGTACAAGGAAGTCTTCTCCTTCTAAATGATACAAAGACAAATAAGAGTGTCAATATAGTCAATTTAAAATCATCAGAGAGAGAGAGAGAGAGAGAGAAAAGCAGATACCGTGTCAATTTAAAATTATCACAGAATAAAAATATCTCAATTTAGGTACTCACAAGTTCCAATCATGAGATGAAGTAACTATTTTGTTTGACCTTGCACTCCAATCTATCCAGAAAAAAATTGGTCACGCTGTGAATCAACCACCAGTATTATTAGTTGTGTACAATGACCTTGCAATCAATGACAACAGATATACCAACCAATCCTTCAACAAAGCAGAGACTGTTAGCAGTAAGAGAAAAGGTAACAAGTTATTTTAGTAGGAATGTCTGCCTGTAGCAATTGCAAATTCTCAATGAATGTGCATAAGATATAAGCTTAGATATATATAAGCTTAGATAACCAGACAAAATTTGTATAAGCTTAGATGCATGTATTGACTAACTTCTTAGGTGGAATACCTATTCTTAGTTCTTTTCTTGTGTTATTTTACGAGCCCATCCATCTAACTAACAATTAACCTAGAATGAAATTCTGTAATGAAGAGAAAACATGCATCAATGTTTCTAGCTGCATATCTAAATGGAGATGATCATCACTTTTCTAAGTTGCTCGAACAAGAGATGGTCTTTCGAGTGTATTTTTTCTGCACTAATTTGTTAAAACTATTTAAAAGCTGGTCTTATCAAAACCAATATAAAAGTGTGCTGAACAGAAAAACTGAAAACAGACAAATAGTATCACAAAGTATGTGCAATAAACTACTTACCTAACCAAGAAGAAAAACAGAACAAAAAAAGGCTGCTCATCAGCTGAAGATGATGGGTTTGGCATTCATGAATAAAATCATCATTTGACTACGATGGGTTTGGCAAAACTTGAACATTCATTTTGGATTTGTTTAGGACTGGATATATAAAAGTAATAAACAAGAGGATCATCTCAGCTGAAGATTTAAGTCAGCTTGTTCCAAATTGTTAGGTTGCATAATAAAGTAAAGAAGAGCCATAAGAACCAAGAGAAAGAATGGGTGATCGAGAATGGGATCAAAGCTGTATATAGGCCTACACAGTTATAAATATACCCTAGAACTCGATGAAACATTGGCTCATCAGCTCAACCGCCCAACTTTACTACTTTTGACTCATAAACCCCACAGTTGGTGGCTTCAAATTGCCAGAGCTGCTTGATTTAAACCTACTAAGGCTTGGTTTCATTCAGCAAAGCTCACTATCACTCATGCGCAGTCACCTCAACTTTATAAACCTTTTCATCCATCTGCCTACTACAAAGACCAAAATAATGGAGATTGTTTTGACATGTAAGTATCACATCATAACCAAACTCTGTAACTGTAAAGCAAAACTCTATCTCGAAATTTGTATTATGCAAGTCATAATAGTAGCATATAGTTTGTATAGAAGAAGAAGCAAATCAGAAGAAATCTTTAGTTATTCCCAGGACTAGACTCTGGCACATAAATTTCTATATATTCAGAATCTCTACAAAACCTTGTAAACAGATCCCAACCAACAACCAGTTCAGAGACATAAAGACAGTGCATGGCTTCCAACTGCATACCTCAAGTTGTTCATGAAGCCGCTTTTGGAGTTCTACCTGCTGTCACAATGCTTCAGTAATACCCATACTGCTCCTGCAGGTACACAGGAAAAAGTTTCAAGTTCATTTCAATTTAATAGCTCTCAGATAAACCAGTAGACAGATTGGTGAAATGTTTTTGCAGTAGCTACCAATACATTGAATTTGCATATTTGAATTCAAAAATTTCTCCAACCAATTAATGAAAATATGGTAATAACAACCAGTAACTACAGTTGTACAAAAACTTTAGCTTTCTTATATAAAATAGTTTGGTCTCACAAGTGGGACAGTCTCTCAATTAATCGTGCGTGCTGAAAGTTTCACAATACATGAAACTTTTCCAACAGACATAGCAATTGTTTTGAAATACAGAACATAAAAGAGGAAAAAAAGTTTTGAGATAAAAGTAAGGTACATGGTCTTCAATTTTCTAGGCAAGAAAAAATACATATGTTTTGCTATTCAAACTGATTCCAAAGTAAAAAACTAAACATGGGTTTGTAACTTTCCACAAGAAATTACAAACCTTGATATCAATATCACTGCAAAAGTTCAAGCCACAAAAACTCAATTTGAGATAGAATAAGCAAATTTGGTTAAAAAGGAATACCAATCAAAACACCAAGAAAGGAACACTCCAAAGCAACCTTAGACGCAGTAGTGAAGAAACAGCAGGGAGATTTGGTGAAGTAGCACTTATCTTAACAACCAGTCACCTATGAGCACACGTAATTTCATATATTAGAGGCTAACAACCCACCCAGATATACTGGTAAGAAACCATAGACAGGTCCAGTCTTGCATTCTCAAGCAATTTCCAAATCCGAAACAGGTATTTAATGATCCTGAATTTACAGCAGAAGGATCCAATTCATAATGAATTGATGCTTGGTTTTGAAGAAGATGATATGCATCCACAAAAGGCAACAAAAGAATATATATATATATATATATATATATATATATATATATATATATATATATATGCCTCAAATTTGGATTATGACCAACCTCAAAACTTTCTGAGTGTCTGCGTGATTCTTCTTCTTCTTCAAAGTAAGATCAAGGACTCAAAATCGATCGAACCTTTCACCCCGTAATCACTACAGGCAGAAGAGAACATTTCAAGACAGTCAATGATATGCAATTCTCAAAATTCCGAATACAAACAACCTCTACGATTCTAGACACAAACTAACAATCAACACTTTCGGTCAAACCATAATGTAAACTATATTTAGCAAAAAAGCCAACAGCACATCAAGACCATACACCAACGTCTGGCTGAACCAGTAACCTCAAACCACATTCCAAGCTAAGCAAATCTTATAAGGCAAATCAGCATCAACTAGATTTGCTTAAAAATTAAAGGAATAATCCCTCTGATTCTATTAATCACGAAGACTAAAGTTAATAAAACAAACAAAATTTCAACGACAAAATTTGCCTCTAGACCTTGCTTTGCGTCCTGATGACTCTGACTCCTCCACCACCGTCAATTACAGGTGCTGGGCTCGGGTCTTCAAAACTTGGTGCGTGTTCATCCACAGATCTAAAAGAAACCCCAAAACAAAACTCACAAAGAGACCCCAATTTGGGTTTTACCCATTACCTACAAATTGAAATGGAGAGAAGGATTACCCATTGGTGCTGAGCGAATTTGCTTTGCTCAGACTTTGGATCTGAGCTCCCAGAGAGAGAGAGAGAGAGAGAGAGAGAGGCGCAGGTTTTGAAGAGGATGGCGATTGTGCAAGTAAGTGGAGGTTGAAGGAACTGTGGTGATGGGAAGAGAAATGAAATGAATCTGACAGCTAAACCCAGGCAAGTGAAATTGCACAAGCTGCCGAGACTTATGTCTATTGTAGAAAATTTAGTTAATTTTGTTTTCAGATCGACTTCGTTCAATTTAATCTATCATAATTTTATATCAATACTATAATTATACATTAGATTACTCTAAGTATAACCTCGTCGAGACTTATTATTAAGTTTGTAACCAAAGTGTTAATTTTGTAACTATTAGGTTGACCGACACCGTATTCGCCAATAACCATGCCAATAATTTCAAACGACATGTGTAACTACTCGGTCGATACATCTAAAAGGTAAAAAATAAAACTTATCAATTTGGTTATTAGAAAGTAATATCAATGTGTTGTATATCATGTTCATTGCATATAAGAATATGTGGACTCTCAAAAGTGACAAAGCAATGAAAGCTTAATTTGGAGAAGCTGACCGTTAGATGAGTGTATTACATTGTTTTACGGATGTGATAAAAAATTCAACTAATTTAATTATAGTTTTGACTTCGATCCACTTGGTCAACCGTAATTAAATTTATAAAACAATATTTATATATATTATCGAGACATATGGATATGGAGAAACCGACTGCTGGAATAGATGAGTGCAATATACTATGCTTTTTATACAAAAATTAGCCAAATTCGTCAATGTTTTGACTTCGATCCACTTAGTCAAACCGAAGTTAGTTTTATAACTATTAGGTTGACTAATGTTGTATCCACCAACAACCATGCCAATAATTTCACACGACGTATGTAACTACTTGGTGTATACATCTATAAGGTCGAAAGATAAAATTATCTATTTTGATTTGGTTTTTAGAAACTAAGATCAATGTGCCTACTAGTGTTGTATAACTTGTTCATTACATATAGGAATATGTGGACTTTCAAAAGTGACAACGTGATGAAAGGTTAATCTGGGAAAAAAAATTTAAACATCTAATATAATTAGCGAGATTACATAATAAATCTCAAACCTTTTAAGCAATCTAATAGATAAATATTTTTAAATTTTTACAAAATTATACCTTCCATGAGCAACATGGTGGAGGAAATATAACTTATCAAAATCGACCATTGGATGTTATGGACATAAGAAGATATGGTTATGATCAAAATTTCAGCTATTTTTGTCTTCGTTTGGGTCTCGATCTACTAGGTCAACTCTAAACCCTAAATACCACATAAAACTAATATGCTCATAACCTGTCCTTCGCAATTTATTTTTTCGATACGTAAGCTCTCACACTCTCGTGGGTATGGCATATATAAACTAATGTAAAAATTTGTAGAAGTTTATCTCTTCCTGGTATAGCTCCCCTTAGGGAAGTATAAGTATATAAAGAGTTGACCGCCTTGTCTGATGTCAAAATGACGGCGGATCTGATTAATTTTTTTACAAAGTACCTAGTAATACGGTATAAATAGATGGGTAATCTCAAATTTACCGATTTCCCGCTACAAATTCTTAGATCTCACAAAATCCTTATATGCCTAGTAATGTGGTCTAACCTGTTTATTTGGTGTATTACAAAATTATACCTTCCAAGAGCAACTTGGTGGAGGAAATATAATATATCAAAATTGGTCGTTGGATGTTATCATGATAAGAAAATATGGTTATGGTCAAAATTTCAGCTATTTTTGTCGCCGTTTGGGTCTCGATCTACTAGGTCAACTCTGAACACCACATAAAACTAATATGCTCATAACCTGATCTTCGCATTTTATTTTGTCAATATATCAGCTCTCACACTCTCGTGGGTATGGCCTATATAAACTAATGTAAAAATTTGTAAGAGTTTATCTCCTCCTGGTATAGCTCCCCTTAGGAAAGTACAAGTATATAAAAAGTTCACCGCTTTGTCTGATGTCGAAATGACGGCGGATCTGGTTAATTTTTTTGCAAAGTACCTATTAATACGCTATAAATAGATGGGTAAGCTCAAATTTACCGATTTTCAGTTACGAATTTTTAGATCGCACAAAATCCTTATATGCCTAGTAATGTGGTCTAACTTGTTTATTTGGTGTATTACAAAATTATACCTTCTAAGAGCAACTTGGTGGAGGAAATATAATTTATCAAAATCGGCCGTTGGATATTATAATGATAAGAAAATATGGTTATGGTCAAAATTTCAGCTATTTTCGTCGTCGTTTGGGTCTCGATCTACTGAGTCAACTTTAAACCCTAAATACCACATAGAACTAATATGCTCATAACCTGTCCTTCACAATTTATTTTTTCGATATGTCATCCCTCACACTCTCGTGGGTATGGCATACATAAACTAATGTAAAAATTTGTAGAAGTTTATCTCCTCCTGGTATAGCTCCCCTTAGGGAAGTATAAGTATATAAAGAGTTGACCGCTTTGTCTGATGTCGAAATGACGGCGGATATACCTTCCAAGAGCAACTTGGCGGAGGAAATATAATTTATCAAAATCGGTCATTGGATGTTATCATGATAAGAAAATATGGTTGTGGTCAAAATTTAAGCTATTTTCGTCGTCATTTAGGTCTCGATCTACTAGGTCAACTCTAAACCCTAAATACCACATAAAACTAATATGCTCATAACCTGTCCTTCGTAATTTATTTTTTCGATATGTCAGCTCTCACACTCTCGTGGGTAGGCGCTATATAAACTAATTAAAAAATTTGTAGAAGTTTATCTCCTCTTGGTATAACTCCCCTTAGGGAAGTATATAAAGAGTTGAACTCTTTGTCTGATGTCGAAATGACGCGGATCGGGTTAACTTTTTTACAGAGTACCTATTAATACACTATAAATAGATGGGTAATCTCAAATTTATCGATTTCCAGTTACAAATTATTAGATCGCACAAAATCCTTATGTACCTAGTAATGTGGTCTAACTCTTGTTTATTAGGTATATTACAAAATTATACCTTCCAAGAGCTTGGGTTATCTTTCCTTTTATGGTTTGTTAACTCATCTGTCCCTTGATGTTTATGTGCACTGAGTTCATTTTGTTTATTTTTTGTAATAAACTAATAATATAGATGAAATGTTAAATTGTGATTTAGTTATTAGTTCAAGCATTCATGTTTTGGAATTGATAAAATAATTTCTTTTGCTTTTGTTGCAGGTACTTGAGATCTCTTATTGTTGCTCTGCCCTCGATATACATCAGAACTTCAGAAGAGGAAAATGTAGTGTCATGAAGGAATTGGAATCAATCCATGTTGGGATGCATCTGATGTATGATAAACTGCTCCAATCCAAAAGCAAATTTTGAGGAAGCAAATTCCGACCAGACGTCATGACAATTTTGTAATGTTTTACTGCTCGAAATAAAAGCCTTTCTAAGAATGTAAAGAATTTCCCAATAAATCATTCTAAGTCTCCACTTGAACTATGAACCAATTTTGTGCTTCTAACCATCGCATTGTTGAACTTGAGTGTTGAAAACAATCCTCTTCTTTTGTCAGATTCCACAGAAACATACCCTAAGAGAAACCTTTGGAAGGGATGACAATTACTGATAGATCTTCATGAGTCTAAGTGTAAAAATATAGCACCTATACACCCAATGGCGGAACTAGGATTTTAAAATAGGGTGGGCTAAAAAAAAATATTTTCTTAAAAGTTTACTAATGCTTTCAAATTATTTTTTTTCTTAAGTTTTACAAGTAATATGTTTTATTCTTTTCTTAAATTAAACTACATTATATATTAAATACATATTAAATAATCAAATAGCTAAGTGACCCAAAAAATCAACATTATAACGTGTGATAGAAATTTGATAACAAAAGTTTAAGACAAAATAACACACCTACTCAAATTGTACCCCGCGCCCTTGAATAGAAGCAAAAATATTTAATTATTGAATATATATTATAATTCTCAGTTAGCTCTTTTTCAGACCTAATTTACCGAAAAAAAAAACACAAATTTTTTATGTGACTATGCCTCTTAAAGCATAATACAAAATAAAATCAAATCAAATACTTCAAGCAAATAAATAACATATCTATATCTATACTATTATTAAGAGAAGAGGCTTTGTTAGCCAAAACTGAAAATTTTGACAGATTTAACCCTGAAAGATTCAAAAACTTTGACAATAAATTAAATCACAAGGGTAAGTAGGACAATTATAAAATAGATTTTACTAAGAAATTGAAAAGAAATTATCCCAAAACCTCAACTTTTCTCTCTCACTATTTTCTCTCTGCAATAACTACCCATTGAATCTATTTTCTTTTGTAGACAACTTTTTTTTTTTTACAATTAAAATTTTTCTTACACATGCAGAGCATGTGATTGCAAACTAGTTATTATTAAAAGAAGAGGTTTTGTTAGCCAAAATTGAAAATTTTGACAGATTTAACCCTGAAAGATAAAAAAACTTTGTAAATAAATTAAATCAGAAGGATAAATAAGACAATTATAAAATAGATTTTTATTAAGAAAATGAAAAAGAAATGATTCCACAACCCCCACTTTTCTCTCCTACTATTTTCTCTCTGCAATAACTACCAGTGAATCTACTTATTCTGCAATAACTAGCCACCTTTTAAAAAAAAACAAAAAAACAAAAAAACAAAACAAAAAAAAATTTCGTACACATGCAGAGCATGTGATTGCAGACTAATGTATGACTAAAACAAGAAAATAAATAACATATGGGCTAAGTTTAGAAATTTGAGGTGGGCTAATTTTTAATATTTAATCTGTTAAACCATAATTAAGCTACTGTTTAAGGAAATCTCTTTTCTGTGTTTGGCCCAAACTCTAGGTTACTTGACCTAGTGGTAATAGGGTTAAATTAGAAGAATTTAGATTCCTATTCAATGTACGATTACTTTCCTTGTATGATTGAGATTCTATGCATTGTAATCCTCTATATAAAGAGGCCCCTATTATCAATGAGAATACACAGCAAATTCCTCTCAATTTCAGTTTCTCTACAACACGTTATCAGCACGAAGCCCTAACCCTGAAACAAATAGCCAAACCCTGATTCAAGAAGCTAAAAACCTTGAAGCCTTTTCTGCCTCCACCCCACACCTTGAAGAACTCGATTCCAGGAATCCAGAACCGGCGGCGGCACCCCAAGAACCGGCCGGAAACCTACCGAACCGGCCACCGGAAGCTCCATACAACTCGCAGCAAATATTCCACCGGTTCACCATCTTCCGGACCTCCAATTTCCACCAAATTTTGATAGAAGAAGCCCACTGATCTGAAGTTTCAGGAACCGGAAGAAAACGTTCAAAAACCGGCCTAAAAATACGTGAACCGGCCATCTGAGCATCTGCATCTTGAACCGGCAGAAAAGAAGAAGAGAAGAAAAGAAAGAAAAAAAAAAAGGGAAAGGAAAAGAAGCCCAGAAGCCCAAGAAGCCCAAGACCAAGCCCAAGGCAGAGCCCCACTGACGCAAGGCCCACCGCCACGTCAGCTTCCAGGACCCACTGCCACGTCAGCTTCAGGCCACACTGCCACGTCAGCATCCAGGGACCCACTGCCGCGTCAGCATCAGGACCCCACTGCCACGTCAGCTCGGTCAACAGTCAACGGTCAACGATCGCCGGCCAGATTTCCGACCACTTTCCGGCGACTTTTCCGGCCATTTTCCGGCGACTTTTTTCGACCACTTTTCAGGTCAAATTTTCTGGCTTCCTATTTCGAGGTATTTTTTACTAAACGTTCCCGTTTTTTTAGAGTTTTTTAATTCAATTTCTCTTCTTTTTCGGGGACTTGCAACCTCCCTTCTTCTACCCCCCTTTTCTTCTTCATAGGGGAGACCTAATTAAGCCGAACTGTGGGGGTTCGTGCTCACTCCAAGCTTGGAGCTTGTTGAGATCTCCAAACTTAGAGTTTGTAGAGAATTTATGATCGACCACTTGCATCATTGTTTCGATCTAATCCAATCCCTCTTGGAATCGAATTTCTTGGAAGCGACTACGCTCGGAAATTCCTAATTTCTTGGAAGCGACTACGCTCAGAAATTTTATATGTTTTCGTGGTAGCTTTTCCCGCTCTGAAACTAACCCTTTTCTTGTTCTCTTTCAGGATGAGTAACCTGAACAAATTGGACTTTTCTCCATTGGGAACAACTGGCTCTGAATATCACAGGTGGGTTCGTGATATCCGCCAGCATCTTAAGGCCGATGGAATCTTGAATACGATTCTCGGGCCTAGCCAAGACGTGCTAACTGTTGAGCAAGCTCAAGCTTTGGAAGCAAACAGAGCAGCCTTAGAGGCAAATAAGGCGAAAGCCATCATCCTAATGACTCGTCATATGGATGATTCGCTCCAGTACGAGTGTATGAATGAAGAAGGCCCCAGAAGGCTGTGGGTTTCACTCGAAGAAAGATTTGGCAACGTCCGTGACTCCCTGCTTCCTGACCTAAAAGTGAGATGGCATAGCCTCCGCTTCTGTGATTTCAAGTCAGTTCTTGACTACAACTCGGAAGCACTTTGCATTAAATCCGTAATGAAATTCTGTGGTAAAGAGATCACAGATGCGATGTTGATTGAGAAGACTCTCTCTACCTTCCTCGTCTCTGCATTGATGGTTGCTAAGAACTATCGAATCGATGTTACTGCAGGACGGATCACAAGGTTTCATGAGCTCATTGGAGCTATGAATGTCGCTGAAAAGCATGACAACATCCTTGTGAAGAACTATAATTCGAGATCCGTGGAAATAGAGCATATTCCGGAATCCAATTATAGTCGCACCCCTAACTGAAGGCGCCAAGAGCGAAACCCTAACCTTAGGGATACTTCTGGACATTCTGGTCCATATAATCGCTCTACTTGGGAAGGTAACCGCCAATATAGGCGAACACGGAACCGAAGAGGTCAACGTGGAAAGAGAGAGGGAGGCAACGCCTCTGGCCATGTTGGTGGCGCCACCAACACTAAGAGCCATCTAAATGACGCTTTCAAAACGCCTCAATCAATGGAGTTTGAGCAAAGAGATGTATGTTCTCGATGTGGAGTGTCTGATCATTGGGCACACATTTGTAGAGCTCGTGAAGAAATTGTCACCGCCTACAAAACATATTGTGAAGCAAGAGAAGCTCACTATGTGGAACAAGAAGATCAAGAAGATGATCTAGAGTGAAGGGTTCAAGACTACAAATCTGGCTGGGATCAATAGATCGCCAATTCTGTTTAAGTCTTTATTTTCCAAGAGATGTAGGCAATTGCCATATCATTTTTGTAGTAGATGCCAATGCTTTTGTCTTTCTTCAAAGTAGGCGTACTCAACGTAAATGTGATGTCTAGGAAGGTTTTGAGATTAGTGGTACTTAAGCGAGCCTTGCTCCACCGACATCTCTCTACTCACCTGGTCACATTTATTTTGGAATTACCGAAAGAAGTTAGACGACTACCATTGTTTTGCATTAGCTAGCATTTGGATTAGATTCTCCTAATGATTAAGAGACAATGATGTACTCCGTTGGCTTATGAATAAATTTTGAGTTCTTTTCATTATGACTCCATTTTGATTCATGAGCATGTTACTTTGTGACTACGATGGCTGGGCCATTAAGAATTAATTCAAGGACATGGAATAGCCCAAGTTCCCCTTGCCAAATGGTACCTTGATTACTGTCACGGATACTCTCTACGCTCCTAGGGCAAATCGTACCTATGAATAGCCAACAGATTCTATGCAGAAACGCATGTAGAGAACGGAAATGAGTTCCTTTGCAATACCTCTAATGATTTTGAACAAAGGCGCATCTTAGAGAAGTTTATGTGTCTCTCTAGTGGACTCTATGTCACTATTCGAGCTATTAATCCAATAAAAGTTCTGAGAGAAGATCTCTTGGATTTAGACACATATTGGCTTTGTCATGACAGGATAGGTCATCCTAGTCATGATGTGATGATCCGTCTATTAAACACTTCACACAGATATCCATTCTTCAGAGTGAGAAGAAGCTAGAATCAAAAATTGATTCCAGGACTAAATTAGACAGTAGCCACCGCAGCATCTGGTGCTGCAGCTGTCTTGGGACGCCATAGGGCCGCCCAAGTCCCTCGTGATGACGCCATAAGTGGCGCCAACCATGGACATGACGCCATGGTTGTTCCTCCCAGTGGCCATGACGCCATACATGCTATTTCCATGGCCCCAACGCCATGATGGGAGATGTAGTCACATATTTTGCTTCTAATAGCGTTACAGACGCTTAGGCCCGACCAAAATCCTCATTGGTTGATTCTAAGGCCTCTCGCTCATTTTACAAAGTCTGTTCCTTAGGGAAATTAGGACTGAGACCGTCCTATGCAAAGGATATGACAATACTCATTATGTTCTTACATAGAATCCGTAGGGATTCTCTGGACTGATTCAACCAACTTGCGGACATTTAAATATCTCACGATGTTGGTTGACACGCAAACACGCTGGTCACGTGTTGTGCCATTGTCCACTTGTAAATGCTGCTTATGTTACACTCCTAGCAAATATCATATGACAACGGGCTCACTCCCCGGATCATCCTAATTCAGTCAATTGGACTTGACGATGCTAGAGAGTTTACATCGAAGACTTTCGATGGTTATTGTATTGGGACTGATGTTGGACATCATATTCCCATGAACACACCCAAACGATCTCGCGGAAACGACTACGATCGTAGTCCGAACATTGGTAATGCGCACCAATCTCCTCATATCCGCTTGGGGTGATGTAATATCACATGCAGCTATGCTAATTCGTCTACGACCCACCGCCACTCAACCTACCTCCGCGTTACAGCTAGTGACTGGGTACAAGTATCGTACTTACGCATATTTGAGTGTGCTTTTATGTGCCAATTGCGCTGCCACAACGCTCTATGATGGGTCCTTACAGATGAATGAGCAACTCAGTTGGATTTGAGACTCCAACAATCGTCCGCCACTTAATGCCCTTGCATGGCGATCTCCTTACCGCTAGATTTGCGGATGTCACTTTGATGAGACAGTCTTCCCGTCGTTAGGGGGAGATAAGAACACAGATGTTCAGCAGGAACGACAGGAATTGTCGTGGCCTGTCCCCACTATGTCTCATCTCGATCCCTACTAAAGTGACGAGATCACACAAATATGCTGCAAACATGCCTGTAAGGATGGACATCCCTACGAGAGGACGTAGCGCCACCCTACATAGAGGTAGGCATGGTGCCAATGCCAGAGATTGGCACTCTGGCGTTAGAGGCCATGGCCCCAGGTAGGATGCGTGGGAGGCCCGTGAGTTCGAAGGATACTTTGGCACATTCCAATCCTTTGATCATCGACACTCAAAATCCGTCTCATGAGAATCTTCCGGGTTATGGTTATCGTTGGGGGACGCCTCAACGTTAGAACCCTATTCCTGAGAATATAGAGCTCTATGAAAATTACACTAGTGTACATGAGACGTGGGATAGAAACTCCATCATAATGATGATGTAGTTGCGCATGCGCATGAGTTTGTTGAGTAAGATGATATCGAACCACGCTCCGTTGATGAATGACTGCCAACGTAGAGAGATTTGGCCTAAATGGAAAGATGCGATCCAGGTTAAGATGGATTCTCTAACGAAGACGAAGGTTTTCTGAGCCAGTAATGCCAACACCTCCTGACATAAAACCTATTGACTAATGGGTCTTCGTTAGAAAGCGTGATGAGAAAAAGAGATGGCAATCTCGCCTTATGGCGCAAGGCTTCTCACAAAACGCCCTGGAATCGACTACGATGAGACATACTCTCTCGTAATGGATGTCACTACACTCCACTACCTTGTCAGTTTGGTAGTTTCCAAATAACTAATCATGTAGCTTACAAATGTGGTCATTACGTACCTCTATGGGGATCTAGATACGGAATGTATATGAAGGTTCATGGTGAACTTCATTTACCCAAGTCAAGTGGCTCTAGACCACGGAGCGCGTTTTACAAAGAGGTTGAAACGCTCACTAAGATGACTACTTGATTGGGAAGGGATATGCCCACGCGTTTCCATAACAAGTTTCGGATTCTATCGCGGTTCATGTTAGACATGATCTTCATTAGAAGCCCTTAAAGAGTTAAGGGAAACCGCTGAACACTAGAAATCCGAGTTTGAGATGAAGGATTTTGGGAAAACACGATTATGTCTCGGTTTGGAACTTGAGCCTCGTGTTGATAGATGCTTAGGCATTTTGACAAGGTCAAACCTTCAAGCACCCCCATGATCGTCCGTAGTCTTGATCCTGAAAAGGATCCTATTCGTCGAAAGGATGATGATGAAGATGTGCTAGAGGCAGAAGTGCTTTACTTAGTACAATTGGCGCATTATTGTACTTATCCCAATGCACAAGACCGGACATCTCATATGTTGTGAACTTGTTAGCTAAGGTATAGCTGTGCGCCAACGCGATGCCATTGGATTGGTGTAAAAGGTATCTTTCAGACTTGAGATGTACGATTGATATGAGCATGCTTTATCCCTACAGAGAGATGATGGATTCAAACCCATCACACACCAGGAACGCCGCCCAACACCGGCCTGCGTCCCCTCTCCCCATCCCAAAACAAAGTTAGCGTTTTGGAAGGTTTTGCTGATGCTGGGTATCTCTCTGACCCACACAAAGGTCATTCCCAAACTGGTTAAGTGTTCACCATGGGTAAAGACTGCGATATCTTGGAGGTCTACAGAATAGACCCGAGTCGCTATATCTTCGGACCATGTAGAGACTATTGCTCTTCACGAAGAGATTCGTGAATGTATATGGATTGGATCCATAATTACGCATGTTCGAATAATTGTGGTTTGAAGTCTACCATAGATGAGCCTACGAGCATTTAGGATAATGCAGCTTGTTTTGAACAAATGAAGCAAGGCTATATCAAAGCGACAACACCAAGCTTAATCAGCAACAACAGACTCTCCTCAAGATCAAAATGAACTAGGTTCGATCTGAGGACAGTGTGGCAGACTTGCTCACTAAGTCATTGCCTAAATTCCACTTTCGAGAAACATGTTGGTAGCATCGTTTACGGAAGTTATCCGAACTCCCATGACCGTAGTCATCAGGGGGAGATACAGACATCAGGGGAGATGTCTACATGTATGGTCTCGAAACGTGAAGGGTGTGTTGTGCTCTTTTTCCCCTTCGACCGAGATTATTTTTGTCCCACTGGGTTTTTGTTACTCGGCAAGGTTTTTAACGAGGCAACGAGAGAAGCACCGCGTTTGGGCAACACAAGGGGGAGTGTTTAAGGAAATCTTTTTTCTGTGTTTGGCCCAAACTCTAGGTTACTTGACCTAGTGGTAATAGGGTTAAATTAGAAGAATCTAGATTCCTATTCAATGTACGATTACTTTCCTTGTATGATTGAGATTCTATGCATTGTAATCCTCTATATAAAGAGGCCCCTATTATCAATGAGAATACACAGCAAATTCCTCTCAATTTCAGTTTCTCTACAACAGCTACAAATTTATGTTTTTTCAAAATCTGAGGTGGGCTGTAGCCCAACGGAGCCCATATGTAGCTACGCCTTTGTATAATACACCATTATAATTTCTCATCCAAGGGATGGCCTGCCAACAAAACATTTCCCTAGTCACAACCACAAAGCTTGGTAAAAAAAGAACGTAAAGCATGAGGCAGAGATTGGAACTAGGAGCTATGTCTGCATAGCTCCTATAATCTTGGCAAGAATGACAGATTCAATATGGGACTCTGCAAGTGTCAAAAGGTGATTTAAGCATCTATTCCATCTAGGAACTCTAACTAAATATTTCAGTACATGTGCTAAATTCAGTTCATAAAAGGGAACTCATGGCAGCAGATTTCACACGTTTGTTTTCTTTCTTATGTAAGTGAAAATCTGGAAGTAGATATCAAAAGTAAGTTAAAGATATATCACCTTCTCATACACCTTTATGGCTGGTGTGTTTGATGCTCTCACAAAAAGATCAACAAGGGGTTTAACTCCAAGCCAAGCTGGAAGACAAATCTGGTTTGAGTCCATGCAAACACCCATGGAATTGCCCGAAGATGTCCAATTCCAGTAGAGCTCTTTCTTCTTGGGGGGCAGCTTCCTATCTTGAGGAAGCCAAGCTCAGCCTGGGGTAGCAACTTCTTCTACAATAAAATAAAAGCACACCTGACGCAAGTCGAGCTTTCATTAATACCATCCCAAAGGTAGCAACTCTTTGGATCAAATCATCAAGCCGACCATCAGCTAGGATCCCTGATCCACATGATTGCTGCAAAAAAATGATGGTTGTCAACTTGTCATTCAACATTACATAAGAAGTCTGTATGCATGCAGATGTGGCACATTTGTGTCTGCGCAGAGAGGGTCATGGCATGTCATCAGTGGTTCTATAAGTTCATCTGATGTGTCATAATACTCCGATAGATTAAAATCGCAAGGAAGATCCTCTAGAAGAAGCTCCAAACGTCTTCGTGTCTTCATAAGCTGTACCCACCACCGGCGGATCTAGGTAGAGGGTTGGGCGGGCTCAAGCCCGTCCGAGATTTTTGGGTTTAAAAAAAAAATTAGATGTATGCTTTTTTTTTTTTTTTTTAATTGAGGGTAGTCCATAGTGAAGCCCTCCAAGTACTCCCGAGTCCCGACCACGATCGTCTCTCTGCTGCGTTCCTTTCGTTGCTTCGCAGCTTCACTCCTTCAGTCCTTCTCAGTTTCTCACAGTCAGACAGTGTCACCTTCTCTTTTTCTCTCAGAGATCGAAGTCAGTTTCTCTTCTACTCTTCTTCTTCAATTTGGGCAATCAATCAATTGAATGTAAGTAGGATTCAATTTTGTTCTATTTATTCAATTCAATTTGGGGCAATTTTTAGGGTTAAGAATTGATGTCAATTTCAATTTTGTGGGTTTTGCTTTAGGCATTTAGCAATGGATTGAAGATTTTTTTTATGTGCTTTGCTGTGGAAGTGTGGAACACTGGAACTTGCTTACGAAAGGAAGAAAGTGGTATGGCTTCTTCCTTCCAATTCAGTGTGAGGAACAATGGTTTAGAAGAAGGCTTATTTCTAATCCTAATAAAGTAAATGAGTGATAGTTGTTATTGTCATGGTGATATCACTGATATGCTGCATCTATTTCGACTTTTCGAGGTTGTTGACTTGTCGTTGCAAGTATTTAATATTCCTGTTAGTTTTGGTTGGAAGGAATGCATCTTTGCTGTTAATTTTGCAAATAGCTTACACTATGAATCTATGATGATCTCACGGGCGGAGAGCTATAGTTATCTAGATTTTACTTCTGTTTTTTTTTTTTTTTTGGTCAGAGATGCAGAGAGCTATAGCTATCTTGATGATGCCGTCGAAGCCTATTTGGAGAGCATTGTTTAAAGGCTGAAATCAACTTGGTAATTGAGCAAAGCTACTGCTTTCAAGGTATTCTCTTTCTTTTTCTTTTTTCTTACTGCAGTGCATGTAATATTGTGGCTTTTATTTTGGTTTTTGAAAGTTAGTTTCTTAATTTATAGGTTAAGCCAAAATGTCAAATCATGAGCCAAAATTGAAGCGGTCAAAATTCATTACTACATGGTTTCAACCGTCGAGATTCTCCGTAATTTTTTTTTTCTATTAAGAAACTCAAGCCCGCCCGAAGTTTCATTCCTGGATCCGCCACTGGTACCCACAGAACATACACGTCACACCCCAAACCCGGGTATGACTTAAGGGGTTCTCAAGTAAGAGAAAATGTGAATAAGACCAAGATCGATACAATCTTAGCCTAAAAGTATGAAGTACTTCAGGGATGGACTTTGATTTGAAGAAAGAAATGTAAGTAACATTAAACCAAATGAAACTATATGTTAACCAAATGAAACTATATGTTAATCAAGAACAAAATACATTATCTGAACTTGAAAACTATAGATTAAGAACTGAAAGCTGATTCAATAGAGTTATAATGAAAGGGAGACATAAGTGGGCTGGAGAGTTAAGGCATGAACAACTTAACTTTGAAGATTTACTAAAACTTCATTTCTGCAGCAATGAACTTGAAACTTTCCAGACTAAAAGTAACCATATTAAAGAAAGACATACTAAATTTTCAAGCAAATCAGAGTTCGAGAAGTAAGGGAAAAGATGGATGCAGATAGATTGAACTGTCAGGTTTTAGAAAAATATTCCAACAGCAAAGTCAACTTAGAAAATTCACCAAAAAATTTCATTGTAAGTCCAAATGACAAGAAATCAGTTTCAAAATGAGCATTGGGATATATAGTTCAATATACACAAAAACCAGAGGTTAAATAATTCAAGTGGAAGTTCAAATCTCAACAGAAAATCAAAGGAGACATTTAGAGTGCTGGAACTTTTCCAAATGCTGACGAAATTTGGAAAAATCACCGAAAATTCACTACACATCGAAATAAGACGAAACTTTCCAGATCCTTTGTTAATTAACAGAAAAGAAACATGTCAAAATTTCCTAATATTTGGAGGCCAATAAGTTGAGAAAAAGAAATACCAAAGAGGGCTATGCCAGTTTTTGCAAAATTCCAGCTAACTGATTTTTCTTTGGGAAGGACCGAAGGAGCTAAGGGTTCAAACTTATTTTGTTTTGAATGAAACTTGTTTGGAGAAAGTCTTGGAATGTCCAATTTTAAAGGAAACACAGCTCAGCTGAAATCAATATTGAAGGATGAATTAAAATAATAACCAAAAATTATGCTGAGATATAACTAGAGATTTCAAAAGCCAATATGGTGTCTTTATGGAACACTTTCACATTCTGAACGAAGATACACAATGATATAAATTAACTCAAGCAAACTGAAATCATGAATCTAGTAACAGACCCTCAAGAAAGTTAAATTCATTACCCAAGGACAAAAGCTGCAATGGTCACTAGACTATATAACACTCTTAGACATTACCTAATTAGATCACTACGTGGGCTCTGATACCACTTTTCTTGGCTGGAAAAGTGATAATACAAATCTGATGTAAGCAATGAATAGGGAGGAGTCTCCAAGAACTGTCTCAATTTAAAGAGGACAAACATTCTCACTAAGTTTGGAATCATTTGGAAACATATCTGAGGAGCAAAGAAAATAAAAGTGAATAACCATCAGGGATGCTTCACAAACAAGCTATTCCAGAAAAAGGGTGGTATCATCCCAAACCAGCATCACAAAAATATAAGTCAATCAAGCTTAGCTATCTAACAACTTGCTTGACATATTCAAAGAAAATAAACATACCTTGTCTTTTATATTACCAAGAACAATTCTATAAGGAGTAATTGCAGATCTCTGAGTGGGGGCCTTGGCTCCAAAAGCTTCTGGAAACTGGACCTTCCAACTTGGGACTTAGCAAACATTTTCCTTTTGGCAACGAGACTAGCATTATGAAGAGAGTTCTGGGATGGAGACTTCGCTATTGGAGATTTTGGAGATTCCGGACCATCCTAGCAAATGAGATAGTAAAAAGATGACAACATATTGAGTTACCGCTACCTATTGATGTTAAACCACAGAAGAATAAAAAACTTTGATCGACTTTCTTCTATTGCTACACAGATTTGAGTTTATTAGCTCCGAAATCGTATTCGTAATCGCAATCCCAAGAATACAACATTCGAAATCAACACTAACAAATTCCAGATAAATTGATTGATGAATCAATACAATCATCCAATAGAAAAGGAATTTAGGGAATATGGGGACGAACCCGTATCGACGAAATTGCTCTCTAGAGAGCACTGAATTAGAATGATCGAGAGGTTCACCAATCACCACCACATCATTGCATGCAAGGGGAGGTCGCTCGATTTGCAAATTGGTCCGACACGTAATTCACTTCTGACCCCGTCTGAAGCCCAGGGGAGAAGCTGCTAAACGCCCACACACCCAAACCAGACAAGTTTTCATGGTTTTGATGAAGAGGATGCCAACCCAGCTGTAAACCTCATCCCAGATGCCAAAATACCATTAACCCCTACTACTTTCACTATGACGGCAAAACAATTACAGTTAACGTTCAATTCACGGTCAACAAAAGGTAAGCAATTCCTGAGGATGTTAACTGGCCACTTCAGTGGAGCCCCTTTGGTCTGCAATTCAGTTGGTTCATTGCAGCCTACTCCTTGAAGTCTAGGTAAATAATACATCATCCAAATTCAATTCCTCTTTTGGATTCAAGTCTAGATAAACTCTCATTACTTCATTTTTCGAAGCGATAGACTACCAATTTAGCTGATTTCTTATATATATATATATATACGGAGCCGTTCCAAAGAGGACGTCCGCATTTTCGCTAAAGTGCGGACGGCCACACTGCAGCTCGGCTCGGGGCGCAACGGAGCAGCGGGGGTTGCTGGAAGGACGCCACGGGTCGGGCGGAGAGGTCTGCAGTCGGTGGAGTAGCCGGCGACGTCGTTGCAGGGCTGCCCAGAAAACCTGCAGTTGCAGGTCGGGTTGCTGCCCAGAACCTGCAACCCCGACCTCCTCCGACCTCGAACGCTGCCCAGAACCGTCCGAGATGCCTCCGGCCTCCCTCCTGCAAGCCGCGCGCAGCCGTCCCCGCCTGGAACTCCTCCGCTGCGTCGCCGTCCGCACTTTAGTGAAGTGCGGTCCGCTTTGGAACGGGCCTGTATATATATATATATATATATATATATATATATATATATATATATATATATATATATATATACATACAGGAAGGATCTGAAGCGGACGTCCGCACTTTCGCTAAAGTGCGGACGTCACCGCAGCATGAGTTTTCAGGCGGCGAGGGCTGGCCGGATGGAGGCCCGAGGCGTCCCAGACCTCTTTTGGGCAGCGATTGAGGTCGTCGGAGGTCGGGGTTGCCGGTTTCTGGGCTTCCATGGTTTCCGGCGAGCTCACTTCACACCGCCGAGTTTCCGATCACCTTCGCCGCTTGATCGAGGCTGTCTGGGATGTCCAGAGGGTGCGTCCGGCACCCGCAGCGCAGCGATCGCGGCCTTCCCAACTCCGGAGGAGGGACGTCCGCACTTTTTCTGGGTTGCGGACGTCCTCTTCAGAACATTATATATATATATATATAGCAAATTACCAAAATCTACAAAACCATCTCTATTTTTTCCAAGCGCAGAGCCCAAGGCGCCTATTTCCCATGCGATAGGCCGAAAGGCCCAAGCGGACGATTAGAGCCCATGCGGGTATTCTTTTTATTTTTATATTAGATGAGAATGACGAAAATATCCTAAATTAGCTAATATCTAAAAGGAAGATTGACATACAGAGAATGAGTCGACGCGAGATAAAGAGATAGAGGCCAATATCTAGATCCAGATCCAAATAAAGAGAGAGTTCGAAATCTTGATAGATCAAGACCAATGAACTAAAAATTCGTTAGTCAAACATGGAGTTTGGTCTGAAATTTTAATTGATGGAGGTATGTGGTTTTGTATTTCAATTTCTCAGTTCCATTTGTATCAAATTATCCATGGATTGTACTGCATGTTAATGCTTTTTGAATTTTTGTACTTATACTATTAAAATTTGTTTTGGAATTTTGAAGATCTTAATTCCGTTCATCCATTAGATGATAATAGCTATTACTGCTATAGCTGATTAGAATTGAATGTATTTAAAATCCTTTAAAGGGAGGTTCTATTCATACCTCCAAAATTGGTATTTAGACCTCCTCACTTAATAGACCTCCAACTTACTTTTACAAATAACCAATATGCTATCCACACCTCCCTAATTTTCCCATAATACCCATCATCCAATAATATCAATAAAAACTTTTTTTTTAGAGTGTTCTATTCATATACCTCCAAAATCGGTAGTTAGACCTCCATCAATTTTTGAACGTTTCACAATATTATTTTACTCTTAATATAACAAAGCTGAAAAAAAAAAAAAAATCTTTCAATTGATAGCTCTGAAGTCAACATAGTTGAAGCAAAAGGATTTTGGAAGCTACGTATGTATAATCGTGGAAACAGCAACAGAATTGCTTCAGTCCATTCCAAAGCAAGTCTCTGGAAATTGGTTGACTTGATTGGCAAAATTTGGAAAATGGTTCTTTCTTCATTGATTACTAGTCTCAGTCTTACATTATGATAGAAGTTGACCCAGCACAACTTATATGACTATTGCTGGGGATGCGTAATTGCGTATATGACTAGTCTCGGTTTTGTACAATCATTCTTTGTTTCTCTCCGTTTTGAATGAAGGGAGCTTCTATTCATACCTCTAAAATTGGTATTTAGACCTCCAACTTACTTTTACAAATAACCAATATGCTATCTACACCTCCCTAATTTTCCCATAATACCCATCATCCAATAATATCAATAAAAACTTTTTTTTAGAGTGTTCTATTCATATACCTCCAAAATCGGTAGAGAATATTGCATATCCGAAATTGACTCGAGGAACTGCAAAGTAAGGAACTGGTCTGTTGATTTCTCCGCTGCTTGGTAAGGATGAAGATCATAACAAAAACAAAAGGGAAAAAATGGCATGAGGATGAATATTTGTTGATTTCATACCTCTAAAAGGGAAAAGACTTTTTTTAATTTTTGTTTTTTCTCTTTTGTGTCTTTATTGGTAATTTGACATGAGTTGACAAAGTCAACTATCACTTGAAAAAAGAAAGAGGTCCAAATGCCAATTTTGGAGGTATGAATAGAAGCTCCCTCCTTTAAATCATATTCAGAGGTAGAAACAGCAGTGGCTACATGCTTGATTTGATTCTTTCTTTTGTTTTCACACTTTCATTAGAGTTTATTTATAGAATCTGTAAATAAGATGATACCAAGAAAGTGTTTCTTGCTCTCTCGTTAGTAATATGGATGTTATAGATATTATAGCGAATTTACTTTTGTTTGTCTGATGGTTTGAACATGATTTGCTGCTAAATATGAAATTTGGCACTGACTATCATTAACATTTTATAGCATTATTTGTTATGGATTGCGAGCCTTTATGTTATTGACTTTCAGTAGTATTATTTGCTATTGACCATCAATAACATCACTTGTTAGTTGTTTTTTTTTTTTTTTTTTTTTTGATTAAAGGGCTGGTGCGGCTGCCCTCAAGCCTTGATTAATGAAACCGTCGAATACAAGGGGGGGGGGGACATTGAGCCTAAACCCCTGATTACAATAGGCACCTAGAGTATATCCTGAAATAATATCCTGAGTCTCTACTAAACAATTGTATTCAAATACGCACCAGCTAGCAAAGAACAATTACAAATCTTATCTTGTTAGTTGTTATTTGACTGACCATAAGTTGCATATTTGTTATGATTATCAGCAACAATTACAAATCTTATATTGTTAAAAAAAAAAATTACAACACACAACTATTGCTTTGCTTGTTTTGAGAAAGCAATTCGTGTATTGACTCTTAAATACACAATATCATTATTTGCCACTAAACCTCAGTAGCATTATTTAATATTGAACTTCAGTAGGATTATTACTGAACCATAGTAGCATTTCTACTAAACCTCAGTAGTATTATTTTCTATTAAATCTCGGTTGTATTATTTGTTATTAAGTGTCAAAAGTTATTTTGCAGTGCTGTTTGCATATCTTTTATCACTGACAATTATCTTGTTATGTTTTTTAACAGGCTTTCCCGATTTAGATTGAGATAAAAATAACATCATTATTTGGTATGTCTTAAATGACCATCTATCATTGAGGATCAATAAAATCGAGATACTCATTGCGAAAGAAGTGTGGCTGCAGAGATGATTTGTGTTGCTATACATAGATGATGTGTAATTATTTTGGGTCAGATTTGTAATACTTTACTTGCCTTATTATAAACCATAAAAGACCAAGCAGTGAATGGTTGATGGTTTTTGTAAGATTGGAAAATGGTTTGGCGAACAATGACATATATAGTAATGAGAATCTTTTAAGAGTTAATTTGGTAATTATAAGCTCTCATATCTCGTTTGAAGACACAATGACAGTTATGTAATTATTAGAAATTTTGATGTTTATTCTAGCGTGTCATATATATGCATTGGCCGCATGGTACATATTTGAATTCTTACCCCGCATAAATCTTTGACCGCCAGACTTTACCTTATCGATAAATATACATAAAAGATCTCAAATACGTACAATCTTTTAACCCCAAGTAAAAGAATCTAAAGAATTATGTTTTTGAGATATGGGTGTCTTTTACATGTCTACAAGATTAACTAGGGTTGGATTCAGTACTAAGAGCATCTCCAACAGTAAAAGCTATTTTTTTAGCTAAATCATCTAAAAGTTAAATTTAGGTAGTAAATCCTCCAGCAGTGTTAGCTAAACTAAAAAAATAGAACGTGGAGTGTTTAGCTTTTTGCTATTTTCTCTCTCCTCCCTAGCTAAATTTAGCTAGAGATTTTAGCAAAAGCCAAATTTGACTTTCATATAGCTATTCTGCTGGAGTGCTAAACTATCTCAAATTAGCCAAATTTTTAACTTTTTATTGAAATAGCTAGTCTGTTGGAGATGCCCTAAACCGAGGCCATTTCTTGTCAACCGCCTGCCGAACTAACCTTAGTTGGTAGCCAGTTTTTCAAACCGTTACTGTCCGATATAATCTGTATACCGACTAGTCGGTAACCGAGATCTCGGTTTGCTATTGGTCGGTAACCGCATCGAAACCCAGAGAAGAAATCTGATGAAAAAACAAGGATGATCGATGGGTTTGCAGACACCCAATTGCTGTTGGAGTGATAGAGTGGCGTCTGTAAAACTAATTTACAAACAAGCTCACACAATTACATGTTCATTATTAACTTTAAACATACCATTGACATCATAAGTTGAGGCCATTGCTGCAGCTGCAAAAACAAGGATGAAGACGAGGTTGAAGTCTTCTGCTATTCACCAACTTATGCTTCTGAATGGGCAGAACACAATGCTTGTAAAACGGTGGTGATAACAGGGACCCTAACCTCTTATTTATACAAGTACTAGTCCTAAGAATCCTCCCATAAAGGTTTTCCTTAAGGATCAAGTATTGTATCTAATAATCCTAATGCATCACAGTTTAGGACTTTCTTGTAGTCCAAATAATGGATTCCTAATCCAATGATAAATACACTATCACATTAGATATCTAGGTTGATTCTTTTCCAAATCCATGTTGTATACGATTTAATGTATTTGATGGTTTCCTAGTTACTCTAGGATAACTTGTGATGAGTCCACTTTTGATCTTACAATCTCCCACTTGGACTATCACTGGTTATCAAGGACAACCAAAACTGAATAACACCAACTCATTTACAACCAACTGAAGTGTGCACCAGAATAAGGAAAAGTCTCAAAATACATTCAACATGGTCAAAACACAGTAGCTTATGCAGAGCAAAGAAAAGCATACATTTTAACAAAAATGCAGCACTTCCAGACCACTAACACAAGCTCCTGCATTCCACATATGCTATTTCAAACAAAATGATGCAGTATATGAACATCGTGTATTACCAGAAGATCATATACCTAAATGGTCCAACTGAATGTTTCAAAATGAAACTCAAGCATAACTGAAAACACTGATGGTCTTAATGCTTGTACTTAAACTGAATGAACATGTTCACTGAAGTTACAAGACCATCTGATATTTAGGTAAATCAAGAACACAAAATAAAATGTCACAGAAAAACTGTAGTAACACAAAATGAATGAAATACCTCGAGAACTTTATTGATAATCAAAAAATTCAATAATACATAAAATTGTGATGATGATTAAACTGAAAATCACAACTATCAAAATTACAAGAACTCAGAAAATTACAAAACTTATAAAATTTGCTCTTAACTAAATTAGGCTCCCACTGAACTCAAGATTCTAAATTAGGCAAAACACCAATGTTCTCAATATGCTTCTTGAAGGCTGCAACTGACAATGCCTTAGTGAAGGGATCTGCAAGCTGAGAGTCTGTGCTTATACTCAATATTAAAATTTCACAATGCTTGACTCTCTCTCTCACACTGTAATACTTGAGATCAATATGCTTTGAGTAATTTGATCTTTTACTGTTTTTACTGAAGAATACAGCTGCCTCATTGTCACAATAAATTACAAGAGCATCAGAAACTATATGACTTAGAATTCTAGTTTGCATCAAAAAGTTTCTAATCCATAGCCCTTCACATATTCCTTCATACACTGCAATAAACTCTGCCTGCATTGTGGAAGTTGTCACTAAGGTTTGTTTCATGGTTTTCCAAGCAACAGCCCCTCCTGCAAGCATAAAAACATATCCACAAGTCGATTTCTTGGAATCAGGATAATTTCCTGCAAAGTCTGAGTCTGTGTATCCTTCAAGCTTCAATTTTTCAACTTGTCTATACACAAGCATGTGGTTTTTGGTCCTCTGCAAGTACCTAAGTACTTTCTTTCCAGCTACCCAGTGTTCATGACCTGGATTAGACTGAAACCTGGAAAGAATACCAACTGCAAAGGATAAATCAGGTCTAGTGCAGACCTGAGCATACATTAGGCTGCCAACAAGCCTTGCATAAGGCTTGGACTCCATATCCACCTTTTCTACTTCATTCTTTGGACTTTGTTTCTTAGTGAGCTTATCCCCTTTAGACATTGGAACCTCCCCTGATGCACAAGTCTCCATGCCAAATCTTTTCAGTATTTTGACAATATAGTTTTGCTGGGATAAACCTAGCAGCCCCTGTGCTCTATCTCTCTTAATTTCTATTCCTAGTACATATGATGCCTCTCCTAAATCTTTCATGTCAAAATTCTTTGACAGAAAAGCTTTGGTTTCTTTAAGTAGCTTTAAATTGCTACTGGCCAACAAAATGTCATCAACATAAAGTACTAGAAATATAAATTGGTTTCCAGATGTTTTGAGATAAACACACTCATCAACTAAATTCTCAGTGAATCCAAAAGAGGAAATCACAGAGTCAAACTTTTTATACCACTGTCTAGAGGCCTGTTTTAAACCATAAATGGATTTCCTTAACTTGCAGACTAAATCTTCTGTACCTGGTTCTATAAACCCTTCAGGCTGCTTCATGTAAATAACCTCATCGAGTTCTCCATTCAAGAAGGCTGTCTTGACATCCATCTGGTGTAGTTCCATATCAAACTGAGCTACAAGTGCCATAATGATCCTAAAGGAATCTTTGGTTGAAACTGGGGAAAAGGTTTCAGTAAAATCAATACCCTCTTTCTGTGTGAAACCCTTGGCAACTAACCTAGCTTTATGTCTCTCAATATTCCCATTTGCATCTCTCTTGGTTTTAAATACCCACTTGCAGCCTATAGCCTTTTGTTTGGGGTCAGGTTTCACTAAATCCCAAACTGCATTGTGGTTCATGGACTCAATCTCAGCTTCCATAGCTTGTTTCCACTCACTTGATTGACTGCTTTCAATAGCTTGATTGAAAGTAACTGGATCATTGTCATCTGCAAGATCAAGTTCAACTTCATGTTCTTGCAAATAAACAATGTAGTCAGAATCTTCCCCCCCCATAAGTTGGTTTCCTTGCTCTATTAGACCTTCTTAATTGGGGATTTTGATTTTGTTGTGGTTCTGCAGGCTGATCTTGAGGTTCTACAGGCTGTGGTTGATCAGGTAAGGGTGCAGTGTTAGCTTGATCATCTGCAAAATGCATTTCTTGATCAACAAGTTGATCTTGTGCATTTTGAGTTTCTGGAGCACTAATAGCTGCTTGTGTATCATGAATTATAGGCAATATACTTTCAGTATGCTCATTATCCACAATTTCTTCAAATTCTGAAGATAAATCCTCAAGACTTGTATTGTGAATTTTCTCGTCCAAGAATTTGACTTGATGTGTTTCAAAAATTCTTGGTGAGTGATGAGCTGCATAAAGCCTATATCCTTTAGATTTTTCAGGATATCCTATAAAATAGCAGCTTACGGTTTTAGGATCAAGCTTGTTAATGTTTGGATTATAGATTCTAGCTTCTGCAGGGCATCCCCATACATGACAATGGTGAAGGCTAGGCTTTCTGCCACACCATAATTCAAAAGCAGTTTTCTCTATGGCTTTACTAGGTGTTCTATTGCAAACATAGTTTGCAGTCCTTAAAGCCTCACCCCATAAAAACCTAGGTAGCCCTGTTGTGCACATCATGCTCCTGACCATATTCAAAAGTGTCCTATTCTTTCTCTCAGCCACACCATTTTGCTGAGGATTATATGGTGTGGTATATTGAGCTTTAATGCCTTGTTCCTGTAGAAACAAGGCAAAAGGACCCTTTTGTTGTCCACTCTCTGTGTATTTTCCATAAAATTCACCACCTCTATCTGATCTAACAGTTTTGATTTTCTTCTCTAGTTGTTTTTCTACTTCAGCCTTAAATATTTGAAAGGCCTTAAGTGCTTGAGATTTTTCTGAAAGTAGATAAACATAACAATATCTAGAGAAGTCATCGATGAAGGTTATGAAATACACATTTCCACAGATTGTTTGAGTTCTAAATGGACCACAAATGTCAGTGTGTATGAGCTCTAAAAGTGCTTGACTTCTGTATGCAGTCTTTTTTCTTAAGTTAGTTATTTTTCCCTTAAAACATTCAACACAATCTTGTAAATCAGAAAAGTCGAGTTCATTTAAGATATTGTTTTTAACCAAAATTTTCAATCTCTCTTTTGATATATGGCCAAGTCTTCTATGCCACAAATATGCAGACTTTTCATTGCATTTAGTTCTTTTAACACCAGTTAAGGTGTTACTCGATGTGTTATTATTTTCAACAAGAGAAATATCTTGTTGACTGTGTGAACAATTTAACTGTAGGTAATCATTCAATATAACACCAGAACCAATCTGAACTGAATCTTTAGAAATAATAATTCCATTATTGTCAATAAAAAGTCTACATCCGGATTTAACCAAAAGAGAAACTGAAACTAAATTCCTTCTCATGGAAGGTACATAATAAACATTATCCAAAACTAACAACTTTCCTAAACCAAGATCTAATTTTAAGGTTCCTATAGCTTTGACTGCCACTCTCATGCCATTGCCTACACACAGGTTCACTTCATCACTTCTTGGGACTCTCTTCCTTATGAATCCCTGCAGAGAATTAGTAATATGTAAGGGGCTTCCTGAATCAATCCACCAAGTTGTTGGTTCAACATTAACTAAATTAATTTCTAAAGAGAACAGTGAGTTAGAAAAATTACCCTTTTTGATCAACCAATTCTTAAAGCCTGTGCAGTCTTTCTTCATGTGCCCTATCTTCTTACAGAAATAGCACTTGAACCTAAATGGTTTGTTGGCTTTAGCTGCTCCCGAGGTAGACCCTTTGGTGATAGTTTTGGTAGGCCTGAGTTTAGACTGGTTCTGGTATTTCTTCTTAGGTTTTTCAACAAGGTTCACTGAGGTGTTCGGCTCCCTTTCCTTTCTAATCCTGTCCTCCTCATCTACACAAATGGCAATCAGCTCCTTAAGGCTCCACTTTTCCTTCTGAGCATTGTAGCTGGTCCTGAGTTGGCTGAAACTATTAGGCAAGGAATGCAGTGCAGTATGCACTACATAATCATCAGTGACCCCCATGTTGAGGTCCCTTAGCTGAGCATTAATCTCAATAAGCTTCATGATATGCTCTCTTACTTTTCCTGTTCCAGTGTACTTAAGATCGTTAAACTCCTTTGCCAACCTAGCTGCCTCAGCTTTGTCACTTTCCCTATACATGTCATGAATGGCATACAAAAAATCCATGGCTAGATAAGGTTCCTCTATGCTACCTCTAACTGTGTCTGACATGGTAGTCCTAAATCCTAATAACATTCTTTGCCATCTTATTAGCTTTATGCCACTCCTTATAATATTTCTTCTCTTCATCAGTGCTCTCACTAGTAAGCATCTCAGGTTCATCCTCGGTTAAGCAAAGGTCCATGTTCTGGTTCATAGCTAGGTAAAAATCTACTTGGTTTCTCCACTTCTTGTAGTTATAACCAGTTAGGAGCTGAATGGTGTTCAAGGTCACAGTAGGGATTCCTAAAGAGCAAAACAAAATAAAGTTTTGTGAGTTTTCCATCTGTAAAGTTCTTAAAAATTTAAGTTTTATGTTTTCTGTAGCTTCAAGCAATATCATAACCAAAAACAATCCAAACAAAAAACAAAAAACACAAGCAATGTTACATATCATTCAATAGCCCTTTAACCAAAATTAATATTATGCAACACTTTTGAGCAGAAGACACAATATTCTGGAGTTTCCATATCAACATGCCACATTTATTCAATTCAAGTTATCCAAAGAACACAAATCACATCTTTAGACAGAAATTTGAATTCTAAGTATCCATATTTGAAAAGAACATATATGCATATTGCTATCTGCATTCTAAAATCATACAGTACTACTTCTTTGGAAGCAAAATTATATGCATGATTTTAAAACACAAGATACAATTTTCAGGTTTGTTAACTTGAAGCTTTCTGCAGGAATTAATGAAGAATGCTTTGTGCAATATGTTCATTCAAACCCACAGAAAGCACAAACCAAAACGAGCTTGACAACTTGTTTTCTATCCGGATTTGATAATCCTTATAAGAAACTAAGCTCTTTGTACCTGCAGAAAATTTTAACAATGCCTAAAATTTTGGGAGATTTCTGCATACATTGTTATACCAAAACACAGATACAAAACTCAAAAATTCATCTCAAACATGCATATCAGTTCACAAGCAGAAGCAACACAGATATGCAAACACAAAACCAATTTCACAAGGTACAGAAACATCCAAGAAATTTAAATTTCATCCGGTCACCATCTACTCTAGCCTATGTGCACGCCGGGAATGCTACTAGGGTTCTTGTGCTCATCAATCAACAAAACAAATTGAATCGAAACTGAATTTTTTCTGTAAAAACCTGATCTTTGCAATTTTCCCAACTTTGCTGCAAGAAACTTTCGTGGAAGCATGAATTCAGTAACAGAAGGCAGCAAAAATCCTTATTGGCATCTTAATCGAGCAACACAGGGGTCTTGAATCCCTACAAGATGAGTTCATCTTGTGCGTCTCCGTTTTTGAATACCCAGAACCAATCCCCACTTCATGTGACCGTTGTGATAACGGTCACTTTCTTTAGTTTCTGAAGGAGGTTTTGGGTCGGGTCTGGGCTCGGATCAACATGTGTTGTCGTGTGGGCCAAAAGGGTTTTCTGAAGGTGGCCAAAACGTGGTCTGTTTATTGCAAAGCAGAAAAAATATTTTTTTTTTTTTTTTTGTTTGAAAACCTAAAACGATTTTTTTTTTTACATCGAAAATAAATTTGAAGAACAATTTGTGAGCCTAAGCTCTGATACCAATTGTAAAACTAATTTACAAACAAGCTCACACAATTACATGTTCATTATTAACTTTAAACATACCATTGACATCATAAGTTGAGGCCATTGCTGCAGCTGCAAAAACAAGGATGAAGACGAGGTTGAAGTCTTCTGCTATTCACCAACTTATGCTTCTGAATGGGCAGAACACAATGCTTGTAAAACGGTGGTGATAACAGGGACCCTAACCTCTTATTTATACAAGTACTAGTCCTAAGAATCCTCCCATAAAGGTTTTCCTTAAGGATCAAGTATTGTATCTAATAATCCTAATGCATCACAGTTTAGGACTTTCTTGTAGTCCAAATAATGGATTCCTAATCCAATGATAAATACACTATCACATTAGATATCTAGGTTGATTCTTTTCCAAATCCATGTTGTATACGATTTAATGTATTTGATGGTTTCCTAGTTACTCTAGGATAACTTGTGATGAGTCCACTTTTGATCTTACAACGTCGAGAAGTGGGAGTGGTTCGAGGTGGGTTAATGGGAGTGAAGTGGAAACTGAGATTGTTCCTTCTGATAATGGAGGCAGAGATGGAGGGTATGGATATCTAAGGATTTGATGACGCCGCTGGATAAGGATTTGATGAAGGTGACGGTGATATGATGATGACGGTGATGGTGAAGGAGAAAAATAATAGAGGGAATAAATAGAAGAAAGAAGAAGATGAAAGCTGGAAGAAAGAGATAAGGACGAAAGGGAGGAGTTGAGGAGAGAGGAGGATGAATATGATGATTAATGAATCCTCTGTGTTTGTTTTGTTTTATTTAAATTGTATATGAACGTATAAATATAAACTTTGTGTATATTATAACAAGAGCAACTCGTGGTTTGGTGGTAAAGACTTGAGTTGCTTTGTCAGAGGTGAGAGGTTGAATCTTACCTCTTAAACAAAATTATTCTATTTTGCATACTATTATGTAAACGCATACGCATGCGTACAACTCGGTCAGTATACATGCGTACAACTCGGTCAGTATACCGTATGCTGAAGGTATGAAAATTCTCATATCGTAGCTGAGCAGAATTTGCTGCTCGGTACAGCTCAGCCGAGCCAACATTTCGATAGGCGGATAACAAATCGATTTGTTGTGAGGGTCACATTGACATTGTCAATCTTGCTTCCGTATGGGGTAAGACCTAGTCTGAACGAATAATCATATTTAATCCAATCAAAACTCAAAATCAACAGATACCTAAAAATTTGGAACGAATAATTTTTTTTATCTCCATTTCACATTTGGTTTAATTCGATGCCTTGAGTCTCTTGACTGTTATGGTTGTGTTGGAGAAAATTGTATTGTGTGGAAGGGATTATGGGGTCACATTGACATTGTCACATTTGGTCTAATTCGACGTCTTGACTATTATCGTTGTGTTGGAGAAAATTATGATTATGTTGGAAAAAATTGTATTGTGTGGAAGGGATTATGGGGTCACATTTACATTGTCATATTTGGTCTAATTCAACGTCTTGACTGTTATGGTTGTGTTGGAAAAAATTGGAAGGGATTATGGAGTCACATTGACATTGTCACATTTGGTCTAATTAGACAATCAAGTATGATTGTGTTGGAAAAAATTGTATTGTGACGGTCACATTGATATTATCAATCTTGCTTCCGTATGGGGTAAGACATAGTCTGAACGAATAATCATATTTAATCCAATCAACAGACACCTAAAAATTTGAAACAAATAATTTTTATATTTCCATTCACATTGGGTCTAATTCCACGTCTTGACTGTTATGGTTATTTTGGAGAAAATTGTATTATGTGGAAGAGATTATGGTTGTGTTTCCCAAACTTTTACTTGGTACTAAACATAAAGGCCACACAATGCTACGGGTTTATGTCTTTTTCCCTTAAATATTATAAAAATCAGTAAACGCATATATTGCAGTCTCAATCTCCTTAGGTAAAGGTTATTTTGACCAAAATATATGTATCCATAACTACTGAAGAATAAGTAATTGGATAAATAAATAACTAAAATGTGAGGCCTTTGAAAAAAATTGGGCTGAAGAAGAAGAAGAAGAAGAAGAATAGCAGAGAATGCAACAACCAGCTAATGTAATTCCCTTTCTCCACCCCTCTCTCATTCTCTCTTTGTGCAGAACAAAGAAGTAGATGCCCTTCTCCAGGGCAAACACGCAGCGCAGATGCAAATGAAACACACAGTAGTGGCAGGCTGCGACACCTATCGGGGGCAACAATGCAGAAGTCCAGAAAACAGAGGGGCAAAAACGGTAGTGCATTGTTACAAAGGGAATTACTGTTCATTAGCTACAGTAACTCCTACTCTTTTAGTATATAAATAGATTATGCTTCCAACTCTCAAGTTAATATGCATCGTTATACAAACAAACCAGAGAAAACCATAATCACCAAATGGCTCGAGGCTTCCTTGTCACCCTAATCTTATTCTTTTCTTTCATATCTTCTCATATTCATGCATGCAACCAAAATGAACGCAGCTTTCTCCTCTCCTTTGCTCTCACTCTCTCTTCTTCTCTTCTTACTTGGAACTCCTCCGATTGTTGCTATTGGGAGGGCATCACTTGTGATCAGTATGGTTTTGTCACCCATCTGGAGTTACCTTCTAAAGGGTTCAAAATCGAAGGAGGTAATACTTTCCCTTCACTCGGAAATCTCACACATCTCACCCACCTCAATCTCTCCCACAATTCGCTTTATGGTTCACTAGATCACATTCAATTACCCTTGTCATTGAATCGTCTAGAGGTCCTTGACTTGAGCCATAACGCATTTTCAGGTTCCATCCCGTCCTCTACTTGTCTTCATTCTTCTCCCTTGATATGGCTTTTAGATTTTTCCTTCAATAATTTTAGTGGCAGTATTTCTCCCAGACTAGGCAAGTGCTCCAAACTACGAGTTTTTCGTGCAGGCTACAATAATCTAGCCGGGTTACTTCCGGAAGATATCTATAATGCTACCACACTCGAAGAGATTGAGTTGCCTAGTAATTCCCTATATGGAGCCATTAGTG